>NC_079189.1:75073160-75408160 GCF_029499605.1 Hyla sarda | reverse complement strand
GTTGCTTGTTGTGTTAGTGTTTGAAGGAGGACTCTCGAAATGAGAGAAAAAGGAGGGAAAGCGTAGAGGGTCGAAGGAGGCCAGGGTTGGCAGAAGGCATCCACTCCCAGAGCCTCGGGATCAGGTCGCCAGTTGAAGAACTGATGGATCTGAAGATTCAAATTAGAGGCAAAAAGATTTATGGAAAAGGGTCCCCACAGTGAGTTGATCTGGAGGAAAATTTGGTGGTCGAGGGTCCAGTTGCTGTTGTCGACTAGATAGCGAGAGTTCCAGTCTGCTACCGTATTGGAAAGTCCCGGAAAGTACTCTGCCTGAAAGACGATGTTCCTGTCCAGACAAAATTGACAAAGTTCTTTGGTGATGTCTGCCAGGGGCTTCGATTTTGTGCCTCCGAGGCGATTTATGTACTCGACCGCCGAAATGTTGTCCATCCTCAACAAGATGCAACAATGAGTCCTGTCTCTCGTGAAACTCTTGAGGGCAAAGAAGCCCGCAAGAAGCTCCAGACAATTGATGTGCAGAGAAGTTTCTTCTTCTGACCATTTGCCTCCCGTAGAGGAATGACCGCAACGGGCACCCCAGCCTAGTCGACTGGCGTCTGACTCCAGGACAAGGTTCGGAACAGAGTTGAAAATGGCTTTCCCGTTCCATTCCATGACGTAGCCACCATAAGAGTTCCTGTTTGGTTTCTACATTCAAGGTTATCTCGTCCGAGTATGACAAGCCCTCTCTCAGGTGTTGAGCCTTGAGACGTTGCGAGGGCTCTGTAATGGAGTGGGGCAGGAAAGACAGCTTGAATTGAAGCTGAAAGGAGACCCACTGTACCGATCTATGCTCCTCAGAGATATTAAATCCTTGTTCAAGATGGAAGGAATCTCCTTCCGGATTGAAGATAAGCCTTCCCAACAAGAAACTAAGAGTGCGGAACGCGTGTCTATCGCAAAACCCAAGAACTCTATCTCCTTTGTAGGGGTTAGAACCGATTTCTTCATGTTGATTAGAAAACCCAGCTTGGTCAGAAGCGACAAGGTCCACTGAGCGTGAAGGTTGATTAGAGGAAGGGATCGAGCCATAATGAGGATGTCGTCCAGATAGATTATCAGACGAACTCCTCTGCACCTTAACCCCTTAAATAGGCACTGTCAGATATAAAAACTTTTGATATGTTGTGAAGCATGCAAAACCAAAATTTTCAGTATTTCATAGTGAAAAAGCCAGTCAAACAACTGCCCCCTCTGCCTCCTGGAATACATTCAGTGCTTCTGTGAACACTGCTTCGTCCTGGACTCCAGGACGTTTTGGAGGGGGGAGGGGCTTTACACACTGCAGAGACTCATGTGAAGAGAAGGGGAGGGGGAGGGGCAGGAAGACTGCTGCCATCTCTCACACAGCAGACATCAATGAGAGAGGCAGAAACATGCATTGCAGACGAAAAAGTAAGTGTCCAAGCATGTGTGTGTGTATATATGTGTATGTGTGTATATCAGTGTGTCTATCTAATGTGTATGCGTAAGAATATATTAAGCCTGTGTGTGTGTGTGTGTGTGTGTGTGCGTGTGTGTGTGTGAGAGAGAGAGAGAGAGAGAGAGAGAAAGAGAGAGAGAGAGAGAGAGAGAGAGAGAGAGAGAGAGAGAGAGAGAGAGAGAGAGAGAGATAACGGGGGACTACCTCCAGCTGTTGGAAAACTTCAGCTCCCAACATGCCCACACATCATTTGGCTGTGCAGGCATGCTGGGAGTTTTAGTTTTGCAACAGCTGGAGGCACCCTGGTTGGGAAGCACTGGACTGAGGAGAGAGAGGGGGAGTGGCTATCACAGTGAGTACCCGCCCTCCTGGGGGATAAAATTAAGGTATTTCAGAAATAAAGCTAATTCTGAGAGAAATGTAGGTCACAGACACATACAAAGTACATGTACATGATCAGGATGAGATACTGAGCAACATATAACAGTTTAGTTTTTTTCAGTGATCTGACGGGTACGCTTTAAAGAGGTACTCCACCACTAGACATCTTATCCCCTATCCAAAGGATAGGGGATAAGATGTCAGATCGCCGCGGTCCCTATGCTGGGGACCCCTGGGATTGCCGCTGCGGCACCCCGCTGTCATTACTGCACAGAGCGAGTTGGCTCTGCAAGTAATGACGGGCAGTACAGGGGCTGGAGCATCGTTACATCACGGCCCCGCCCCTCGTGACATCACGGCCCACCCCCTCAATACGAGTCTATGGGAGGGGGTGTGGCGGTCATCACGCCCCTGCCATAGACTTGTATTAAGGGGATGGACCGTGATGTCACGAGGGGCGGAGCCATGACATCACTCTGCTCCGTCCCCTGTATCGCCCATCATTACGCACAGAGCAAACTCGTTCTGTGCAGTAATGACAGCGGGGGACCACGGTGATCTGACATCTTATCCCCTATCCTTTGGATAGGGGATAAGATGTCTAGGGGCGGAGTACCCCTTTAAGGACTGGGCGTTTTTCGGTTTTTGCTCTCTCGTTTTTTCCTCCTTACCTTTAAAAAATCAAAACTCTTTAAATTTTGCACCTAAAATCTGTATTATGGCTTATTTTTTGCACCACCAATTCTACTTTGTAATGATATCAGTCATTTTACCCAAAAATCTACAGCGAAATGGGAAAAAAAATCATTGGACTTTGGAATTTTTTTACGCGTACGCCATTGACCGTGCGGTTTAATTAGTGGTATATTTTTTTAAAATCGGACATTTCCACACGCGGCGATACCACATATGTTTATTTTTGGTTTTTATTTACACAGTTTTTTATTTTTTTATTATTGGAAATGCCGGGTGATTCAAACTTTTATTAGGGGAAGGTATAATTCAAAGGGTTAATGATTTTATTACACTTTTCTCTTGCAATATTATAGCCCCCATAGGGAGCTATAACATTGCATTTACTGATCTTTAATAGTGTTGCTCGCGAAAATTCGCAATTCAAATTTTATTCGCGAATTCGCGAATAGTCGCGAATATAGCGCTATATATTCGTAATTATGAATATTCTTTTTTTTTTTCACAGTACACATCATAGTGATCACCCCTCTCTGCTTCCAGCTTGTGTGGTGTAAAGAAGGCTCTAATACTACTGTTTGAGACTGGCGTGCAAATTTTCGCACATGCGAAAATTTGCATACGCAAATTTGCGCATATGCAAATTTTTGCTTATGTTACTTTTTGTTTATGTTAATTTTCGCATATGCTAATTTTTTCATGCGCGAATTTTCGCATATGCGAAAATAAAACGCTAATATTACGAATATGCGAATTTAGCGAATATATGACGAATATTCGTCCATATATTCGCGAAATATCACGAATTCGAATATGGCCTATGCCGCTCAACACTAATCTTTAACAGTGTTCAATGCATCTTCATCGGGATGCATTGATCAGTGTTTTCAGCGATTGATTGCTCAAGGCTGAATCTCAGGCTTGAAGCATTCAATCGGAGATCGGACTGCAAGAAGGAAGGTAAGAGACCTTCCTACTGTAGTACAGCTGTTCGGGATGCCGCGATTTCACCGCAGCGATCCCGAACAGCTCCCTGAGCTAACCGGCACTTTTTACTTTCACTTTTAGCGCGTGGCTAAAGTATTAATAGCGTGCGGCACCGCGATCAGTGCCGCGCGCTATTAGCGGCGGGTCCCGGCTTCACTATGATGCCGGCCCCGCTGTGATATGATGCGGGGTCACCGTGGAACCACGCGTTATATCACAGGAGCAGGACCAAGGATATACTCATACGTCCTTGGTCCTGGAGGACCGGTTCTAAGTAGTTACTGGTCTTCACCAGAGCCCGCCGCAAAGCAGGATGGATTTACTGCAGCGGTACCTACCAGGTCGTATCTCCTAGTAACAACTCGACCTCTCTGGCAGCTGATATGGCGTGGCACACAGGGAGTAGGCAGGAGCGTAGTCGGACGTAGCAGAGGTCAGGGCAGGCCGCAAAGGTTTGAGAGCGAGTAGTTGGTAGCAACGGGTTCGGCAACAGGCAAGGCAATATCACACAGTAAGGAACGCTTTCTCAAAGGCACAAGGGCACAAAGATCCGGCAAGGGCAGGAAGGGGCAGGTAACATTTATTGGGAAGTGGCCAGTGGTCAGGGACCAGCTCACCAATCAAAGGCGCGCTGGCCCTTTAAATTTACAGAAGGCGGCGCACGCGCGCCCTAGAGAGCGGGGTCGCATGCGCCGGGAGGCAGAGACTGATGGCGTAGGGAGCGGGGAGCCAGGTAAGGCAGACAGGGACAAGGCGCGTGAGCGGGGACCAGTCGCCACGGCAGCCGCGTCCCCGACACAAGGGAACTCGTGCTCCTGGTCAGCGCGTGTGACCGGAAGGCGCCGGGATCCCGAGTAGGGAGGCCAAGGGAGTGGGCGCTCCGCACTCTTCAGCAGAAGAGTCTTCGCTGGAAGAGGTATTATATGAATCTGGCTTGAGCCTAGAGGCTCTCTTAACCAGCTTAATAATAAACTCCTCGCGGGCCAAGGGTATGTGGTGCTTAATATGTTCACCTTTAGATCTGCTGTCTTTAGAAGGCGCATGAGACGAATGTGCCTGATCCTCTGGGCGTATAGCCGCTATCTTAGGTGGAGGAGGATCGGTTTTACAATGGTGCTTCTTATGAGAGCGCTCGCCATATAATTTAATGCCTTTGGCTAAGCCCGAGTTAAAGTCCTCCGCTGACCAAAAAATATCAGACGGGGTTGAAGGGTGTTTCCTACTGGAAGCAGTGGAATGTGATACTGCCATAACTACATACTTGATAATAGAGTCATGTAATGAGCCCATAGCTGTTTGAACAGCTAAACTGACAGATTTGGCAACAGAATTATCAACTACATTCTTTATATGTTCACCCAAAGCATATTGGAAGGCTTTATCCTCTGAGGAAAAGGCAGCGAGGGGAGGAGGAGGAGCGAGGTCTCGCGATACCTGATGAGATTGTGTCAGGAGTGAGGAGAATCTGCCCAGCAACAGCGAGCAGCGGCGCCGGCGCACCAAACAATCAAAAATAGTAAATGAGTGGTGTGAGAAAAGAAATGTACAAGACTACCCTACAGGTAAGCTTAATAGCCAGAGGAAAAGGAAGGTGAAAGGGGACACAAGAAACGGCGCCGTTCACAGAGCCACACACAAAGCAGGGGCAGCCTGGGTAGTGTAGCCCCGGACAGAAGGAGCAAAAGGAACAGAATGAAAATACTGACAACAGGAGAAAACTATGGTATATGCATGTAAAGCCACAGATAAATAATATTTTTTAGTTAGACAATATGGAGAACTTATTTTTGAGAAGAGCAGCAAAGAAAGAGGGAGTGACTTGGTTACCTGGGCCTTATATCACCTGTCCTGCGTGCTGATTGGTGGACTCATTACCTGATAGCACACCTGTTACCATCTGAAAGTTTTTTTTTTTTTGTTCTTACTTTAACTGTTTGTTTGCTGCTATTGGAGCTAGTAAAGAAAGAATGGCATAATAGGAGCCTCTTCGTCTTGGAATAAAATGGACACTGACAGTCTGGATGGATCCAATTCACTTGAATGGGGTCCATTGGGGATCTGGTTGCTTAGTGGAGAAGAAAAATAGTGCATGCAATGTTTTTTCTCTGCTAAACTCCTGTCATTCTGACGCAATTACTGATGGAACTCCAAATAGTGAAGTCTAAATGCCATGTGAATGAGGCCTGAGGTAAGGTCATATTTCAAAACACAACTGTATCAGTTAGATTTTAGTGTTTACAATATTTTTTTCTAATTCATCGATAATGTATTTGAACTGTATTTGAGTCCATTGTATATGAACCTGTGGGGGAAGGACTGCTGGATAGATTATTCCTCCCTATTGGACATTTCTATAATGTAAAACAAAAAAGATGGAGCATAAAGTGTGTTTACAAAATGCTTTCATTTTATATAATGTGTATTTTCTACAGAAAGCATGAAAAAGCTTGTTCTAATGGCATACTATGGTTTGGGGCTGCTTGATTTTTCTGTAAGGCTAAGGTCATATTACAGAGTTGTTTACTTGCCATCCTCAACAAAGATAGATCAGATATAATATGTGAAAAGATTATGTTCTACCTCTTTCTCCCTCTTCTTACCTGTTATCTTTATTTTTCAGGAAACTTCTATATTGATTATTTCACTGGCTGAATAGACGGACTAATAAGATCATGATGTTTAAATACTGACTTTATCCACAACAGTGTTACAGATGATAGCAAGCAATATCGACATAACCTTTATCAGTGACATCTGACGCTTGGATCTTAAACAATTATTTGCTCTCATTATGTACTCAAGCATTACATTGTAACCAAGCGAGTGCATATTATACATGGTTTCAGTCATTGCCCATTTAGTGCATTAAATGCTTCAATAAAATGACCAAAACAATTTGGTTCTTGTCATTCATGTTAGACTAAGGATTCACTATGATCAATATTACATGTACTGTAATAAAGTCAAAGATATGTTTTATTTACACATCTTTATTTTCAATTGATCAGTGAGACGAAATTTTAGAACCCCCTTTCATTCAGAACTTTGCAAAAAAATTGTGTTCGGCAAATATTATAACGTTGCTAGGTTTACTTTGTGCGAGTGCGGCGACAAAGCTATTATAGGAGAAGGCTATTATAGGAGAAGAGGAACACATGGCATTTTGGAACCTGAATGCATAGGATGAGTAAGCATGAGATACTGTCAGGGCAGCCCGGAAAACTTTGCAGCTATCAACAAGATCACATGACCACAGGTTAGCCGATCATTGCTTGCATACAGCTCCCAGGCCGATCAAGAATCAGCATAGGGGTGGATCTAAAAGGAGTGAATAAACTATACACTGTTATGCAGTCGTTATCCTGGACAGGAAAGGTGAGCAGTCAGTACACACAGAACTCTCTTTGGAACCACAGAGCTCGGCAACTAAAACTATCACACTACAACACAAAGCAATTTAAGCAAAGTATTGTGCAGTGGCATGGGCAGGCCTGTCTAAGTGTGCCCATTGATTCTGTTGCACTGCAAAGCCATGCTGTGTGACTGCACTAAGGAGCCAATAGAAAGCTATCACACTGTAACACAAAGCAATTTGATCAAAGCATTGTACAGTGGCCTAACTTGCATTTTACCTGTATTTTCTGGGTTAAAACAAAATAGCATTTCTAGCTATGAAAGTGAAATTCAACAAAGTTTTTTACACCACTTTACCTTAATCTTTTGGGTTATAGGTTAAACAAAATCTGCATTCCTAGCTGCGAGGGTGAACTTTGACTTGGCCTTTTAACACCATATTACCTGCATTTTAGTAGATTGTTGCGAAAACAGAAATTTTTTAGCCGGGTTTAAATGGGCACTTTCATTAAAACAAATTTTGGCTATTGCACTCCTTTTAGTAAATAAAATGTCTTTCTAATGTACTGTGTTTTAAAAATAAAATGAAGTTATCTATGTTTTATTTGGGTTATAAAAAGCAGCCACTAGGTGTCTCCCTTCCTTTCCAGAGCACATTTCCCCCCCATCTTTTGCAAAGACTTTGGACTATTGCTGGCCTGGCAGAAGTCCAAAAGCAGAAAAAGCTGAGGGGGGTGTGTGCAGCCTTATCCAATCAGAGCTCATCTCATACACTGAACTTCTCTGGGCTGTGTGTAGCAGAGTGAGGAAGGAAGTTCTCCCCTATATGGCTTCAGATGATATCACGCCTGCTGAGTAACGCCCCTTCCCAGTCTGTGAATCTGACTGAGGAGAAAATACAGAGCAATATCATGGTAGAAAACTAACAAATAATAAAAATAAAGGCAGAGGGTCATTTATCATGATGGGGCAGTGAACTGGGAGGATTATAAAATTTAGCAAGATGGTGAAAGGTACTCTTTAATAAAATACTGCATTTTTTGCTGTAAGAGTGAAAGTTAACTAGGCCTTTTACTCCACATTACCTATATTTTCTAGGTTTAAGCAAAAACAGCATTTCTAGCAGGCTAAAATATAATTTTTCTGACTTTTTATACAAAAGCTATTTTTTATTAACTATTTTGGAACACCAATCCTTAGGCAACTCCCAAAAGGAAGAATTTTTAGAATGCTTAGAAAAAGGCATTGCATCTTCAATGGACAGCCACAAAAGCTGCTGCTACTCTCAAAAAGGGATAATTTGTGAAATTATTGGAGAAAGCTATTACATCTTACAATACCTTTGTGTGCAAGCCTGTTACTTGACTATTCTGTTCCACCTAGCACTGGCCGAGATGGGACACTGCTGCAGCCAGTGATTAAATGAGCACAGTGTGATGTGTCTGGCACCAAAAGCAGCAGCATTTACTAAGAACAGCAGCGGCGGCGGCTGCGGGTACTGATGAGTGTCAGAAGGAGCATCACTCATCAGTGCCTGCAGCTGCCACTGCTTTCAGTGAGTGCAGCGTAGAGGACATCTGGAGAACATCAAAACCCGTTGGAAACCCCTGCACCTGAGCCTGCTGGCCAGTTAAGAAAAACAACAGGAGACAGAGGGTAGGGGAAAAGTGATGTGGCACAAGGGGGGGATAAACGGGGATGAAATGGCACAGGTGGGATAAAGGGGGAATGAAATGGCACAGGAGGTGGTAAAGAGGGGGTTATAAATTTTCACAGAGGGTAATAAAGGGGGAATTAAATAACATAGGGGAAGATCAAGGGGAAATAATATGGCACAGGGGGTTGAAAAGGGCGGCCCTGTGTACAAGGTAGGCACTTATATCTGGTTGACCCTTATTGGGTGTGTTTTGTCCCCTATTGGGTGTGTTTGCATCTGCCTTTAGGAGTGTCCTCTATACATGCTATTTGAAGTGTCCTCTGCAAATGCATTAAGTCATATGGGACTCTAATGGGATGTGTCCCCTATAGGAAGGTTTCTGCTAAGGGAGATTTTACTGTATAATGTTACTTCTACCATACAGTGATAGTGCTTGGGCATTAAGGCCCAAAAGGCATGTTAGGAAAGGGGTTAAAGTTATAATGAAGGGAGCACAGGAGCACCTTGCAATCATACTGATGCCCACCATTAACCCTTTAGATGCCATGATCATTTCTGATCATGGCATCAAGAGCAGTTGTGGGCCTTGGGGAAACGCATCAGACCACCAGCAACGTAATTTCAGGGCGTGATTTCAGGGATTCGATTACTGAAGGTGGAGGCCAAAGGTCCCTCATGGCCAAAATTGACTGGGTCCTTAAGGGGTTAAACAGTATCTGGTCTGTTTTCATAAAGCATGTCATGGTCAGGTCTCAGGACGGGAGAATGTATTGACTGTAACACTAGTGGATTTGGCTAGGACCAAACTAGAAGCTATCTAGGCGATTTTACAAGAAATGTATCTTACAGCGGTTTAGACGTTGTTCACAAAATTGGCAGGCTGTGCAGTCAGAGTACCCGCAACAGCAACTGCTGACAATTTTAAGATTGTATTTCTGAAGCAAACACAGCTGCTGGCCAAATGTTCAATGACAGCAATATCTTTCCATTACCCCACACATAAACATTGGTCTTAGCCAAAGGTTAATGTACAGATGTAGCAGAGGTAACAGTCAGATGCTTTATTGCATCTAGTAAATGTACTATGATTGTTAACTTTGCCGTATCTGTATTCTGGATGGAGAGAGCAGAGGTACATGCCACATACAGACAAACAACATGCCCATTCCTTACCTTAATTTGACATTGTCTGTTGGTGGAAAGTAAGGAGGCGTCCATACAGATTAGACATTCATATGAAAGTGGGTTTCACTGAATTTCTATTGGTGAACTATTCCAATGGAATTCCTGGTTTATAAACTGTCCAGGCCAAATCAACAAGAAACAAAAACATGTTCAGATGTTATCTTCTGAATTTGTATATTTGCTTCCATGGTATGAATGCTGCTAGTTACAAGAAAGGAAAAAAAAAAAAAAAAACTAAATATTTTTTGTATGCTATAAACTTCTTTGCCTATCATCAAAATAAAATGGTCTATATCAAGGCTCTTACACGCCAATCACAATAGATAGTACAATTTTTTTTTATCAAAATTGTTGTGCATTATTGTAATTTGCCTGAATTTCTTATCCCTTTAAAAGCAGTGATGTTCTTACAAATAGTCAAGCATTGAACAAAAGCACAGAGGATTATGACCATCAGTCTAAATTGCTGTCTATAAAGGATGACATTTTTATATGTTCTTGGATTACCCCCCCCCCTCCCTTTCTGTTAACAAAATAGAAAATATATCCCTGACTTTATTTAATATCAAAGGATTGAAATTATTTTTCCTATAATATGGAAGGCAGATGTGACATAAGCCAGAGTGATTTACAAAGTGATTTTAGGCTGTTTCAGAAACCATACAATTATGGATCATGGTATCAAAAATCAAGGAAAAAAAACTATAATTGGACTGAAGTAATACATCCTGCCCATTTATAACATCTCTGAGAACGCCTGTCAATGATCAGGATACTGTGCAAGCTGCTTTTATGGTGACTATAGTAAGATAGAAGCTTTTTGATTAACCCTTTCTACACTGTTCAAAAAAAATAAAGGGAACACTAAGAAAACACATCCTAGATCTGAATGAATGAATCAGTATGAAATACTTTCGTCTTAACATAGTTGAATGTGCTGACAACAAAATCACACAAAAATTATCAATGGAAATCAAATTTATCAACCAATGGATGTCTGGATATGGAGTCACACTCAAAATCAAAGTGTAAAGCCACACTAAAGTCTGATCCAAGTTTGATGTAATGTCCTTAAAACAAGTCAAAATGAGGCTCAGTAGTGTGTGTGGCCTCCACGTGCCCATATCACCTCCCTAGAATGCCTGGGCATGCTCCTAATGAGGTGGTGGATGATTTCCTGAGGGATGTCCTCCCATACCTGGACTAAAGCATCCGCCAACTCCTGGACAGTCTGTGGTGCAAAGTGGCGGAGTGGATGGATGGAGCGAGACATGATGTCCCAGATGTGTTCCTCGGATGCAGGTATGGGGAATGGGTGGGCCATTCCATAGCATCAATGCCTTCCTCTTGCAGGAACAGCTGACACAGGCCACCACATAACGTCTAGCATTGTCTTGCATTAGGATAACACAGGGCCAACCGCACCAGCATATGGTCTCACAATGGGTCTGTGGATCTCATCTCAGTACCTAATGGCAGTCAGGTTACTTCTGGCAAGCACATGGAGGGTTGTGTGTCATTTGCCTTCTTGGCTCTAGAAAACATGGGGATTAATGGACCTATTTTGACAGCTATTGTATCCCTGTATTCAAACCCCTCAGCAAAAGTTATGGCAAACGGCACGATCTCAGGAGAATTCAAAGTCACCAACGGTTCGCGACAGGGCTGTCCCCTTTCTCCACTGATTTATATCCTCTCTATTGAACCGCTGGCACAAGCGATTCGTAGAGATGAAAGAATAGGGGGGATAGAGATCAAGGGTTTTACACACAAAATATCCCTGTATGCAGACGATATCATTTTGTCCATAACAAATCCACTAACTTCTATCTCAGTAATTCTAGAAATTATAAAGCAATATGGGGATCTCTCATTCTACCAGGCCCTGTTAATTAATTTGACCCTACCAGTAATTAAAAGTTAACAACAGACCTATCCTTTTGTTTGGAGCCACAAAGCAATTAAGTATCTAGGGGTTAATTTAATATACCCACACATTAGACTGTATAAAACAAATTATATACCACTTTTAGCAGATTTAAAAGTAGATATGCATAAATATTCGAAGTCTGAGATCTCATCGATAGGCAGAGTGGCAACATTTAAAATATTTTTGCTTCCTAAATTACTATATTACTTTCGAACCTTACCAATTTACATACCCAATGTTTATTTTCAAAAAGTTTACTCCATCTTAACTCAATTTATATGGTCAGGGAAGAAGCCTCGATTAAAAGGGACCTTGCTGGTTAAAACTAAGCAGGCAGGTGGATTGGGAGTCCCTGATATAAAAGGGTATTACATTGCAACATTGGTGGCCCTCTTGCAACATTGGCAGTTATCCCCTTTATCTCCACGGCGGGTATATATAGAGTACCAGTCAGTGGCCCCTTACATGTTGAGCGACTTATTGTATATACCAATATGGAAGGTGGCCCCTGCCAAATCAACTAATCCTTTAGTGAGAGCGCCCCTCCGAGCTTGGAAGGAATATTTGTTTAAAGTAGCAATAAGAGAAAAATCTAACCCAATGGATTTACCAATTACAATAATACAAGCCAATGTAACTGATATCGGTTTGGGGAGCTGGAGGCAGGCAGGGATTAGGCTAGTAGGGCATATTTATGAAGGGGGTAAATTAATGGATTTTTCCTCAATTCAGCAGAAATTTGGAATTACTAATAAAGAATTCTATAAATATTTAAGGATCAGACACTTCTTGAGTTCCCTTACCCCCATGGTAACAGATATAGACATAGCTTCTACAATAAAAGCAACATTTGGGAGGAAGGGTATTAAACATCTTTATTTACAATTCACAATAGCAGATAAATGTATCAAATCATATCCCTTGATGCAATGGGAAAGAGAGTTAAAGTTTAACATAACATTGGAGGAGTGGGAAAAGGTTTTTAGGAAATTAGGGAAAGTCCTCCACAGTCGGCACATTTAGAAACAGCGTATAAAGTGATCCTTAGATGGTATAATTAACCAGATAAAATAGCCCAAATATATCCAGAAGCCAAGGGAGACTGCTGGAGGGGGTGTGGACAGCGAGGAACAATGGCGCATATATTCTGGGAGTGCCCTGTGATCCACCCATTTTGGGAGGAATGTAGAGATTTAATGGAGGAAATAATGAAAAGTAAATTTATTTGGTCCCCACAGCTGGTGTTACTATCAGTTGGAATTCAGCATCCCCTGATAAGGGTAGAGATATTTTCTGTATCTTGAATATACTGGCAAAATTAGAGCTAGCTAAATTATGGAAATCAACAAAAATTCCAAACCAAAAATTGTTGATAGATAGACTTAACTTAACATATGCCTTTGAGTATATATTGGCAAGGGGTTCAGGGTCCCTTATCTGTTTCAATAAAAGATGGTCGATTTGGTCATCCTTGCCTTTAAGTATATATTTTGGAAAGTTCTATTAAAGGAAATATAAGGGGATAGTAGAGAAATATAGAGTAGAATGGGACTTCTCTACAAACCAAAACAAAAAAAAAAAAAGAACAATAGTAACACATAGGTGTTACTATTGTTCTTTTTTTGTTTGTTTGTTTCTTTTCTCCTTCTTTTCTTTTTTTGTATTGTGATAGTTTTTTGTAATCATAATAGTGTTGTTGTTTTTTTTTTGTGAAAAAGGTTAATAAAAAGTATTGAAAACGAGGATAACCCAGAGCCAACCGCACAAGCATATGGTCTCACAATGGGTCTGTGGATCTCATCTCGATACCTAATGGCAGTCAGGCTAACTCTGGCAAGCACATGGAGGGTTGTGTGCCCCCCCCAAAGAAATGCCACCCCACACCATTACTGACCCACTGCCAAACCAGTCATGCTGGAGGATGTTGCAGGCAGCAGAACATTCTCCACAGCAACTCCAGACTCTGTCACGTCTGTCACATGTGCTCAGTGTGAATCTGCTTTAATCTGTGAAGAGCACAGGGTGTCAGTGGGGAATTTGCCAATCTTGGTATTCTCTGGCAAATGCCAAACGTCCTGCACGGTGCTGGGCTGTAAGCACAACCCCGACCTGTGGACGTCGGTCTCTCATACCACCCTAATGGAGTCTGTTTCTGACTTTTTGAGTGGACACATGAACATTTGTGACCTGCTGGAGGTCATTTTGCAGGGCTCCTGCTCCTCCTTGCACAAAGGCAGAGGTAGCGGTCCTGCTGCTGGGTTGTTGCCCTCCTACAGCCTCCTCCATGTCTCCTGATGTACTGGCCTGTCTCCTGGTAGCACCTCCATGCTCTGGACACTATGTTGACAGACAGAGCAAACTTTCTTGACTCGGTCTCATGCTACCACTAGAGTGAAAGCACCGCCAGCATTCAAAAGTGACCAAAACATCAGCCAGGAAGCGTAGGAGCTGAGAAGGGGTCTTTGGTCACCACCTGCAGAATCACTCCTTTATTGGGGGTGTCTTGCTAATTGCCTATAATGTCAACCTGTTGTCTGTTCCATTTGCACAACAGCATGTGTGTTACGCCGAGCGCTCCGGGTTCCCGCTCCTCCCCGGAGCGCTCGCTTCACCTCCTCCGCTGCAGCGCCCCGGTCACGTCCTCTGACCCGGGGCGCTGCGATCCTGCTGCTAGCCGGGATGCGATTCGCGATGCGGGTAGCGCCCGCTCGCGATGCGCACCCCGGCTCTCCTACCTGACTCGCTCCCCGTCTGTTCTGTCCCGGCGCGCGCGGCCCCGCTCCCTAGGGCGCGCGCGCGCCGGGTCTCTGCGATTTAAAGGGCCACTGCGCCGCTGATTGGCGCAGTGGTTCCAATTAGAGTTATCACCTGTGCACTCCCTATATTACCTCACTTCCCTTGCACTCCCTTGCCGGATCTTGTTGCCTTAGTGCCAGTGAAAGCGTTCCCTGTGTGTCCCTTGCCAGTGTTTCCAGACCTTCTGCCGTTGCCCCTGACTACGATCCTTGCTGCCTGCCCCGACCTTCTGCTACGTCCGACCTTGCTTCTGCCTACTCCCTTGTACCGCGCCTATCTTCAGCAGCCAGAGAGGTGAGCCGTTGCTAGTGGATACGACCTGGTCACTACCGCCGCAGCAAGACCATCCCGCTTTGCGGCGGGCTCTGGTGAAAACCAGTAGTGGCTTAGAACCGGTCCACTAGCACGGTCCACGCCAATCCCTCTCTGGCACAGAGGGTCCACTACCTGCCAGCCGGCATCGTGACAGTAGATCCGGCCATGGATCCCGCTGAAGTTCCTCTGCCAGTTGTCGCTGACCTCACCACGGTGGTCGCCCAGCAGTCACAACAGATTGCGCAACAAGGCCAACAGCTGTCTCAACTGACCGTTATGCTACAACAGTTGCTACCACAGCTTCAGCAGTCATCTCCTCCGCCAGCTCCTGCACCTCCTCCGCAGCGAGTGGCCGCTCCTGGGATACGCTTATCCTTGCCGGATAAGTTTGATGGGGACTCTAAGTTTTGCCGTGGCTTCCTTTCCCAATGTTCCCTGCATCTGGAGATGATGTCGGACCTGTTTCCCACTGAAAGGTCTAAGGTGGCTTTCGTAGTCAGTCTTCTGTCCGGAAAAGCCCTGTCATGGGCCACACCGCTCTGGGACCGCAATGACCCCGTCACTGCCTCAGTACACTCCTTCTTCTCGGAAATCCGAAGTGTCTTTGAGGAACCTGCCCGAGCCTCTTCTGCTGAGACTGCCCTGTTGAACCTGGTCCAGGGTAATTCTTCCGTTGGCGAGTATGCCGTACAATTCCGTACACTTGCTTCAGAATTGTCCTGGAATAATGAGGCCCTCTGCGCGACCTTCAAAAAAGGCCTATCCAGCAACATTAAAGATGTTCTGGCCGCACGAGAAATTCCTGCTAATCTACATGAACTTATTCACCTAGCCACTCGCATTGACATGCGTTTTTCTGAAAGGCGTCAGGAACTCCGCCAAGATATGGACTCTGTTCGCACGAGGCGTTTCGTCTCCTCGGCTCCTCTCTCCTCTGGTCCCCTGCAATCTGTTCCTGTGCCTCCCGCCGTGGAGGCTATGCAGGTCGACCGGTCTCGCCTGACACCTCAAGAGAGGACACGACGCCGTATGGAGAACCTCTGCCTGTACTGTGCTAGTACCGAACACTTCCTGAGGGATTGTCCTATCCGTCCTCCCCGCCTGGAAAGACGTACGCTGACTCCGCACAAAGATGAGACAGTCCTTGATGTCTACTCTGCTTCTCCACGTCTTACTGTGCCTGTGCGGATGTCTGCTTCTGCCTTCTCCTTCTCTACAGTGGCCTTCTTGGACTCTGGTTCTGCAGGAAATTTTATTTTGGCCTCTCTCGTCAACAGGTTCAACATCCCAGTGACCAGTCTCGCCAGACCCCTCTACATCAATTGTGTAAATAATGAAAGATTGGACTGTACCATACGTTTCCGCACGGAGCCCCTTCTTATGAGCATCGGATCTCATCATGAGAGGATTGAACTTTTGGTCCTCCCCAATTGCACCTCGGAGATTCTCCTTGGACTTCCCTGGCTTCAACTTCATTCCCCAACCCTGGATTGGTCCACTGGGGAGATCAAGAGTTGGGGGTCCTCTTGTTCCGGGAACTGTCTGAAACCGCTTCCCAGTAACCCTTGCCGTAACTCTGTGGTTCCTCCAGTAACCGGTCTCCCCAAGGCCTATATGGACTTCGCGGATGTTTTCTGCAAAAAACAAGCTGAGACTCTACCTCCTCACAGGCCTTATGATTGCCCTATCGACCTCCTCCCGGGTACTACTCCACCCCGGGGCAGAATTTATCCTCTCTCTGCCCCAGAGACTCTTGCCATGTCCGAATACGTCCAGGAGAATCTAAAAAGGGGCTTTATCCGTAAATCCTCCTCTCCTGCCGGAGCCGGATTTTTCTTTGTCTCCAAAAAAGATGGCTCCCTACGTCCTTGCATTGACTACCGCGGTCTTAATAAAATCACGGTTAAGAACCGCTACCCCTTACCCCTCATCTCTGAACTCTTTGATCGCCTCCAAGGTGCCCACATCTTCACTAAATTGGACTTAAGAGGCGCCTATAACCTCATCCGCATCAGAGAGGGGGACGAGTGGAAAACGGCATTTAACACCAGAGATGGACACTTTGAGTATCTGGTCATGCCCTTTGGACTGTGCAATGCCCCTGCCGTCTTCCAAGACTTTGTCAATGAAATTTTTCGTGATCTATTATACTCCTGTGTTGTGGTATATCTGGACGATATCCTAATTTTTTCTGCCAATCTAGAGGAACACCGCCGGCATGTCCGTATGGTTCTTCAGAGACTTCGTGACAACCAACTCTATGCCAAAATTGAGAAATGTCTGTTTGAATGCCAATCTCTTCCTTTTCTAGGATATTTGGTCTCTGGCCAGGGACTACAGATGGATCCAGACAAACTCTCTGCCGTCTTAAATTGGCCACGCCCCTCCGGACTCCGTGCTATCCAACGCTTTTTGGGGTTCGCCAATTATTACAGGCAATTTATTCCACATTTTTCTACCATTGTGGCTCCTATCGTGGCTTTAACCAAGAAAAATGCTGATCCCAAGTCCTGGCCTCCTCAAGCAGAAGACTCCTTTAAACAACTCAAGTCTGCCTTTTCTTCGGCTCCCGTGCTCTCCAGACCTGACCCTTCCAAACCCTTCCTATTGGAGGTTGATGCCTCCTCAGTAGGAGCTGGAGCTGTTCTTCTACAAAAAAATCCTTCCGGGCATGCTGTCACTTGTGGTTTTTTCTCTAGGACCTTCTCTCCAGCGGAGAGGAACTACTCCATCGGGGATCGAGAACTTCTAGCCATTAAATTAGCACTTGAGGAATGGAGGCATCTGCTGGAGGGATCAAGATTTCCTGTTATTATCTACACCGACCACAAGAACCTCTCCTACCTCCAGTCGGCCCAACGGCTGAATCCTCGCCAGGCCCGGTGGTCTCTGTTCTTTGCCCGATTTAATTTTGAGATTCACTTTCGTCCTGCCGATAAGAACATTAGAGCCGATGCTCTCTCTCGTTCCTCGGATGCCTCAGAAGTTGATCTCCCTCCGCAACACATCATTCCACCTGACTGCCTGATCTCCACTTCTCCTGCCTCCATCAGACAGACTCCTCCAGGAAAGACCTTTGTTTCTCCACGCCAACGCCTCGGAATCCTCAAATGGGGTCACTCCTCCCATCTCGCAGGTCATGCGGGCATCAAGAAATCTGTGCAACTCATCTCCCGCTTCTATTGGTGGCCAACTCTGGAGACGGATGTTGGGGACTTTGTGCGAGCCTGCACTATCTGTGCCCGGGATAAGACTCCTCGCCAGAAGCCCGCTGGTTTTCTTCATCCTCTGCCTGTCCCCGAACAGCCTTGGTCTCTGATTGGTATGGATTTTATTACTGATTTACCCCCTTCCCGTGGCAACACCGTTATTTGGGTGGTCGTTGATCGATTCTCCAAAATGGCACATTTCATTCCTCTTCCTGGTCTTCCTTCTGCGCCTCAGTTGGCTAAACAATTTTTTGTACACATTTTTCGTCTTCACGGGTTGCCTACGCAGATTGTCTCGGATAGAGGGGTCCAATTCGTGTCTAAATTCTGGAGAGCTCTCTGTAAACAACTCAAGATTAAATTAAATTTTTCCTCTGCATATCATCCCCAGTCCAATGGACAAGTAGAAAGAATTAACCAGATCCTGGGTGATTATTTGCGACATTTTGTTTCCTCCCGCCAGGATGACTGGGCAGATCTCCTTCCATGGGCCGAATTCTCGTATAACTTCAGGGTCTCTGAATCTTCCTCCAAATCCCCATTTTTCGTGGTGTACGGCCGTCACCCTCTTCCCCCCCTCCCTACCCCCTTGCCCTCTGGTCTGCCCGCTGTGGATGAAATTTCTCGTGACCTTTCCATTATATGGAGAGAGACCCAAAATTCTCTCTTACAGGCTTCTTCACGCATGAAGAGGTTCGCGGATAAGAAAAGAAGAGCTCCCCCCGTTTTTTCCCCTGGAGACAAGGTATGGCTCTCCGCTAAATATGTCCGCTTCCGTGTCCCTAGCTACAAGTTGGGACCACGCTATCTTGGTCCTTTCAAAATTCTGTGTCAAATTAATCCTGTCTCTTATAAACTTCTTCTTCCTCCTTCTCTTCGTATCCCTAATGCCTTTCACGTCTCTCTTCTCAAACCACTCATCCTCAACCGTTTTTCTCCCAAATCTGTTCCTCCCACTCCTGTTTCCGGCTCCTCGGACGTCTTCTCGGTCAAGGAGATTTTGGCTGCCAAAAAGGTCAGAGGAAAAAATTTTTTTTTAGTAGACTGGGAGGGTTGTGGTCCTGAAGAGAGATCCTGGGAACCTGAGGACAACATCCTTGACAAAAGTCTGCTCCTCAGGTTCTCAGGCTCCAAGAAGAGGGGGAGACCCAAGGGGGGGGGTACTGTTACGCCGAGCGCTCCGGGTTCCCGCTCCTCCCCGGAGCGCTCGCTTCACCTCCTCCGCTGCAGCGCCCCGGTCACGTCCTCTGACCCGGGGCGCTGCGATCCTGCTGCTAGCCGGGATGCGATTCGCGATGCGGGTAGCGCCCGCTCGCGATGCGCACCCCGGCTCTCCTACCTGACTCGCTCCCCGTCTGTTCTGTCCCGGCGCGCGCGGCCCCGCTCCCTAGGGCGCGCGCGCGCCGGGTCTCTGCGATTTAAAGGGCCACTGCGCCGCTGATTGGCGCAGTGGTTCCAATTAGAGTTATCACCTGTGCACTCCCTATATTACCTCACTTCCCTTGCACTCCCTTGCCGGATCTTGTTGCCTTAGTGCCAGTGAAAGCGTTCCCTGTGTGTCCCTTGCCAGTGTTTCCAGACCTTCTGCCGTTGCCCCTGACTACGATCCTTGCTGCCTGCCCCGACCTTCTGCTACGTCCGACCTTGCTTCTGCCTACTCCCTTGTACCGCGCCTATCTTCAGCAGCCAGAGAGGTGAGCCGTTGCTAGTGGATACGACCTGGTCACTACCGCCGCAGCAAGACCATCCCGCTTTGCGGCGGGCTCTGGTGAAAACCAGTAGTGGCTTAGAACCGGTCCACTAGCACGGTCCACGCCAATCCCTCTCTGGCACAGAGGGTCCACTACCTGCCAGCCGGCATCGTGACAATGTGAAATTGATTGTCAATCAGTGTTGCTTCCTGAGTGCACAGTGTGATTTCACAGAAGTGTGATTGATTTGGAGTTATTTTGTGTTGTTTAAGTGTTCCCTTTATTTTTTTGAGCAGTGTATTAACGGGGAGATAAGATCATCAGAAGGTATCCTAACACCTAAAACCCTGACAATCCATTTTAATCTGCAGGGAAATCTGGCAATAAAGGGTTATGCACACTGATACAGAGCATGTACAACCCTTTTAGTCTGGAGAAGTCTTCTGTCCTTATCTTTTCTAGATTTAAGTTCAGCAGTCCAATTTATTATTATACAAATGTTATATAAAATTGCAATATGCTGGCAATATCCCTAACAGACTGCAGTAGACATCACAGAAGCAAAGACACAAATTACGTAAACATCTCTTGAGAAGACTAAGCTATAATCCTATGCCCTGTGTCTGCTCCTGGTCTTTAAAGTGCGTTCAGGAGCTTAGCATGCTTTATACCTGCTTGTCCCTGGCAACTATCTGCAGCTGGGAGCCATTGCTAATGCGGACATAAACCCTTTAATATGTGCAGACTAAAGTTCACTTCAGAATGTGACCCCTAGCTATCTGCCATTCAGTGATGTCCTGATCACTAGAAATAACAATGAGAACATTGCGGGGGGTCCGATGAGCTCCACTGAGCTACCGACATCTTTCAATTTCATAAAGATAAATGGGGGTGACTGGTTCTCAAGGTCTTGAGTGTGATGGAAATGTGTTGTATGGTTCTGTCTGTGAATATGTAATGATGATAGTGGTGTTTATGAATAATTCAAGAGGGTGATGATGGGTGTTTGTATAAACTTGAGGGTATGTATATATATATAATGAAGGAGGGTGATAGGTGTTCCTGTATAAACTGGAGAATCTGTATATAATGATCGGTGTATATGGGAGAGAGGGAAAAGTATGGGGGAGAAAAGTATCTTGATAGGTGTTTGTGAATGATTGGAGAGGGGGATGGTAAGTGTTACTGTATAAATTGGAGAATATGCATGTATATAATGAATATTTGTGATGATAGGTGTTACTATATAAACTGCAGTATGTGTGTGTATATATTGATCGGTGTATATGGGAGAGAGAAGTATAGGGGAGAAGGAAATGATTGAAGGAGAAGGGGGATGATGAAAGAGAGATAGAGGATGGTGAAAATAAAAGAAAAGGCTCTTACTTGGATAGATAAAAGCGTAATTTATTTGTAATTTAATAATATAAAACAGGAAAAAACGCTGGGCCCTAGCGCTTATACTTTCCAATGCATATGAAACAGTTAAAATAATTCATAAGTGTAATTCATAACAAGGTCAGTAGATGAAAAGCACTAAATAGTTATACAATGTGCAATAGTCGGTAAATGAACCCGGTGCTGCGACCGCAAGGTATAACAGACCAAGTCAATTGCTCTCGGTACGGCGACCGTAGAGATGTGTGAAATAGTCAAGTAGTCCACGGTGCTGCGACCGTATGCCAGAAAGAAGAAACAAAGTCACAATGTAGCGGTGCTGCGACCGTAGTTGGTAGTACAATTCAATGGGACACAGTGTGTCAATGTTGCGAGGGTGCGTGCTGTCTCTAACAGAGTGAGGGAGCCATGGATTGGCAGTGGGCCAAAAGGAGGAAGCTCCAGCGGTTGCAAGGCTGGGTAGTGGAAAGGGGGAAGAAATATCTTGTGGTACTATGTACCTCTCACCCGGTCACTCCTATGGACTTTGTGATGTCGGTCCTCACTCTGGAAACGAAGCCGCTTGTTTGTGGCTGTCTGCGGTCACTGGTGCTCGGCTTCTCCTCGTGGCGGTGAGCGTGTTGGGCGCGTAATAGAATCCTGGCGCCCTGTGATGATCCTGTGGTTCAGCTGGTGGTGATAGTGCTTGCAATGGTGTCTACTGCCTTAAGACTAGACGCGTTTCGGACCCTCTAGGTCCGTCCTCAGTAGTCTGCTTGAACACTGCCAAATTGTGCCTTATATACAGTCCAAGTAAAAGATGGAAGGAAAACATGGTGGAAGATCCGGACCCGGGTCCAAAATGGAATAACAGAAATGGACTCGCAGTCCGGGTGGTGAAAAAAGAGGTAGGTGAATTGGGGAAATAGAGTTTGAAGAGTTAGAGGTTGTAGATGATTAGTATGTGTATATGGCAAGGTGTGGATTTGACCTAAATGTATATATATCTCCAGGTGTGTTCTTATGGAAGGTCTGGTGGAGGTAATAGGTGAAGTATATATTACATGATGAATGGTATGTTTGAGGGGACAAGAGCTGAATAATTAATGTTTGCAGGTATGGCTGGGTAAATGTAGAGGTGAAAACAGTTTTTCCATGTAAACTTATGTATAAATCAATGGATCTATAGTCATGAGTAAGAAGAATATAATGAATGGTGTGTATGGAGGGACAAGAGCTGTGTAATTAACAGGTCTGGCAGGTGTATGTGGGAATGGAAACGATTAATTGTATGATTATATATAAATCAATAGATACATAGGTATATATAAGAAAAATGGGCAAGATAACTGATTGTAAGAGTAGATATGGATAACAATTGGTGATATTCTGGGTGATCTAATAAATATGAGTAAGATCAAATTAAGTGGTGCAAGTGGGAGAAGTAGTGAAAAGATATTAAAAAGATGTTTAGGTAAAAAATTGGATAATAGAGGATATATGTAGAATGTGGAGTGCTGCTCTTATTGGAACACATGATTAATAGTAATAAATATGAAATAAAAAAATAATAAAATATAAAAAAATATAAAAAAAAAAAAATAATTAAATAAAAAATATAAAAAAAAATAAAATAAAATAAAATAAAAATAATAATAATAAATATAAAAATAAAAATAAATAAACAAAAATAATAATAAATAATAAAAATAAAAATAAATAAATATAAATAAATAAAAATAAAAATAGTATAAAAATAAAATAAAATAAAAAAATGTAAAATGAATATAAAAATAAAAATGCTAATAATAAAAATAAATCTAAATAATAAAAAATATAAAATAGTAAAAATGGTAAAAGATGTAGTAGAAATAAGAATAAATGTAAATAATTGAATGGGTAAAATTAGTAAAATAATATAAAATATAATATACTCTGTAGCTGCGTACTGAAATTGTCTGTTTATAGGAATCCGAAAATTTCCAAGCCAGACACATCTTTCAATTTCACTTTAGACGTCATGATCATCATTGATTACACCGTCTAAAAGGTTACTGACCGCAGTGGCAGGATTGCCACTGTCTGTCCCGAACACTGAGGTCCCGGTTGCTGTTAGTCTCCACCCATCACCACCTATGAAGTAAGCACTGTCTCTGCATTCGCTTCATAGTAATTTAACGTACCGGGCAGCAAAAGTTGATTTTTATCGATGTTGTCTAGGGTTTATTATTATTATTAATAGTAAGAATAAATTATTCATTTATTCATTTATATAATTTATTTAATAGAAGATAATAAAATAGATTTAACATCGCACAAAACCTTTATCGCAGCATGGTTTATGTATTTAGATACTAGCACCAAAAACAAAATGCAATTAAAGTAACATAACAAGTGATAACAAAGATGTAAGGGTTGCTCTGCCCTTGGCCTTGATTTTAATGATATGTACTTTACCTACAGTTTTGCATCACCTTTGCACTAATTGTTGATGGAATTGTAATATTCTTTATACTTAAAACCTGTATTCCGTTCTATAATAGAATACTGAATGCAGCCAGCCCTAGACTACTGGAGGCAGTTTCTTCCATTTGCCCTTCAGGTCAACTGTTTCCATTCCATTCTGACATAATTAATGGCATGTCATATAAAATGTATCATTCTTTCAATCTTCACCAAATGATTATTTCTTAAAGTATTTTGGGGTTTCTCTTTGATCTAGCTCATAGAATGGAAACCAATTGCTGCACAGGAGAAACCTGAAAATAATCTCTTTAAATACAGTATTTTGACTCAATCCAGCATTCAGCTCAATGTATCTTTTTTTACTGAGGTTTATTGCAAGTAATGCAAAGGCCTGTGTAACTTCAGGGTATCATTATTGGGGGAGGGGGGTCTGCTGATTTTGGCTCCTGAAGTAGCTGCAAAGGATGCATTTACATTCCATAATTCATTGATTGGGAAGAATTAGCGCAGCCCCTACTTGGGTATTAAGATATTGTATCACTATATCAATGCACTATTCAAGCCTATATGATACAGGGCATAATGCTTATATGGGTATTCTAGTGTTATAAAATTATTCATATGTTGCTGTGGCTGTTCCAAAAAAATTATACTTACCTAATCCCCGTCAACCGCAGCTCCTGCTGTAGCAGTCCAGTCCCCCCAAAGCTCATCTCTTTTGCTTGCTTCCCAGACAAGCAGGACCTGCCCACTAGGCTAACCACTGGCCACAGCAGTGTCCCATCTTGGCCAGTGATTGGCTAAACAGGCAAGTCCTGCTTTGACCTTTCCTTTAAAGCAAAAGAAAAAAAAAAGCACCTTGGTGTAAAATGCTTATTCCACGTTAAGTCTCAACGCTATAAATGTGTATTTGTGTTACATCCAGCTACAAATGTGATGGTTTGGAATACATCCAGAAAATACAGGTAATTTGGTGTATATTACCTATTTCACTCTGAACGCTATAAATGCATGTTTATGTTAAAATAAAGGTCATCCCACTGTATAATGCTTTGCTCAACTTTACAGTATTGTATTTGGGAAGACTTTCTAAAATCAGTCATTCCATAGTGAGTTCTTCTGCTGTTTTCTCATTTATCTTGAAGTTATATGCAAGAAATTATTGGCTAACCAGGGTTCATGTTATTTTGCTATTAGCTGCAGACAACGATGGTCTACCCTGATGTCCTCTCAGTGTTACTACTCCCTCATCCTAAAATGACATGGTGCCAAAACACCATGTGTTCCCTCCCTTCTCCTATAAAAGACCCCTGCCGGATCTTTGTGCCTCCAAGCCTTAGAGAAAGTGTTCCAAGTTGTGTCTGTATTACCATGTACCAGTTCCATTTGCTACTTTCCTGACCACTGAACTTTGCCGCATGCCCTGACCTACCTACCTGTCCCCGAAGCTGACTTGCCTCACGCATCTGTACCTTGCCGCCACTGTGGGCAAGTCGCGCCAGGGGTAGTGACCTGGGAGTTCACCTGCCGCAGCAAGTCCTTCCCGCTTTGAGGTGGGCTCTGGTGAAAACCAGTGGCTACTTAGACTCTACTCCCTGGTGCGACTTTCACCATCGTCCATAGTGGTACAGCGGATCCACTACTCCAGCCAATACAGTAAGATCTGGCCATGGATCCTGCTGAGGTACCTTTACCAAGCATTGCCGATCTCACCACCAGCAGCTTCTCTCCATCCAGCAGCAGCAGTAGCAGCCACAACCTGCCCCTGTGCCTTCTCTGGTGCCTGCAGCTTCCGTGGCATCCATCAGTTCCAAGCTTCGTTTGTCCCTACCGATGAAGTATGAAGGGGACCCAAAATTGTGCAGGCGATTCATGACCCAGTACTCCATGCATGTGGAACTAATGACCCACCAGTTCTCCACTGAGCATGCCAAGGTGGCTTTTGTGGTCAGTCTCCTCTCCAGCTTGGGCAACACCTCTTTGGGACAGAAGTGATCCAGTGACTGCGGAGTTCTGCAGCGTCTTCGAAGAGCCAGCATGGGCTTCCTCGGCCAAAAACTTCTGAACCTTCGCCAAGGGGATTCTACAGTTGGTGAATACGTAGTTCAATTCCGCACCTTAGCCTCTGAGTTGGACTGGAACGACTAGGCCATGTGTGCCACTTTTAAAATAGGCCGTTCCAGCAGAGTGAAGGATGCACTGGCCGCACAAGATCCTCCATCCTCCCTGAGCGAGCTTATTCTATTGGCCACCTTTATTGATGTGCATTTTACCGAGAGACAAGAAGAACTTCGCCCAAAACGCATCCCAAACCAGCCTAGACGCATCGTCTACTCCAACTGGCTCTGATATTTCGGCGGCTGCTTCAACCTATGCAGGTGGATTGAGCCCATTTGACTCAACAGGAGAAGTCTTGCCGCTGTGAAGAAATTTTTTGTCTTTATTGTGCCAGTCCGGAGCATTTCCTCAATAATTGCCCTCTTCGCATTCAATGTCCAGGAAACGCATGCACCTAGAGCATGTGGGAGAGGCGTCTCTAGGTGTGAACACACCCCCTTCTCGGTTGACCATGCCTGATCAACTTTTCCACCTCTCTATTGAAATCTGCCTTTGCTTCTGCACCAGTTCTGACAAGACCCGACCCTGGAAAATTGTTCTACCTCGAGGTGGACGCCTCATCTGTAGGGGCTGGTGTGGTTCTGCTCCAAAAGACCCCCAGGGGCAAAATGGTGACTTAGTAACATAGTTAGTAAGGTCAAAAAAAGACATACGTCCAACAAGTTCAACCAGGGAATTGAAGGGTAGGGGTGTGGCGCAATATTGGGGAAGGGATGGGATTTTATATTTCTTCATAAGCATTAATGTTATTTTGTTCCAGGAATGTATCTATCCTGTTTTAAAGCTGTTAATTTTTCCTGCTGTGACCAGTTCCTGAGGTAGACTGTTCCATAAGTTCACAGTTCTCATGGTAAAGAAGGCGTGTTGCCCCTTGAGACTAAACTTTTTCTTCTCCAGACGGAGGGAGTGCCCCCTCGTCCTTTGGGGGGGTTTAACCTGGAACAGTTTTTCTCCATATTTTTTGTATGGGCCATTAATATACTTATATACGTTTATCATATCCCCCATTAAACGTCTCTTCTCAAGACTAAACAATTGTAACTCCTTTAATCGCTCCTCATAGCTAAGATGTTCCATGCCCCATATTAGTTTAGTCGCACGTCTCTGCACCCTTTCCAGCTCCACAGTGTCCCTTTTATGGACAGGTGACCAAAACTGAACAGCATATTCCAGGTGAGGCCGTACCAATGCTTTATAAAGGGGGAGTATTATGTCCCTGTCCCTTGAGTCCATGCCTCTTTTGATACATGACAATATCCTGCTGGCTTTGAAAGCAGCAGCCTGACATTGCAGGCTATTCTGTAGTCTGTGATCTACAAGTACACCCAGATCCTTCTCTACCAGTGACTCTGCCAGTTTAATCTCCCTAAGACATACGACACATGCAGGTTATTAGTACCCAGATGCATAACTTTACATTTATCCACATTGAACCTCATTTGCCAAGTGGATGCCCAGACACTTAGTCTACCCAAGTCATCTTGTAACCTATACACCTCCTCTATAGACTGTACCGTGCTACAAAGCTTGGTGTCATCTGCAAAGATAGAAACAGAGCTGTTAATGCCTTGTGGGTTTTTCTACAAAACATTTTCACCAATCAAGGGGAACTATTCCTTTGGAGACCAGGAACTCTTGGCCATTAAGCTTGCACTGGAAGAATGGCGACACCTACTGGAAAGGTCTCCTCATCCTGTCAATATTTACACGGACCATAAAAATCTCTTCTATCTACAGTCCGCACAATGATTTAATTCCTGGCAGGTCAGATGGTCTCTTTTCTTTTCTATATTTAATTTCCTTATCCATTTTCAGCGGACAAGAACTCCAAAGCTTATGCTCTCTTAAGGGCCTCCGATGTTGTGGGCCTGGACTCCTCCCCTCGGCTTATAGTACCTCCTGAATATTTGATTTCGTCCGCACCACTCGACCTTCGACAAGTTCCCCTGGGGAACTGTTTTGTGCCTACACACCATAGAGTTAAGGTCTTGAACTGGGGACATTCTTCTTTACTGACCGGGCATCCATAAGTATGGAAGTCCATCCTGCTCATCTCCAGACATTACTGGTGGCCGTACCTGGAGCAAGATGTTTCTGATTTTGTCTGTTCCTGCGCAACTTGAGCCCATAACAAGACTCCATGTCTTAAGCCTGAAGGACTTATACTATTTTTGCCTATCCCGGAGTGTCCCTGGACACACATTGTCATAAACTTCATCACAGATCTACCACCCTCCTCTAACAACACGGTCATTTGGGTGGTCGTGGACCGATTCTCCAAAATGTCTCATTTTGTAACACTGTCTGGACTTCCCTTTGCTCAACAGCTGGCAGACTAATTCTTCCAGCATATTTTTTTTACCTACATGGCCTGCCCTTACATATAGTCTCTGACAAGGGGTCCAGTTTGTCTCCAAATTTTGGTGGGCTCTCTGCTCTCGTCTCAAGGTTTAGTTGAACTTCTCCTCGGCTTACCACCCGCAGACCAACGGCCAGGTTGAGAGGGTTAATCAAATTCTTGGGCAATACCTCCGCCAATTCGTTACTGCACGACAGGATGATTGGGCCAACCTGTTATCTTGGGTGGAGTCTTCCTATGACCACCGTTACTCTGAGGCTACAAAAATATCTCCTTTCTTCATTGATTATGGCCGCCACCTTTGCCCTCCTCTTCCACTATCTGCCTCTTACGGAGTACCTGTCGTGGATGATAAGGTTCACAACTTTATGACAATTTGGCAGGAAACCTGGCACTCTTTAGTTCACGCCTCCACCCACATGAAGTCACAGGCTGATAAGAAGAGAAGACCACCCCCTGAACTTCTCTCCATGGGGACAGTGTCTGGTTGTCTGCCAGATATGTTTGGCTGAAGATTCCCAGTTATAAACTAGGTCCTCAGTTCCTAGGTCCTTTTAAAGTCCTGCAGTCTCATACAAGCTCTGCCTGCCATCTTCCCTTCGCATCCTGAACTCATTCCACGTCGGGTACAGAAATGAGCAGCAGAGAATAGACAGTAGCAGGGACATGTCGGTGGCAGCGGGGAATGAATGAATGAATGAAGCCTACATGCGGGACATGTCTGCTTTATTCATTCATTCACTTGCACCAGTTCCAAACATGTCCTGCTTCTTCCCTGCTCCAAGAAGATGAGGAGCAGGCAGCGGGAGGGGGTATAAGCACGCTGGGGCGAATGCATTATTATAAGCACACTGGGGCCAATAAATTATTCTAAACACACTGGGGCCAATCAATTTTTATTAACATGCATTGGGGGCATACATTTGGGGGACAAAATAGTAGTTTAAAAACTCAGTCGGGAGCCCTGAATGGCTCCTCGGTGCTGGCTATTCAGGGGTCCTGGTGGGGGATTTAAAAATGAAAGTTTACACAATAGTATATACATCGCAGGGGAGGGTAGCATGCTGCTCTCTTCCCTGATTTGTAACTGCTGATCGAATCGGGTCTCAGAAGTGAGGCCTGGTGCAATCAATCCCTATCCCCTGTACTACTACCACCAACATGGAACAGACTCTGTTCCATGATGGGGATAGTAGTACAAACACAAAGTAGCTCCCAACCGCCAGCTCCCATATAATGTATAGATGCGGCTGGCCGCTCTTATATGGTCCCCAGCACTGACGTATATATATATATATTCACCTGTAGAGAGCTGTGATTGGCCAGATGATTGTAGCCACTCACAGCTCTGTGCCGGAAATATGAATAATAGGTAAATATACGGCATATACTCATACTACAGTGGGACCAGAGAAGAGTGGCCAGCCGGCCGCATCTATACACTATACAGGATGATCACATCGGGTGTCATAAGTGACACTCGCTGCGCTCTGTCTATTCATGCAGGTACTACAGGTCCCAGCATGGAGCAGAGTGTGCTTCATGTTGAGAGCAGTAGTAACTGCAGTTTAGGACAGATCACAGCAAGTGTCACTCTTGACACCCGCTGTGATCGTCCTATCTATTGCAGAGATGCGAGCACAGGAGAAAGCCACTCACATCTATACATTATACAGGACGAACACAGGGGTGTCGCTAATGAAGAAATATGTTATTTATAATCGAGTCAAAGTTCGGATTCGGTCCGATTCACATTTTTCATGAAATTCTGAATGAATTTGACTTTGTCAGATTTGATTTGCTCATCTCTAATTAGAATGGTTGACTTATAGGGTCAAGACCATCTATTGTGTCTGGTAACTTTTTAGAGTAAGGTCTCCTGTGTCTACATAGAAGAGAGATTACACTGATGAATAGAGAAACAAATTGCACTGTGATAGGACTGCTCAAAAGAATTCCACAGGAGACTCTGGATAGTAAAGTATCAATATTATTACTGACACAAACATAAAATTTAATTTAAAAAAGGTACACACTGCACACCTATACACGCAGAAGAGGGGATTCTACTCTTCTGTCTCATTACTGTACACCATAAGAAGTAGCAGCTTCATGGAGGACATTATAGAGAAGTAGTAAACAGTTTAAGTTGCAATCAGGTTCTGGGGTGAAATCTAATATTTATCGTAACTGAAAAGAATCTTTTTGTTGTCTCTTCTGTTGGCTCTCTCCAATCACTCCTTCTCCCATCTACCTCATTTCCTCTCCCTTTCCATAGACAGAGGATGATAGGTAGAATTGGTCTGTTTCTTCAGGAGGAATGAAAGTTTTGGATGGAGGTAAGTGTCATGAAAGGGGGGCAGGGAGCAGGGAGATAGTGTCCCCTAACTGTCTCTACAACCGATGTCCCTTTCTATTGCCCAGTTCCCCTAAATGACTGATCGTCAATCACAAGGACGGACCCTATACTGTGCTAAAGTGCATAAGCATGAGAGTCAAACAAAACAAAACAAACTGTGCATGTGGGGAAACAACTCAGAAACATAACGGAATACTACAAGGCTACAAACAGATGTACCAGGCAGGATATAGCAAACTAACAACAGTTAAGAAACCGGAATCAAGATTAATGGCAGAAATGATAATATGAACAAGACAAGATATGAGGATATATATATATATTGTGGCAGTGTGGCAAGGAAAGGGTGTATTTCCTTGGCTCACCCTGCAGAAGCTCTCACATGCTTCTTAAGTAATGAGGCAGGAGGGAAGGGAGGTGTATATGAGATGGAGACTCAGTCTAATGTGGGCTCTTCCTAGGAGACAGCAAGTGACCTGTTTAGTCAGTGACCAGACGGTCTAGGATTTTGTTTTGTTCCTGCTTTTTGTAAATTTTTTTCCCCTGCAACCTGTCTAATAAAACTGGCAAGGTGCCAGATTTGCATTATAAACGTTTGTTTGCTGGTTTATTGAGAATAAAACATCCTGTGGCGTAGTCCAGGACGATCCCAGAGTGAATCCCCAAGGACGGTTCCTTACAATATATATATATATATATATATATATATATATATATATATATATATATATATATATATATCAGACAAAACCAGGAGATGCAGGAGGTTAACAGGTTAAATAAATGTCAGAACACTAAACAGGTCAGGATAACAAGAGCACTATACACACTAGACAAAAAAACACTCCATAAAAGGTGAGGTGGAGAATGCGGGCACGCCGTTGCTAAGGCAACCCGTTGCCAAGGGCAACCAACAAGCGAGTTGGAGAGGAGCTGTTGCTAGGAGCAACCCCCTGCAAGATTGCAAGTCGGAGGAGCCCAGCAGAGGAGTTCAAGCACAGTTTGGTGTCTGTGGAGGAGGGTTGCTAGGGGCAACGGATCGAGAATTTTTTTTCAAGAAAATGGGACAACCTCGAAAGGCCCTTGCTGGGAACAACCGACGTGGGCCACAAGCTGTGGTCGCCAAGACGAAAAAGAGGGCCCGTGAGTTACTGGTGGGTGGAATCCCACTACTTGTGGAACTGGATTGCTGCCAGACTGTTTGCAGAATTATGCCAGACGTTATTCCATTCATGAAGTCCCGACCAGAGTTTGGTAAGACTATTTCAATTGACTTTGAAACATGTTTTGGGACAGTGAGCCATATAATGGAGGTATGTGCCGAACTTACAGTAGAAATTATTCTGGGTAGAGACTTTCCATATTTCTGGCAGCTGTGGGATGAGGAGAGTGAGCCAGAGAATCTGCACACAAAGGTTGCGGAAGTAGTGAGGAATGGGGGGTCTCTACTGGACTGTGTGAATGGTGCTGTATATTGTGAACCCATGCAGGCTGATAATGTTTTTCTTGAAACACTTATGTTAATGTGTTCCGATGTAAAGAGTACTGTTGCCACCTCTCGCAGGACAAAAGAAAACCTGTGTGAGCTGGAAATAGAAGGTAAAAGATGATGGTTTTGTTAGATCCAAAATGTGTAATAAGTCTGGCAAAGACCACCTGCAGAAAGCCGGAACCCGCTATAGTGTCTATACAAGCCGGTATTTGGGGTTATAAAACAGTTAATGTGTGTATTTCTACTCCCTATGGTATCATAAGTCACAAGGTTGCAATTGAGCCTACCTTAGAGTATGAAGTGGTGCTGGGGAAGGATTTTCCGCTTTTTCAACAGTTGTGGGAAGATAGTCAGGTGACTAGAGCAGGAACACCTGATAGGCTCACAACACTTGATTTACACCACATAGCAGGGGACAGTAACTCCGCAGATGATGAGGTCGGGGAGTGTCAGCAGACCCTAGGTATATGTCAGGTGGGAGTGTGCCAGACCACTAGGGGAGCTGAAGAACAGTCCGCGAGTAAAGTTAAAGAGGTGACTGGAATAGAAGCAACAGAGATGGCTGTGGAAAAACCAAAACTCCGGAAGAGAGTACCAGTGGAGCTGGGGGCTGCGCTTACGGTCACAGACAGAGTCCTAAGTGAAGGAGATATGGCGTCTGGACCAGAGAGGGGTTGTAACCAGGAAGGTCGAACCACTGGACCATATATTGTTGCAGACCCAGGAGGCCTAGTCGTTTTTGCCAGGCAATGGAGAGACTGTGACAAGACAAAAGAAAAGTCTGCCAAGGAGCCGAGAGACAGTTCAGAGGAACTGTTCGGGAATCACCCTGACTCGCTGGTGCCAAGAACCATTGAAGTTGTTGCTAGGGGCAACAAGCTTACCGCCAAGGGATTTCCGGTCCGACAGGAGTGTTTAGCGAGAGTCTCCAGAGTTGCCAACGTGGTGGGAGAGGAAGAGTGCCAGGTGTCGGTGGCACCTGTTGTTGATGATGATGACGAGGCCAAAGTGTCCGCAACCCCCGAAAAAGGGGGAGACTTCATCTAGAGATCGAGAAGAGCTGGGTTGAGTGTCTGACAGAGGACCAGAGGATGTCTCAAGGTCTAACAGCAAGAGTGAGGAGAACGCTGTCAGTAAAAGGTCTCGGAAAAGACAAGCTGGCCTTGGGAAAAAACTGGAGCAGATCCAGAATCTGGAAGAAACCCTGCAGATGGTTTCTGTGAATTTGATGGAGAAAGAAAAAAGAGGTACATCGCTTGACAGAGGAGAAGGACAAATCAATTGCTGACTTTAAGAAAGAGCAAGAAGCGAGGCTTTAGCTGGAAAAAGTCATGGAGCACCACAGAAGTGAGTTCGTGGCTCTGCAGGATGAACTGTCCCGCTCCCAGGGTCTTGTGACCAGCATGGAGAGTGAAGTGCAGAGTCTGGCCAAGCGGATGTCATTCCTGGAAGAAGAAGTGAGTCTTCTACATGGTGCATATCAGGCTCTGCAGAGTGATCACAAGGCTAGCCTGGTAGCCATGGAAAAAATAGAAAAAGAGAAGAATGAAATGAAGATGGAAGTTGATGATCTTGCCAGCAATCTGGAAAGTTTCTCTAAAGCTAAGAGACAACTTGAGGAGGAAGTCAAGGCGAAGAATGCCCTTGCACATGCTCTTCAATCTGCTCGTCATGACAATGACTTGCTCCGTGAGCAGTATGAGGAGGCCCTGGAACAAGTTGAGACTCTGAAACATGAAAACAAGAACTTGCAACAGGAGATCTCAGATTCATCTGAACAGATTGGTGAGAGTGGAAAATCTATCAATGAGTTAGTGAAGTCCAAGAAACAGTTGCTGGACAGTGAGAAGATGATCTCCACAAAGCTCAAGAGTGAGCAGCTGAGATATATAAAGCTGGAAGATGACATGAAGATCTTAAAAGAGAGCCTGGAAGTGCAGAACGAAATGCGCAGAAGGTCCCATGTAGCTGCCTTGGTTTTGCTGGGAGCGCAACTCTACGAGCAGGTGGCGGTGCTGGCGGACAATGAACAATTGAGGAAACAATTGCTGTCTTCGGAAGATACTGTCAGGGACTTGACAGAGTTTCTTGACATTGAGAGGATGAAGTCCGCTAAGCTCCAGTTTAAGCTGCGAAAATGTGAGAAAAGGGAAAAGGACCAGGAAGTCCTAAAAGAGAGCAGAGACTAAGATATGGCGGAATTGGCTCAAGAAAGGCTTCTGGGGCCGAAGTTACAGGATACAGTTATGCTTTCTCTGAATGCCAAGAAGTCCCCTGAAGCTAGGACTGAGCTGAAACCTGGTGGGAAATCCTCTGAAGCGGAGACTAAGGAGAAGAGAGGTGGGAAATCCTCTGAACCTGAGCAGACCAAAAATTCTGAAGGTAATGCTGAGGCAGAGAAATCCTCTGAAGCAAAAGCTAAACCAGAGTCAACCTTAAAACCTGTGAGTAAAGAAAATTGCACAACTGAAGCTACAGGAGAAGAGAAGAGTAAGCCTGAAGAAGCTGCAGTAGTAGAAGCTGATTCTACACAAAATTCTGAAGAAGCCAAAGACTCTGAAGCCAAACCTGAGGAAGCTGGTGCCCCTGAAGAGAAAGCTGGAAGGGATGAGGTAAAACCATGTGAGAAATCCACTGAAGTCAAGACTGAGGTGAAACCAGGTGGGAAGTCCTCTAAAGTTGAAATTGAGATGGACCCGTGTCAGAGGTCCTCTGACGGTACAGAGAACAAGACAGTAGTTGGTGAAGCCACTGAGGCCGAAATATTCTCTGAAGCAGAGGTCTGGCAAGCCAGAAGAAGACAAAGGTTAGAAGCATCAGTCCTCTCACTCCTTAATTTCAAGAACCCTGCCCACACCAGGGTGAAGAACCTGGTACTGGAGAGGTGTGACCGAGAGACTTGCAATTGGTGGCTGGTAAAAGTCCGGAAGAAAAAAGTCAAGGACTTCAGAGACTGTGGGACAAAAGTTGTCCAAGAGAAAAGTTGTCCAAACATATGTGCTCCTTCCCAGTGGTGTGAGCAAAGGGGGGGGGGGGGAATATGTGGCAGTGTGGCAAGGAAAGGGTGTATTTCCTTGGCTCACCCTGCAGAAGCTCTCACCTGCTTAAGTAATGAGGCAGGAGGGAAGGGAGGTGTATATTATATGGAGACTCAGTCTAATGTGGACTCTTCCTAGGAGACAGCAAGTGGGCTGTAGGGAAGAGACAGAGCCTGCTGAGGAGTACACAGCCCGAGCTATAAGTGGCTCAAAGAGTGACATGAACTGTGAGTAGAAGTTTGCAGGGGACATATGTTTAACCGGCTGAGGGAGGCTCAGCGGTTGTTAGTCAGGACAAGCTGATCTGTTTAGTCAGTGACCAGACGGTCTAGGATTTTGTTTTGTTCCTGCTTCTTGTTTATTTTTTTACCTGCAACCTGTCTAATAAAGCTGGCAAGACAAAACCAGGAGATGCAGGAGGTTTAACAGGTTAAATAAATGTCAGAACACTAAACAGGTCAGGATAACAAGAGCACTATACACACTAGACAAAAAAACACTCACTCCATAAAAGGAGTGGACAGCAATAGTAATTCCAAATGGACTCCTTGCTAGCTGCACACTCAGCAGTGTGGAATGGATACCAGCCAAGGAGGAAACATAAATAAAAATAAATGAAACACTGGCAATGACTCCAGCATACTCCTAGACAAACATATGAGCGCAAAGCTCGGAACATGATTCTATCCTAGGAGATCCAGAATCCTACAAGGTCAAACAGGACTGATACAAAGGCATAATGTGACCATGGACTAAGATTCACAAAACTTAGGCAAAACAGAGTACAATCTGAAAACGGGTCTAAAAAAGAACACTAAATAAATGCAATGTAAGAATAATAAAACCTGACAAGGTGCTAAACAAAGCAGGATAAAATCCAGATATCAAAAACATAGACAGGAATAGATAACCATGGTGAAAATCAGGAAATGTGCTCAGACAAATATCCTCCCAGTACTAAAGGGATGGAAGGTTAACTCTTCCCAAACCATGGAGAATAAACACAGAAACTGTTCGAATATAAACATAATATCTGAACAGCAGGGACGTGCACAGACATTTTAGAGGGCAGGGGCTCAAGTAAAAAAAAAAAAAAAAAAAAGGCCAGTCACTGTGTGTATTATCCCTGTAATGTGACATCACTGTGTGTATTATCTCTGTACTGTGACATCACTGTGTGTATTATCCATGCACTGTGACATTACTGTGTATTATCCCTGTACTGTGACATCACTGTGTATTATCCCTGTACTGTGACATCACTGTGTATATTATCCCTGTACTGTGACGTCACTGTGTATTATCCCTGTACTGTGTCATCACTGTGTGTATTATCCCTGTACTGTGACATGACTGTTTGTATTAACCTTTTACTGTGACATCTCTGTGTATTATCCCTGTTCTGTGACATTGCTGTGTATTATCCCTGTACTGTGACATCACTGTGTGTATTATCCCTGTACTGTGACATTGCTGTGTATTATGCCTGTACTGTGACATCACTGTGTATATTATCCCTATACTGTGACATCACTGTGTATTATTCCTTTTACTGTGACATTACTGTGTGTATTATCCCTGTACTGTGACATCACTGTGTATTATCCCTGTACTGTAACATCACTGTGTGTATTATGCCTGTAGTGTTACATCACTGTGTGTACTATCCCTGTACTGTCCGCAAATTGCTGCAAAATGCAATATTGTGCCTAATACTAGTGCATCAAAAGGCAAGTGCAGAAAAATACAGATAAATGGACATTACAGTAGGGGGCAGGATTTTGCTCTTATGGTGTATATTACATAGTTTCTTATACTCACTTGTATAGTTGATTTATACACAGCCTGTTTGAACACTTTTCCAGTATACTTCCACTATTAAATCCTTATGTTTATTTTTTGTTTGTGTGGTGCCTTGGTGGGGGTGTAGGGTAGTTGGGGGGTTGCTGTAGTATATGAGGGGTTAAGTTAACCCTTGTCACTCGTGACACCAAGCTGAGGGTTAAAACTCTGAGGTAATGCTGGGCCTATCGCCACCCTTCCCAAGAGCGATAGGTGAGTGTAGAATAACGGATTGTCCACAACCGGTGCTGAACTGAAAAAGTGATAGAAACTTTACTGAAGATTTTCTGTAAATGCAGTAACGGAAACAGTCCAGATAACAGAGTCTATATATACAGCACAGCAATGACTGACAGTCGGTTGGGACCGGTAAGCTCTCTTTGGAGTAGGAGAATTGGATTGCATAGATCTGCTGGATTTAGGGATTTGTTTAGGTCCAGTGATCTTGCAGAGATTTGTGGAGATTGCAGTAACTCACAATTTGCATTATGGCCGAGGCAGCAAGGCTTTGGCCTAGTGGTTGCCGATGACAACTGCGCAGATCCTACCTCATCAGCAGCCCACGAGGAAAGAGAAAGATTAATGGCCGCAACTCCCTTATATGGGCAGGGGCTGAGCCGTTTTAGATTGGTCCAAGACAACTGTCACTCACGTTTACACAGCATTATGGGTGAACACGTGACTTAAGAACCACCTAAGGTCCTTCATCATACCATAGATTTCTGAACCAAGTCACATGACCCGCAGGTCCTGCGACGCTAAACAAATGAGTAACACAATAATACACATATTTACAATGATAATATTTATAAATATTAACTTACTAAGGGGTGACTAGGGGCTAACTAGGGAAGCGGACCCCGACAGTCCTAGGGACTCTGACTTTGGGGAGCCCCCCTACCAAGGTACAGTATGAAATACGTTGCAGGGACATTACAAACCCCCTTACTTAAAACAAACCGATCCCGACGCCTGTCCCCTAAGGCAGAGGGACTAGGACAAGGACAGAATTATTAAACATTCCATATACATTCTGACAAAATTTTCTTTTTGTCTGACTAGTATCCTTACTAGACAATTATGAAGCTATCTCACATTTAGTCTCTAGCTCCTTAGACATTTTTATAGCTCTCTCTATACATTTATGAGGCTAACTAGACATTGATAAGGCTCACTAGACATTGATGAAGCTGTCTAACATTTAGTCTCAAGCTCCCTGGATTTTTATACACAGCTCTCTATACATTTAGTCTCAAGCTGTCTAGACATTTCTGAAATCTCACCACATTTTCTTTTGTTTTGCCATGATGAGTCACCTGTTAGTACACAAAAGGGTATATTGGCTTGCCTGAGGCAAGCTTATCTACCAATAAGGTTAGTTACTAGGGTCTATCGGCTACACGCTACTTACCCCTAGAACACAACAGAATGACCTTACCTAGGTTACCTTTAGAAATATGTGTTTAAATTTAAGCTCGCAAGAGCATCTACTGGCCAGGTAGAGCATCTCACACACGTAATAAAGAGAAGAAAGATTATTGTACCTAACAGTGGCAGGAATTGAATATCAATAGGCTACAATTCCTAAAGTGTTTATTGAGTGTGAGACATATTTTTATTTTGTGTATGTACGGAAGAAGACTGAGGTAATACATTTAAGTGAGCTATTTAAGGTACTATGTGTGCAAGTACTGCTTAAAAGTTAGTCTTGATATCTTAAGGGTAGTTTACCCTGTGTAGTCCTTTGAGACCGGTGCTAGCGATTGGCAACTATAATGCTACTTTCGGAGCCGGGAGAGTCACCCATTTAGCAACTACTAAAACACCTTTTTAGTCTTTTTATACATTTGTATGTACAATTATACAATAATTATTTACGCTTTTTGTCTTTGGTGTACACGTGCATCTAGCGGGTATTTTTTTGTTTACAACCTTTACCTATTTTTTATGTACACAGACACAAGGCTATATATATATTTTTTCTGTGTACAAGAACCATATACATTTTTATTTTACAAGTTTACACATTTATCAACACTCCAACAAGGTTCAGACGCTTACACCTGATAAGTGCAATTTTTAGCATGAAAGTCTCATATATAGGGATATATACACAAACAGACGTGTAAGGATCTGCAGTCCACCTACACTAGGAGTCTATGTTTCCCGGCTGCCACAAATCAGCAGGGTATAAAACTTACCAATCTCCTACTGACTAGGAGTCTCTTGACCTGATGGTCAGGCACAAGGCTTAATGGTTACGTTACGGAACTTGGAACTGGAACAGTCTTAGCATAGTCCTGCTAGGCACAATTTCTTGAACTTGGTTACTGGAAAACAAAAGTGGCTAGCAAAGAAAAGCAACAGTCATTACTTTACAGTCTTTCAGAAAACATTCTTCCGAACTCTTCTTGTGCCTCTTGTAGATCCCCTAGCCCTTCCAACATCAGGGGCTGGCTGGGAGTTAATATAACTCTCCCACACCACGTTGGTGAGAGTAGAATGGGTAACAGTGGGATTCAAAGTGACCAGGGGTTTACTGGTCGGGATCAAGGTTGGTGCATAAGGTTTTAGCCCCACCTCCACGCCAGGAATGGGCCAGAGCACTTTTGTTGGTACCCTTGCAGGAGGCAAACTCTCATTGCTCCGAGAGGGCCTAGGTACAAAAGTTGGTACCTTGGAAACAGACAAACTCTCATTTGGTCTTTAGTGCCCGCAATTTGGGCCTATTTTCTTGGTCCTGAGCAGGTCTTGGCATTTTGCTGTACGAAGAAGATGACTGTTGTTTGGGAGGCTCCTCCTCGAGTACGGTGTTAGAGGCATCAGGAACAGACCATTTCGGCCTCAGGTTGAAGAGATCCGATTCCCAATCTGTAGAAGGAACATATTTGCTGTTGGTTTTGTGACCAACAGTGGGGCTGTTGGTCTTGTGACCCCAGCAGCCCATTCTCCTTGCAGGCCCTGGACGGGGGTGTACTCCACTATCTCACCTACCTCCAGAGAGTAGAACTTTTTATGAAGATATGGCCTATGTACTGCTCGCCAGTTTACGAGGATGGTTTGCCCTGTATGGCAATCTAGGAGTGTCCCATAACCTCTGACCTTGTCGAACTTGGCCACAGTTGCTCTTCGTCGTTCTAAAGGCTCCTCCCCTTCTTGGGGATGATCCCACTTGCGGATGAACTGTGCTTCCATTTCTTTAGTATTCTCTTGATAATGAATTCTCTCCTCAGGAGGCAAATGCACATGCTTAGGGGCGTACAGTTCTCTCTGTCTGACCTTTATTTTGTCCATCAACTCAGCTAGCTCAGCTTCCTGACGGACCCTTTCTCTTTGTGAGGTTGGAATTGGTGGGAGTGGCTTCCCAGGTATAGGTTGTAGAACCGCGTGCATATACTCGATGAGTCCTGGCTCGTCCCCAAAAATCCACTGGGGAAAATCTGGTGAGCGCGGTCGTGCACTCGTCAAGCTGGATAGGGGTATTTCAGGCTCAGGGCTGGAGGAGGAAGAAAAGGCCACCTCTGGCGGGGTACTCACTGCAGACTCCTCCGATGGGATCTCGGCACACGAGCCCCAAGTCCTGTGGTGAGGGGACAATCTCACCGGCGATGCTACTCCAGGTGTCCCAGCGCAGTCTCCTGGAGGTGTATTCGGCCAGTCATCATCATCATCGGGCAGTGGGGGAAGATTACAGGCCCCCTCTTCGTCCAATGACAACCGCTGCAGTCGGTCGGCAATATCCTGGAATAGTTGGTCTGCGACCGCCACAACTTTCCGTTGCTCTGGTGCCATTTTGATGTTCTCACCACGTGGAATGCTGCTCTCCTCCATGTCTGTACTCTCCGGCTCCTTGTGCAGACTGAAGAGGTCGCTGTGCAGGGTGTTCTTTATACTGGGCGTCCCCAAAATGGAGGCCGACAGTAAGGACGTCATCGATGCAGCCCCGACTTCTGGTCCTCCCAGAAACAACTCCTCTGTTTCCAAGTTCCCTTTCGGCTACGATACAGAAACTTGGTAGTCACGCCCAGGGGCGGGATGTGGCGCAGCGCGGGACTTCTTTGCATGCTTCTCCGGCAGCAGGTTAACTCTTCCTGTGCTGACCGGACCAGAGGATCGTAGCATGTATTCATTTCGCAGTTTACACATTCTTGCTGCGCATAAATTTTTGCCTCCCCCCTTACTTTTCACGCGGCCCCCTTGTATTGTGCACCACACGCGCCACTCTTGTACACAATAATGCGGTTTACAGCACATGAATAAAGTCTGTTATATTGGGGGGAGTACAATTTCACTAGTGGCAACAGCAGCAGGCACACACCCGAATCCTGTTTGTGACGCCAAAAAGGCTTTGTGGTGCCTTGGTGGGGGTGTAGGGTAGTTGGGGTGTTGCTGTAGTATATGAGGGGTTAAATTAAACCTTGTCACTCGTGACGCCATGATTAGGGTTAAAACTCTGAGGTAATGCTGGGCCTATTGTGCAGAGATTGGCGGGGATTGCAGTAACTCACAATTTGGATTATGGCCGAGGCCGCAAGGCTTTGGCCTAGTGGTTGTCGAGGACAACTACGCAGCAGCCTATGAGGAAAGAGAAAGATTAATGGCCGCAGCTCCCTTATATGGGCAGGGGCTGAGCCGTTTTAGATTGGTCCAAGACAACTGTCACTCACCGTTACACGGCATTATGGGTGAACACGTGACTTAAGAACCACCTAAGGTCCTTCAACATACCATAGAGTTCTGAACCAAGTCACATGACCCGCAGGTCCTGCGACGCTGAACAAGTGAGTAACACAATATACATATTTACAATGATAATATTTATAAATATTAACTTACTAAGGGGTGACTAGGGGCTTGTCACGATGCCGGCTGGCAGGTAGTGGATCCTCTGTGCCAGAGAGGGATGGCGAGGACCGCGCTAGTGGACCGGTTCTAAGCCACTACAGGTTTTCACCAGAGCCCGCCGCAAAGCGGGATGGTCTTGCTGCGGCGGTAGTGACCAGGTCGTATCCACTAGCAACGGCTCACCTCTCTGGCTGCTGAAGATGCTGAAGATAGGCGCGGTACAAGGGAGTAGGCAGAAGCAAGGTCGGACGTAGCAGAAGGTCGGGGGCAGGCGGCAAGGATCGTAGTCAGGGGCAACGGCAGGAGGTCAGGAACACGGACTAGGAACAGACAAGGGAACGCTTTCACAAGGCACAAGTGCAACAAGATCTGGCAAGGGAGTGCAAGGGAGGAGACTAGATATAGGGAAGTGCACAGGTGGGAGCCAATTAAGCTAATTGGGAAGATTGGGCCAGGCACCATCATTGGTGCACTGGCCCTTTAAATCGCAGAGACCCGGCGCGCGCGCGCCCTAGGGAGCGGGGCCGCGCGCGCCGGGACAGGACCGAGGGAGAGCGAGTCAGGTACGGGGGCCGGGGTGCGCATCGCGAGCGGGCGCTATCCGCATCGCGAATCGCATCCCGGCTGAAGGCGGGACCGCAGCGCACCCGGTCAGTGGATCTGACCGGGGCGCTGCAACAACGAAGATGAGGCGAGCGCTCCGGGGAGGAACGGGGACCCGGAGCGCTCGGCGTAACAGTACCCCCCCCCTTGGGTCTCCCCCTCTTCTTGGGGCCAAAGAACCTGAGGAAAAAAAATTCAATTTTTCCGTGATGAGGTCCGATGCAAATTAGGAGGGGTTCTGTGTGGAAACGTACGAGACAGTCCAATCTTTTATTGTAAAAACAATAGATGTAGAGGGGTCTGGCGAGACTGGTCACAGGAACGTAGAACCTGTTGATGAGAGAGGCCAAAAAAAATTTTCCTGCAGATCCGGAATCCAAGAAGAGCATAGTAGAGAAGGAGAAGGTAGAGGCAGATATCCGCACAGGCACAGTAAGGCGTGGAGAAGCAGAGTTGACATCAAGAACTGTGTCACCTTTGTGCGGAGTCAGCGTACGTCTTTCCAGGCGGGGAGGACGGATAGGACAATCCTTCAGGAAGTGTTCGGTACCGGCATAGTACAGGCAAAGATTCTCCATGCGGCGTCGTGTCCTCTCTTGAGGTGTCAAGCAAGACCGGTCAACTTGCATAGCCTCCGCGGCGGGAAGCACAGGAACAGATTGCAGAGGACCAGAGGAGAGAGGAGCCGGAGAGAAAAAACGCATCGTGCGAACAAAGTCCATATCCAGGCGGAGCTCCAGACGCCATCCGGAAGAACGCATGTCAATGCGAGTGGCTAGATGAATGAGTTCATGTAGGTCAGCAGGAGTCTCTCGTGCGGCCAGAACATCTTTAATGTTGCTGGATAGGCCTTTTTTAAAGGTCGCGCAGAGAATCTCACTATTCCAGGACAACTCGTAAGCAAGAGCACGGAACTGAATGGCGTACTCGCCAACGGAAGAAACACCCTGGGCCAGGTTCAGCAGGGCAATCTCGGCTGAAGAAGCTCGGGCAGGTTCCTCAAAGACACTTCGAATTTCCGAGAAGAAGGAGTGTACAGAGGCAGTGACGGGGTCATTGCGGTCCCAGAGCGGTGCGGCCCATGACAGGGCTTTTCCAGACAGAAGGCAGAACACGAAAGCCACCTTAGACCTTTCAGTAGGAAACTGGTCCGACATCATCTCCAAGTGCTGGGAACATTGCGAAAGAAAGCCACGGCAATACTTAGAGTCCCCATTAAATTTGTCCGGCAAGGACAGGCGGAGGCTAGGAGTGGCCACTCGCTGCGGAGGAGGTGCAGGAGCTGGCGGAGGAGAAGATTGCTGGAGAAGTTGCGACTGAAGTTGGTGCGAAATGGTGGACATTTCCGACAGCTGACGGGTTAGAAGGGCGATCTGTCGGGCTTGCTGGGCGGCCACCGTGGTGAGGTCAGCGACAACTGGCAGAGGAACTTCAGCGGGATCCATGGCCGGATCTACTGTCACGATGCCGGCTGGCAGGTAGTGGATCCTCTGTGCCAGAGAGGGATGGCGAGGACCGCGCTAGTGGACCGGTTCTAAGCCACTACAGGTTTTCACCAGAGCCCGCCGCAAAGCGGGATGGTCTTGCTGCGGCGGTAGTGACCAGGTCGTATCCACTAGCAACGGCTCACCTCTCTGGCTGCTGAAGATGCTGAAGATAGGCGCGGTACAAGGGAGTAGGCAGAAGCAAGGTCGGACGTAGCAGAAGGTCGGGGGCAGGCGGCAAGGATCGTAGTCAGGGGCAACGGCAGGAGGTCAGGAACACGGACTAGGAACAGACAAGGGAACGCTTTCACAAGGCACAAGTGCAACAAGATCCGGCAAGGGAGTGCAAGGGAGGAGACTAGATATAGGGAAGTGCACAGGTGGGAGCCAATTAAGCTAATTGGGAAGATTGGGCCAGGCACCATCATTGGTGCACTGGCCCTTTAAATCGCAGAGACCCGGCGCGCGCGCGCCCTAGGGAGCGGGGCCGCGCGCGCCGGGACAGGACCGAGGGAGAGCGAGTCAGGTACGGGGGCCGGGGTGCGCATCGCGAGCGGGCGCTATCCGCATCGCGAATCGCATCCCGGCTGAAGGCGGGACCGCAGCGCACCCGGTCAGTGGATCTGACCGGGGCGCTGCAACAACGAAGATGAGGCGAGCGCTCCGGGGAGGAACGGGGACCCGGAGCGCTCGGCGTAACAGGGCTAACTAGGGAAGCGGACCCCGACAGTCCTAGGGACTCTGACTTTGGGGACCCCCCCCTACCAAGGCAGAGTATGAAATAAGGTGGCGGGACACCACATTTGTTTTTGCATTTATGTAGCAGAAGCATTCATTGATTACTCAGGGTGTAAAATCTGTCCTGGTCATAGAAGACACACAGATGCTTGGCTCATTAGAATACAATACTCTACGGGGGTAGGGTCACAAGTAATGTGTCCCCAGCATATTTCATGTTGAGGAGGTGTTGACGGCAGTCACAAGAGTATGCTCCCTGATGCGGCCAGGGAGCTTTTGTGTCCACTCGTTCTGTGCATCTGCTCAAAGCAGACAGTGTGTCTACAGTGGGAAATCAGACACTATGAGTGGACACACAGATCTCCCCAGATGCATCTGGGAGCTTGCTCTTGTGATTGCCATCGGCACATCTGCAGCGTGAAATATGCTAGGTGTGACCCAGGATAGATTTTCTGCTTCAGATTTTTTAGCAGGGTAGTATAGCACCAGCAGACTATAGTAGATGAGGTCTCATTATGCAAAAATTGACCGGCAATTCAGATTTTAATACTTTTTTTTTTTTTTTGCATTTAAGGGTCAGAATATTGCAATAGGAATGTATATACATATTGGATATTGCTACAAACAAGCCGGCCTACATAATAAAGGTTGCAAGTCCTTTTTTCATTATAGTCAATTGCATCAAAACTAAGACCCTCAGAAAGTTGCAAACACACATTTTAATTTCAATTTAACCCTTTATTTTCCTTTTTTTTTTCTTTTTTGTGCTCCTACAAAAATAATTGTTTACACAAAAAACAAGACATCATGTGGCTCCATCAATGAAAGAATACAAGAGTTATGGCTTTAAGAAGGAGAGGAGGAAAAAAAAAATTTCCTGGACACATAATGCATCAGTTAAGACCTATTTATTTTTATTGCTAAACCTTTTTAAATGTATTGGATGATTCATTCTGGAAATCTACAGTCACAACTGTGTAACCTTACTAAGTAATATACCCAATGTTGTTTTTTAATATAAACCTTTAGGATGAACTTCTCCAGCTATGAATTAAAGTCAGTTCATGCACCGTAGTATGATTAAATACTTACATTAAGATTGGGAAATAAGGGCCAGATATCAGGTCCCATGATTTATTGTGTTGGTCACTGCAATGCTAGATAAATCCTTTTTTTCATTTACACATATTATGTCACCATTTGCAGATAAATATAGGAATACATTAGATTAATGGAATGTGGTTAGTTATTTATGAGATGGGTAAAGTTTATTGAAATTATTAAGGTAAGATGATAACATGAGACGATACAGTGCTCCCAGCTGTATTGCTCCAACTTGATTATTTCGTGCACAATAAAGTACTGTATATCTGGAATGTACAACCTATGGTAAAAAAAAGATTCTTAAGAATAAAACATTGAATCATAATATACAGTATCTATGTATGTCATTGTCTGTGTATGGAATGTAAACCCTATCATACAATTAAACTATTGAATTAAACCATTGGCTAAAGGCCTTTAAATGAGAAATACAGCAATTGCATTTGTAATAAAGGTTACACTTTTTTTTTATTATATTTTTATATGGTTTGACACATGTGAAAAAATATAATATTTAAATGGGCACTGATGTTATTTAAAAAAAAAAAAAATGTAATATGTCATAGGAACATATCATAAGTTATAGTCCGCCAAGGTCTGATTACAGCTTTTCTCAACATTTTTTTTATTTATTAAAGTTTTGACATGTACGTGACAAAAATTGCAATGACAATGATACATTTTATGTGTTCTCACTTACATTTGCTTAGTGTGGAGGTTTTTCTCCTGTGCAACTTTGCAATGTGCAACTTTTTAACTACAGTTTCAGTTAATAAATATGTGACCACTATGTGGTGAAAAGGATAAATGGTGTAAGACAACATTGTGAAGAATGTCTATTTGAAAAGTTGCAAAAAATGGTGCAAAAAAAAATAATCACGTTTTAACCATGTGTGTAATTTTGAAAATATTATACATACAGTACTAACAGGAGGTCATTTCTTACTATTCATTAAATGACATTTTTTTTAACAAAGTTCTTGTGAACCAATAGATTTAAATGTATGGATTTAAATGTATCTCCTGACTGAAGTGAAGTTAGGCTTGATAAGTTCCACTTTAACCCCTTAAGGACCAAGCCAATTTTGACCTTAAAGGGGTACTCTGCTTCTAGACATCTCATCCCCTTTCCCAACGGCGGGACTCCTGCAGCCCCCTCTGAGTCATCAGCTCTCCGGAGCTCAGTTTGCTCCGTGGCTGAAGACAGGGGCCGTCATATAGTGACAAAATGGCTCTGCTCCCTCATGACATCACGCCCCGCCCCCTTGATACAAGTCTATGGGAGGGGGCATTATAACAGTCACGCCCCCTCCTATAGACTTGCATTAAGGGGGTGGGTGTAACATCAAGAGGGGGGGGGAGCCATGATGTCATGAACCGCCGATTCCTGTATCATGAGTCATCAGCCACGGAGCAAACCTAGCTCCGGAGAGCTGATGACTCGGGGCTGAAGGAGAGATCGCGGGGGTCCCAAGCAGCAGGACCCCTGCGATCAGCCATCTGATCTCCTATCCTTGGAAAGGGGATAAGATGTCAAGGGGCAGAGTCAATTTTATTTTAGTGTTTTCATTTTTTCTTCCTCGCCTTCTAAAACCCATAACTCTTTTCAATTTAAATCTAAAGACCCATATAAGGGTTTGTTTTTTGCTTGACCAATTGGACTTTGCAATGACATCTCTCATTTTACCATTAAATGTACGGAAACCCCGCCCCCCCCCCCCCCCAAATTAATTTTTTAGGGAGAAAATTTAAATGAAAACCACAATTTTGCAAATGTTGGAGGGTTTTGTTTTCACATTGTACACGTCATAGTAAAAATTACATGTTTTCTTTATTCTGTGGGTCACTACGATTAAAATGATACCCATGGCTACATACTTTTCTATTATTGTACTGCATAAAAAAAAAATCTCAAACTTTTTGTTCAGTATGTTTAAAATCGAACTATTTTGACCACCTATAACTTTTTCATTTTTCCGTATATGGGGCAGTATGGGGGCTCATTTTGTGCGCCATGATCTGTACTTTTTATTGATACCATTTGCTATTTGTTATCTTGACATTTTATTACTATGACTTTATAAGCACATAAATTCTCTGTTTGGAAAAATGTAAGAACAATTATGTTGAATGGAATAGTACATGAAATTTAAGAAATTTTGTAGCATATGTTTAGCATTAGCAGTGATCAGTTCTGGAAATGTTAAAACACTCTGGGGCCTCCTGAATAGAGTTAAAGGGGTACACATTTTTTTTCCAAGTCAACTGATGCCATCAGAGCTATTAGGCAGTGTTATATATATGTTTTGAGGCTTATTTCATTGATGGTTCTAGGAGAACCTGTTGGCCTCAAACCGATCTTTTAAAAACATTGCTTAACCTGTTAAGGACCATTGACGTAACGTTACGTCATGAGTCCACTCCCGATCTATAACGCGGGGCCAGGACCCGTGGCTAATAGCGGTGCGTGGCATTGATCGCGGTGCCGCGCTATTAACCCTTTAGACGCGGCGTTCAAAGTTGAACGCTGCGTCTAAAGTGAAAGTGAAAGCATGCCGGTTAGCTCAGGGAGCTGTTCGGGATAGCCGTGGCGAAATCGCAGCAACCTGAACAGCTTATAAGACAGCTGGAGGGTCCCTAACTGCTTCTTCGCTGTCCAATCGCCGAATGACTGCTCAGTGCCTAAGATCCAGGCATGAGCAGTCAAGCGGCAGAATCATCGATCACTGGTTTCCAATGAAAACCAGTGATCAATGTAAAAGATCAGTGTGTGCAGTGTTATAGGTCCCTATGGGAGCTATAACACTGCAAAAAAAAGTGAAAAAAAAGTGAATAAAGATCATTTAACCCCTCCCTTAATAAAAGTTTGAATCACCCCCCCCCCTTTTCCCATAACAAAACACAGTGTAAATAAAAATAAAAATAAACATATATAGTATCGCCACGTGCAGAAATGTCCGAATTATAAAAATATATCATTAATTAAACCGCATGGTCAATGGCGTACGCGCAAAAAAAATTCAATAAGTCCTATCAATACAAAAATGGTACCGCTAAAAACTTAAGATCACGGCGCAAAAAATGAGCCCAAATACCGCCCCATACGTGGAAAAATAAAAAAGTGATAGGGGTCAGAAGATGACAATTTTAAACGTATTCATTTTCCTGCATGTAGTCATGATTTTTTCCAGAAGCACGACAAAGTCAAACCTATATAAGTAGGGTATCATTTTAATCGTATGAACCTACAAAATAAAGATAAGGTGTCATTTTTACCGAAAAATGTACAAAGTAGAAACGGAATCCCCCAAAATTTACAAAATGGCATTTTTTTCAATTTTGTCTCACAATGATTTTTTTTTCGTTTCACCGTAGATTTTTGGGCAAAATGACTGACCTCACAAAGTAGAATTGGTGGTGCAAAAAATAAGCTATCATATGGATTTGTAGGTACAAAATTGAAAGAGTTATGATTTTTTAAAGGCAGGGAGGAAAAAACGAAAATGCAAAAACGGAAAAAAACAGTCCTCAAGGGGTTAATGGTAGAGATGAGCGAATCGAAGCTGACGAACCCGAATTCGTTACGAATTTCATGAAAAATCGCTTCCATTTTACAGCTTGCCAGGCTATTGGAGACCTAAGATGGCGGATCCACATGTGAGTACATGGGGCAGGGGATTATGGGAGGGCGGGAAACAGCGGCGGGAATGAAGGTAGGTGGGCTGACCCTGAATCACATGTGAGATGCAGCCTATCAGTGTTCGACCCCTGTGATGTCACAGCCCCTATATAATCGGCGGCCATCTTGCCTCTCTTTATTTAATCAATGCACTCAGATGGAGAGGACGGGACTGCGTGTGTGTGAATAGCTCATACCACAGCGTTACACTGCAACTGCTAGTCACATCAGCACTAGGGAAAGGCAGGAGTGCAGAGTGCTGTGCTGTTACTCTGAGAAGGATCATTGATAGCTAAACCTCCGATTCACGTTATTGAGCATTGCAGCAGAGAGGGGAGGATAGCTGCCAGCTGCCTCATACAGATCGCCAAGCTGCCTGAACTTTCTGAAGCATCCTATCTCCTCATTTTTCAGCCCAATTGAGTGTTTTTTTTTTCTCCACAAATCTTCTGCTGCTCAGAATTGTGTGACAGAGTGCAATTTAGGGTTTAATCCATGGATTTTTTATTTTTTTTGGTGCTACACCTTCTGCTGTTCAGAAATACGTGATTTTTCAGTGTACCATTTTGTACCTGTTAATCTGTCAAGGGCTACATACTGTGCAAGTCCAAACAATAGTATTCACCGGATGTTTTTTTTTTTTTTATAGTTTTTTCTGCATATAGTTACTTATATATAACTGCCCTCATCAGTGCATACCGCATAGGTACATCCAAGTATTGTACCATTTAGTACCTGTTAATCTGTCAAGGTGCTCCATACCGTCAAAGTCCAAATAATAGTATCGACCGGCTGGTGTTTACAAAAATACAGAGTTTTTTCTGCGTATAGTTGCGCATATTACTGCCCTCATCAGTGCATACCGCATAGGTACATCCAAGTATTGTACCATTTAGTGCCTGTTAAGCTGTCAAGGTGCTCCATACCATCAAAGTCCAAACAATAGTATCCAGCGTCTGGTGTTTTACAAAAATACAGATTTTTTCTGCGTATAGTTAGGCATATTACTGCCCTCATCTGTGCATACCGCATAGGTACATCCAAATATTGTACCATTTAGTACCTGTTAAGCTGTCAAGGTGCTCCATACCGTCAAAGTCCAAACAATAGCATTCACCGGCTGGTGTTTTACAAAAAAAAAAAAAAAAAATTCCGTATAGTTAGGCATATTACTGCACTCATCAGTACAGACCGCATAGGTACATCCAGCGTCTGGTGTTTTACAAAAATACAGATTTTTTCTGCGTATAGTTAGGCATATTACTGCCCTCATCTGTGCATACCGCATAGGTACATCCAAGTATTGTACCATTTAGTACCTGTTAAGCTGTCAAGGTGCTCCATACCGTCAAAGTTCAAACAATAACATTCACCGACTGGTGTTTTACAAAAATACAGAGTTTTTTCTGAGTATAGTTACACTTATTACTGCCCTCATCAGTGCAGACCGCATAGGTACATCCAAGTATTGTACCATCTAGTACCTGTTTATCTGTCAAGGGCCTACATACTGTGAAAGGACAGCCGTAAGTAATCACCTGCTGCTTTTCTAGACAAATACTGTTTAAAGAGTAGTGTAGCGTATTGTAATACCCTCATAAATGTATGTCAGGCAGAGAAGTGCCAGGACGTGCACAGAGAAGGTGCAGAGGCCAAAATACTTCAGGCAGAGTTGGCAGCAGACTTGGGGCGAGTGGCAGCAGGAGTCGCAGCAAGAGGCCTGAGCTCCTGTTATCAGCCAGCGGTCATGTCTCCACCAGCAACCCATCTGCTGTCGTCGATTGGTTAACACGCTCATCCACATCATTAAAGTGACATCTGACACCCCCAGTCAACAGTCGGTGGGTTCCTCAGACACAACCCTCAGTTGGCATGACCCAAGAGCAGTCCCTGTCCTCCCATTGCCTTTGTCCTATGCTGTTCCCTCTACTAGAGAAGTATCTTATGCTGTGGGTTCAGCTCCACTATTTACTGAGGATGATCTAATAGAGGACAGTCAGCAGCTACTGGACAGCCAAGAAGGGGAGGAGACATGCGCGGCTTGCTCCGCTAGGCGGCCAAGTAGTGATGCGGAGAGTGCGGGAGGCGGTGTTGCAAGTGTTCAGTGTCCTGAAGCAGACACTGTTGGGGAACCTGAGGAGGACATCAGTGACATGAACACAACTGTTGATGATGATGAAGCCGATCGCAGTTGGGAGCCGGGTGCAGAAGGGGCTTCATCATCATCAGGAGAAGAGAGTTGCAGGTTGCCCTTGAGGCAGCAAGGCGGTAGCACGGTTGGCAGTCAGCGTGGTGGCAGTAGTGGAAGTTCAGGAGCCAAACGTGCTTGGGGGAGACCACCTGCTTCGCGGCAGCCTACCTTTCCGTGAGGTAGTGGAACAGGGGTTCCTGGAGACGGCGCCAGTATCAGTCAATTAGTGCGGACTGAGGGTGGGAAAATCAGCTACTTGGCGGTGTGGAAGTTTTTTATAAGGCATCCGGAGGAGGTTCACGTAGCCACATGCAAGATCTGTCGGCAGAAGGTGAAGCGTGGCCAAGGTCCCAATGTCGGCACCACGGCCCTGCATCAAAACATGCTTCGCCACCATAAAGCGGCCTGGGAGAACCGTGACTCCAATGTAGTGGTCCAGCCTGCTGCATCACCCAGTGGCCATCCGCTCCCTCCTTCATCCAGCCAAGGCTCCACCACCTAAACCGAAGGGAGCTGGGTTTCAAACCCTCCTTCTGTCGCTCCTGCTTCTCCCGCTTTTAGTCAGCCATTCCGCCAACAATCCATCAGCGAAGCCATGTCCGAGAGACAACAGTATGCGCCCACTCATCCAATGGCGCAGAAGTTGAATGTGCTCCTGTAAAAGTTGCTGGTGTTGCAGTCTGTCCCTTTTCAAGTGGTGGACTCTGCACCTTTCAGAGAATTGATGGCTTGTGCCGAGCCGAGGTGAAGAGTCCCAAGCCATCATTTCTTTGCGAAGAAGCCCTGCATAAGTTTGTACAAGAGAAGGTGGGCAAGTCCTTGAGCCTGTCGGTGTGTTCAAAAGTGCACGGCAGCACAGACGGCCAGGGACAATACTTTTTTTTACGGCCTACTGGGTAAATGTGGTTCCTGCACAGCCACAACAGCAAATTGGACAGGTCACACCACTTCCTCCTCCACGCTCTCGCTCCCAAGCAGTTGGTCCTGTTACAGCGTGCGATGCCGCCTCCTCATCCTCCACCGTGTCCTCGGCCTCCACTGCACGTCCAAATCTCGGTGGCCCTTCATCGTACCATGTGTGTAGGGCACGGCGGTGTCAAGCTGTTCTTCACATGGTTTGCCTTGGCGAATGGAGTCACACAGGGGAGGAACTGCTAAAGTTCATTCATAAAGAAATCCGAGTATGGCTTACTCCACGAAATCTGGAAATGGGAACCATGGTGACCGACAACGGGAAGAACATTGTGTCCGTGCTGCGACAAGGATGTGTGAAACATGCGCCCTGCATGGCACACGTGTTGAATCTGGTTGTCAAGCACTTCCTCAAGTCTTCACCCCATTTGCAAAACATCCTGAAAATGGCAAGGAAACTCTGCATACACTTCAGCCACTCGTACCCCGCCAAGCACACCTTCCTTGAGCTGCAGCGTCAGAACACTATCCCACAACATAGTCTTATTTGTGACGTTGCCACACGTTGGAATTCCACCCTCCATATGTTGGACAGACTATACGAACAAAGAAAAGCCATCACCAATTTCTTGATGATCCAAGCAGATAGGAGTACTCCCCTGTGTAACTTCAATGTGAACCAGTGGCAGCTCATACGTGACACCTGTCGTTTGCTGAGGCCCTTTGAGGAAGCCACATTATTTGTGAGTCGCCTGGATTACGCCATAAACAACGTAATTCCACTCCTACATTTCCTACATCAAATGATTGAAATCATGGCTGGTGACGGCAATGGAGACATTGCGCCTACATCTCAAGGCTACATGAGCCCTGAGGGGGCTAAACTAGAGGAGGAGGATGATGAGGGGCAGAGCGGAGCACAGTTTAGGTTTGATGAGATGGCCAGTGTTTCTAGTCTCCTGACAGGAGAGGAGGAGCAGGAGCAGCCAGAGGAGCTGGAGGGTTATGAGGAAGTTGAGACAGAGGACCCAGACACACCGTGGCAGTATGCAGTGGAGATGGAGGCAATTAGTCCCTCCAAGTCACTGGCGCACATGGCACGATCCATGCTCAGTTGCTTGCGTAGTGACCCCGGAATTGTTCAATTCGTCAGCGGGATGACTTCTGGATCTTCACCTTATTAGACCCTCGCTACCGTCCCAAAATGGGGGCCTTTTTTACACCCACTGAGAGGGAGGACAAACTGACCTACTACAGAGAGATTCTACGTAGTCAGTTGGCTGATGCCTATGGTCCATCCACTCGCAGGTCTGACTCGGGGGGCCCTCTGCGCTGACCTTCCACTGCCATGGCTGCTGGGGAGGTGAAGGGTGGGAGGAGCAGTACCAGCTCAATCAGCAGCAGCCTGAGTTTACAGTCGCTGATGAGTAGCTTTCTTCACCAGCATAGTGAAGCAACTCATCAGCAGCAGGTAAACATGGAGCAGGACCCGAACCAGCAGGTGGTGGCATACCTTGATATGGCCATGCCAACAACCATTGAAGATCCGCTGGACTTCTGGGCAGCGAAAATTGATTTATGGCCACAACTAGCAGAGTTTGCCCTGGAAAAGCTGTCCTGCCCGGCCAGTAGTGTGCCATCAGAGTGGGTGTTTAGTGCGGCCGGGGCCATAGTCACCCCAAGGCGAACTCGTCTGTCCACTAAAAATGTGGAGAGACTGACGTTTGTCAAGATGAATCAGGGATGGATCAGCCAGGATTTCCAGCCACCAATGCCAGATGCCTCAGAGTAGATTGACCATGCTGCTACACCAACATTTCCCAATTATGGTTGGTTATGAAACCCTCTAGGGTTATCAATTAGGGTTATGAAACCCTCTTTGGTACTGCGATTGCCTGCTCCTGGCTCATCCTGCGTCTTTCAGGAACTTCTTGCCTCACTGATGCTTCTGGCCTTGGGCCTTTAATTTTTGGATGTTTAGCAGTAGCTAAATATATGCTTAATGCAAATGTAAACATTGATCTTTAAATGTAAGGGGTTATGAAACCCTCTTGGGTACTGCGAATGCCTGCTCCATACTCATTCTGTGTCTTTCAGGAACTACTTGCCCCCCTGCCCTCATGCCTTGGGCCTTCAATTTTTGAATGTTTAGCAGTAGCTAAATACATGCTTAATGCAAATTTCAACATTCATCTTTAAATGTAAGGGGTTGGTTATGAAACCCTCTTGGTTACTGTGATTGCCTGCTCCTTGCTCATTCTGTGTCTTTCAGGAACTACTTGCCTCACTGATGCTTCTGGCCTTGGGCCTTTAATTTTTGGATGTTTAGCAGTAGCTAAATATATGCTTAATGCAAATGTAAACATTGATCTTTAAATGTAAGGGGTTATGAAACCCTCTTGGGTACTGCGAATGCATGCTCCATACTCATTCTGTGTCTTTCAGGAACTACTTGCCTCCCTGCCCTCAGGCCTTGGGCCTTCAATTTTTAAATGTTTAGCAGTAGCTAAATACATGCTTAATGCAAATTTCAACATTCATCTTTAAATGTAAGGGGTTGGTTATGAAACCCTCTTGGGTACTGCGATTGCCTGCTCCTGGCTCATCTTGTGTCTTTCAGGAACTACTTGCCTCACTGATGCTTCTGGCCTTGGACCTTTAATTTTTGGATGTTTAGCAGTAGCTAAATATATGCTTAATGCAAATGTCAACATTGATCTTTAATTGTAAGGGGTTATGAAACCCTCTTGGGTACTGCGAATGCCTGCTCCATACTCATTCTGTGTCTTTCGGGAACTACTTGCCTCCCTGCCCTCAGGCCTTGGGCCTTCAATTTTTGGATGTTTAGCAGTAGCTAAATACATGCTTAATGCAAATTTCAACATTCATCTTTAAATGTAAGGGGTTGGTTATGAAACCCTCTTGGGTACTGCTCTTGACTGCTCTTGACTCATTCTGTGTCTTTCGGGAACTACTTGCCTCCCTGAGGCCTCAGACCTTGGGCCTTCAATTTTTGGATGTTTAGCAGTAGCTAAATACATGCTTAATGCAAATTTCAACATTCATCTTTAAATGTAAGAGGTTGGTTATGAAATCCTCTTGGGTACTGCTCCTGACTGCTCCTGACTCATTCTGTGTCTTTCAGGAAATAATTGCCTCCCTGATGCCTCAGGCCTTGGGCCTTCAATTTTTGAAAGTTTAGCAGTAGCTAATACATCCTTAATGCAAATTTCAACTATGATCTTTAAATTCTCAGCTCTCTGCTAGGGCCTTCTCCTAACCCGCTGGGGCCGATCCGAGGACTTCACTAAACCATCCAATCGGTAGTAGAGACATGCAGTGTGTACAAAGGGCAGGGACTTAATGAACCCAAGCTTATGACCCGTGCTTAGTTGTGATTCTTCTTTCCTGGCAAATAATTGCAATACCTGATCCCTATGGCAAACATGGTTCAGCGGGTTACCCGCACCTGTCGGTGAAAGATAGACACACGCTGGTCTGTTCAGTGTAGCGCGCGTGAAGTCCCGGACATCTAAAGGCAAAACACACCTGTTATTGCTCGATCTCACGAGTGATTGTGCAATGTAAGGGGTTATTAAAGCCTCTTGGGTACTGCTGATGCCTACTCCTGACTGCTCCTTGGTCTTTCAGGAACTACTTTACTTCATGATGCTTCTGGGCTTGGGCCTTTAATTTTAGGATTTTTGAAATACATACATAGATGCTTAATTTCAATTTCAACATTTATGGTGCAATGTATGGGGTTATTAAACACTCTTGGGTAGTGTTTTTTTCAAATTTTCTGATAATTATCACAGTAATAAACTTGAATTTTTCACAATAATAACCAATACACCATTGAACGATTGTTGCGTGGGATTTTGTAAGTAAAATTTTCAAAAAAAAAAATATGCAGAGGGATGAACTCTGCTTCTTTATCTCATAAAAAATTATTTTATAGAAGAATGTCTTTTGGTGGTCCACCATCCTGCATTATAGAGTCTTCTTGACTCTTGGATATGCGCTTGTTCTTAACCCCTTAAGGACCGGGGGGGTTTTCCGTTTTTGCACTTTCGTTTTTTGCTCCTTGCCTTTAAAAAATCATGACTCTTTCAATTTTGCACCTAAAAATCCATATAATTGCTTATTTTTTGTGCCACCAATTCTACTTTGTAATGACGTCAGTCATTTTGCCCAAAAATCTACGGTGAAACAGAAAAAAAAATCATTTTGAGACAAAATTGAAAAAAACAAACGTTTTTGTAACTTTTGGGTGCTTCCGTTTCTACGTAGTACATTTTTCGGTAAAAATGACACCTTATCTTTATTCTGTAGGTTCATACGATTAAAATGATATCATACTTATCATTTCTAAATTTCTAAAATTGTGGTGTTTTTTGGGGAGGAATGTGAAGCCCTGGTGTGTACTCGTGCATCAGCCAACTCCAGGCTGTGTCATTCAGGCAATATATGGGTTACTGATGCCGCTGTTGGGCCTGGGTCTGGGAATTTCAAATTTTCTCATAGGTAGCACCCGCTATCCAAAATCTTTTTCAAAAATTTCTAAAATTGTGGTGTTTTTTGGTGGGATTGTGAAGCCCTGCTGTGTACTTGTGCATCAGCCAACTCCAGGCTGTGTCATTCAGGCAACAAATGGGTTACTGATGCCGCTGTTGGGCCTTGGTCTGGGAATTTCAAATTTTCTCATAGGTAGCACCCGCTATCCAAATTCTTCGGTTTAAATTTCTTAATTAATCATTTAATCTTAGGGATTGTGAAGGCCTAGTGCCTACTCATGCTGCTGGCAACTCCGGGCTGTGCCATTCATCCACTATATGGTCTCCTTATGCTGCCAACACCTCCATGCTGTGTCATTCAGCCACTATATGGTCTCGTCATGCTGACAAGATGTCCATGCTGTGTCATTCAGCCACTATATGGTGTCCTCATGCTGCCAACACCTCCACGCTGTGCCATTCAGCCACTATATGGTCTCCTTATGCTGCCAACACCTCCACGTTGTGTCATTCAGCCACTATATGGTGTCCTCATGCTGCCAACACCTCCACGCTGTGTCATTCAGCCACTATATGGTCTCGTCATGCTGACAACATGTCCATGCTGTGTCATTCAGCCACTATATGGTGTCCTCATGCTGCCAACACCTCAACGCTGTGCCATTCAGCCACTATATGGTCTCCTCATGCTGCCAACACCTTCACGTTGTGTCATTCAGCCACTATATGGTGTTCTCATGCTGCCAAAACCTCCACGCTTTGCCTTTCAGTCACTATATGGTCTCCTCATGCTGCCAACACCTCCACGCTGTGTCATGCAGCCACTATATGGTGTCCTCATGCTGCCAACTCCTCCACGCTGTCATTCAGTCACTATACGGTCTCCTGACACTGATGCCACCACCAGGCTCTGTGTTCTAAAAGCGATGCCAGTAATCTGCATGTTATTCTGAATAACAATATTATTTCACTAACCCAGCACACTCCATATGCGTTTTAGAACACAGCAAAGTGTTCTATACCCCTGTAGAGGCTGTATGTAGGCTAGAAATAGCCTTTTTTAATATAGATTTGCCGCAAAAAAATTCATAACGAAACAAACTTTATCGGAAAATTTGGCGAATCGGCCGAATCAAATTTTTGAAAAGTTCGCTCATCTCTAGTTAAAGGCATACTTCGGTGGAAAACAATTATTTTTTTCATATCAACTAGCTCCAGAAAGTTGAACAGATTTGTAAATTACTTTTATTAAAAAATCTTAATCCTTCCAGTACTTATCAGGTGCTGTATACTACAGAGGAAGTTGAATTGTTCTTTTCTGTCTGACCACAGTGCTCTCTACTGACACCTCTGTCAAGAACTGTCCAGAGCAGGATAGGTTTGTTATGGGAATTTGCTCCTGCTCTGGGCAGTTCCTGATATGGACAGAGGTGTCAGCAGAGAGCACTGTGGTCAGACTGAAAACAACTCAACTTTCTGTGTAGTATTCAGCTGCAGATAAGTACTGGAATGATTAAGATTTTTTTATAGAAGTAATTTACAAATCTGATTAACTTTCTGGAGCAAGTTGATATGAAAAAAAAAATATATAGTTTTCCACCAGAGTACCCCTTTAAGCAAAGTTTTTAAAAGATCGGTTTGAGCCCAACAGGTTCCCCTATCAATGAAATAAGCCTCAAAACATATGTATAACACTACCTAAAAGCTATAAAGCCATGTATAATACTGTTAGGGTCCCCTAGGAATGTATTCAAGTAGATATAAAGTGAACAAAGCTTAGATCTCGACACATTTGATGCCATAACTAATGAAAACGTGCATCAGTTGTCATCAGTTATATTGCATCCAGTTTCTATTGTTTCTGGACGCTGGTTAGGGGAACCACCTGGATATGCCTTACTATCTTTTTGCAAAGACGGCAAATATGGCACTGTCCTGTGTTTTCTACATCAGGTAAGATGAAAAAGAATTTTGACATGGCAGATTACATGAACAAATAGGTACAGCACCACCCAACTGTGGTAGGAATTTTTTCTTAAGCCTGCAGATGCTGCAACATTGCAGCCACCTGCTCCTGAGTTGATTAGACCGACAGGCCTGCTAACAATCTCATTATTAAAGGGGTAATCCGGTGGAAAACATTTTTTTTAATCAACTGGTGCCAGAAAGTTAAACAGATTTGTAAATTGTTTTTTATAAAAAAATCTTAATCCTTCCTCTACTTATCAGCTGATGTATGCTCCAAGTGAAGTTCTTTTCTTTTTGAATTTCTTTTTTGTCTGACCACAGTTCTCTCTGCTGACACCTATGTCCATGTCAGGAACTGTCCAGAGCTGGAACAAATCCCCATAGCAAACCTATCCTGCTCTGGACAATTCCTGACATGGACAGAGGTGTCAGCAGAGAGCACTGTGGTCAGACAGAAAAGAAAATATTAAGAAAAGTATTAGTAGTATACAGCAACTGATAAGTAGGGAAAGCATTAAGATTTTTTAAAAGAAGTAATTTACAAATCTGTTGAACTTTCTGGCACCAGTTGATTTAAAATTGTTTTCCCCTGGAGTATCCCTTTAAACTCTTTCTCATCGTCCCCATCACTCCTCTCAGTATGAACTTCTGATGTCTGATCATGGGCTTCTTACTCCCTTTCAATACCACCATCAATGCCTACCACCACCAGTCCCACTAGTGCTATACTTGGACACTGCTTCTACCTTTACCACCTCTGATACACACTGCAAAGGCCAACTGTGCCACAACTCCTCCTCATAATAGCTAATGCTATCCTTCTGCTTAGCACTAGGAGGAAAGCAAAGACAGAGATGATGAAACAGACCATCTACAGTAGACAATTCCACCACGCCATGTAACTGTAGACGATGAGAAATCAATGACAGTCATATCGTCAGACTCTTCTTCCTTTTCCTTAGAAGACCATAAACATCTCAACCAGTCCACAAGGACCTTACTATTGTCCAAAGCCACACAAACCCTGGAAGACAGTGCCAACTTTTTCTTGTTGCTGCAATTTAAATCCCATCTAAACTAAAATGGTACAGATTAAAACTATACTGTAGATCAAGTTGCACAAAATGACATATAGTAGTAAAATAAATAAACACGCACACACACACACACACATATATATATATATATATATATATATATATATATATAAAATATATATATATATATATAAATATATATATATATATATATATATATATATATATATATATATATATATATATAGAAAAGCAGGTGGAGCAGCACTCTCGAATAGAACTAGGTGCAGTGGGTGCAGGCTGTGGATGGGCCCTGGTCCTCGAGCCCCAATTAGATACAGCAACCAAGTAGACACAGCAGCACTCCAGCGTAGTGAAGAATAGTGACTTTTATTTATCACCAAAATGCAATAGCGACGTTTCAACCACCTCACGTGGCCGTCCTCAAGCAGTGCAAGTTACATAATACGTGCTTTAAATAAGGAGAGACAATGTGACCTCACTTCCTGTGGGCGTACAATAATTTGCCTGTGTAAACAAACAAGTAGGTTCACAGTAATAGACCTCTATACATCTCATGTACAGGGAACCCTGTTCTACTGCAAAATTAAGTGTAACAACAAATAAAGTGTAGAAAAACAAAACACTCGTGCTAAACACACAATATACAATTACTATGCAGTACAGTGTTATAAAACAATGTTCCGTGTCAATCAGTCCATACCTCCAGTCCCGGACGTGGGACCTGAACATAGAGATCTCAAACATACCCCTGACTCCTCCATAGGAAAGAAAAAAAGCAATGTAATAGATGATCGGCGTTCTTGCCGACTGTAGTAGTTTCCGGTGATTGGATCCAAGCTTCCAGTTCACAGGCCTGTGGTATTCCAATTTACGCATGCGTGGTGTTCCGGCTGGAGACTTCAGGTCATCTTGGGTGTTGGCAGGCCCTCTCTCGGAGTATTTGCGCCTGCGCACTTGACGACCGAGCTCGCGCCTGCGCCTCGGCACCTTGAGCTCCCGGTCAGCCATCTTAGGTGCTGGAAAGTGGACAATTTAAGGCTTGACATAGTCCCTGTGTTGCCAGTACTTCTCCCAGCGGGCCCACGGTGTCAGTGCAATTGGTGATTGGTTCCCCACTGTTAGGGGTTGTTCACCAGTGCACCGTAATACTTGCTAGACCACTTAAATGGTACGGATATAGCAGAGAAAACACCGGCCCCTGATATGGAGATTTAATGTACCTGATGAATGTCTAGCCCGTCCACAACATCCAGTTCTCCATGACAGGTAAGCACCACTCTAGTTAAATTGGAGTCCACGTCCTGGCCCAAAACAAATTATAAAAAGACAAATTTTAAGAAAAAGAGGATAATCCTAATGGAGGTTTCAACTTTCAGGTGGATGATGGAGATCTAGTCGGGTTTCCACGTCGGACCTGGATCGGAACACAAAAAAAGAGTATTACTAATGTGATATAGTGTATATATAAAAAATATTCAACTAGGAAAACACTTGTTACACAGATCAGGATGTGTCATTGTTATCTCAAACAATTAGGCGTTACAAATAGCATGTGTTACCTTAAAGTCAACATTCAGACCCTCTGGTTTGAGGGTATGGAGTTGGAAAATCCATTTAAGTTCCTTCTTTTTTAATAGACTTACACGGTCCCCGCCCCTTTTAAGGGGGGGGGACGTGATCAACTAGCATAAATTTCAGGTCCTTTTCTCCATGGCCTGCCTCTAGAAAATGCTTCGGAACTGGTAGATCTTGTTTTTGTTTCCGTATAGTGTAACGGTGTTGATTTATACGTGTTTTGAAGTCATAGGTCGTTTCCCCTACATATAGTTTTTTACAAGGCACCATAGTATATAGATGACAAAGTCACTCGTACATGTTAAGTAATAGGGAATTTTGTATTTTATACCAGTAGTAGGGTGTTGAAAAAAACTGCCTTTCACCATGTAGGTGCAGTTCACGCATCTTCTACACGGGTAAGAGCCAGTGTTTTCCACTGTCAAAAATCTCTGAGTCTGTTTCCTCAGGGATACGTCCGCCTTGATGATTTGGTCTTTCAGATTCCTAGGGCGTCTGTAAGCCATCAGAGGTGGTATTCGAAATTCAGGAATGTTTGGGAACTCCTTCTGGAGCAGCACCCAAAATTTCCTCAATATGGTGGATATTTTTCCAGAAGTATTATTGTATGTTGACACAAACGCTACTCTTTTGTTCGTGCAAGCGTGTTTAGTGGGGTTCAAAAGATCATGTCTAGAGGTTGCTTGAACCTTATCCCGGCAGCTGGAAATAAGTTTCCTCGGGTACCCTCTCTGTAAAAAATTGTCTGCTATTTTATTCATAGCTGGTTCAAGATTGTCAGGAGTGCTGACGATCCTTTTCACCCTCAATAATTGACTGGTGGGAAGAGACCTCAGCATCGACTTAGGATGGCAGCTGTCATATTTCAAAATAGAGTTACAGTCCGTATCCTTAGTGTAGAGGTCAGTGGATAAACAATTGCCACTGACTTCTACCCAGGTGTCCAAAAATTGGACACCAGACTTAGAAGAGGTAAGAGTAAAGTGTATGTTCTCATGGATGGTATTTAAATATGCATGGAAGTCCCCCAGCTGGCCTTGGGAGCCCGCCCATACGATAAAAATATCGTCAGTGTACCTCCACCACCCCAGCACATGGCTGAAGTGGTGGGATACATAGATGCGCTGCTCCTCAAGACCAGCGACGAACAGATTTGCGTAGGTCGGCGCCACATTGGTGCCCATTGCAGTGCCGACCTGTTGAATAAAGTATTCATCATTGAATACAAAGTAATTCCTAGTAAGCACCAAGGTTAGCAAGTCTATCAGAAAAGAAACTTGTTCAGAAGTGAAATCCCCAATGATGGTCTGTTGTACACATTGTATTCCCTCTGTGTGTGGTATAGAGGTATAGAGACTAGTTATATCCAGAGATGCCAGTATAGTACCTTCTGGAATGAAAATTCTCTCAATCTTATTAATGAAGTCAGCTGTATCCCTTAAGTAAGATTTCGCATTATATGCATAAGGGCGGAGTACCTTGTCAAGAAAAATGGAGAGGTGGCTCGTCACTGAGTTAGTGCCTGATACAATCGGGTGTCCAGGTGGGTCCACTAGGGACTTGTGGATTTTCGGTAGTAAGTAAAGTACCGGAGTACTAGGATGTGTAACAGTGAGAAAATTGAAGAGGGGTTTATCAATCAAGTTACTTTCTAGTGCGTTTTCAAGTACAAGCTTGATTTCCCTCTCAATATTCCATCTTGGGTCAACAGCTGACTTCAAATAAGTAACACCATCATTAAGTTGTCTGTCTGCTTCTTGTAAATATTTGGATCTGTCCATAACCACAATCGCCCCGATCCAGGTCCGACGTGGAAACCCGACTAGATCTCCATCATCCACCTGAAAGTTGAAACCTCCATTAGGATTATCCTCTTTTTCCTAAAATTTGTCTTTTTATAATTTGTTTTGGGCCAGGACGTGGACTCCAATTTAACTAGAGTGGTGCTTACCTGTCATGGAGAACTGGATGTTGTGGACGGGCTAGACATTCATCAGGTACATTAAATCTCCATATCAGGGGCCGGTGTTTTCTCTGCTATATCCGTACCATTTAGGTGGTCTAGCAAGTATTACGGTGCACTGGTGAACAACCCCTAACAGTGGGGAACCAATCACCAATTGCACTGACACCGTGGGCCCGCTGGGAGAAGTACTGGCAACACAGGGACTATGTCAAGCCTTAAATTGTCCACTTTCCAGCACCTAAGATGGCTGACCGGGAGCTCAAGGTGCCGAGGCGCAGGCGCGAGCTCGGTCGACAAGTGCGCAGGCGCCAATACTCCGAGAGAGGGCCTGCCAACACCCAAGATGACCTGAAGTCTCCAGCCGGAACACCACGCATGCGTAAATTGGAATACCACAGGCCTGTGAACCGGAAGCTTGGATCCGGTCACCGTAAACTACTACAGTCGGCAAGAACGCCGATCATCTATTACATTGCTTTTTTTCGTTCCTATGGAGGAGTCAGGGGTATGTTTGAGATCTCGTCCCACGTCCGGGACTGGAGGTATGGACTGATTGACACGGAACATTGTTTTATAACACTGTACTGCATAGTAATTGTATATTGTGTGTTTAGCACGAGTGTTTTGTTTTTCTACACTTTATTTGTTGTTACACTTAATTTTGCAGTAGAACAGGGTTCCCTGTACATGAGATGTATAGAGGTCTATTACTGTGAACCTACTTGTTTGTTTACACATGCGAATTATTGTACGCCCACAGGAAGTGAGGTCACATTGTCTCTCCTTATTTAAAGCACGTATTATGTAACTTGCACTGCTTGAGGACGGCCACTTGAGGTGGTTGAAAAGTCGTTATTGCATTTTGGTGATAAATAAAAGTCACTATTCTTCACTACGCTGGAGTGCTGCTGTGTCTACTTGGTTGCTATATATATATATATATATATATATATATATATATAGATAGACAGTATATATGTATTTGTAGTCGGTGCTCAAGAGTATAGGTTACCTACCTAAGCACCCCTATACCAAGCTAACACACTATATAACCTAAAGGCAGTCTGTGTTGTGCCATATAATGCTGCATATGAATACACCTAAATAATTAGAGGGCATACCGTAAAGCATAATGATAGTCATGGAGTGTGGACTAAATTGCGGGAGGGTTGGGTGGGACGAGAAGAACCCGCGGCGTAAGGAACACTCCCACAAATACAGGCTAAAAGGATTAGCCTTCACACTTGTGGTAGGTGCTCAAGAGTATAGCCTACCTAACTAAGCACCCCAATACCAAGCTTACAAACTATATAACCTAAAGGCAGTCTGTGTTGTGCGATATACTGCCGCGTATGAGTACACCTGAATAACTAGAGGGCAAAACTCCATAATTAGTTCAAAATTGCTTTATTAAAAAAACATAACAGTTATATCACCAATGACTGGAATACGTGACTAGAGATGTAGCGAATTGTTCGCCGGCAAACAGTTCCCAGCGAATTTTGCATATTCGCGTTTGCCTCACCGGGCGAACATATGTGAAGTTCGATCCGCTCCCTATACTTTAACATTGCGGTAAACTTTGACCCTGTGAGTCAGTGTCAGCAGACACATTACAGCCAATCAGCAGCAGTCCCTCCCTTCAAGACCCTCCTACTTCTTGCACGGACGCCATTTTACCCACATTTGGCATGCTGCAGGCTTAGGAAGTGGAGTGTCAGAGGAGCTGCTCCTGCTGTATAGGGAAAGTTATAGCTAGGTTGCTGCTAGGTGGTGTATTCAGGGTCCAGTTTACTCCTAAAGCACTAGTGTAACATCTGCTTTAAGGAAAGCACCTATAAAAGCCCTTTTTAGAGCTTTTTCAGTCCATGTGTCTTGCAACAGCTGGAGGCAGCCTGGTTGGGAGGGAACCGCTGGTTAAAAGGGGTACTCCAGAATAAAACTTAAGTTTCTTCAAGCAACTAACTACTACAGTATTCAAAGGGCTGAAAGATATCAGTCCATGTGTCTTGCAACAGCTGGAGGCACCCTGGTTGGGAGGGAACCATTGGTTAAAAGGGGTACTCCAGTATAACACTTAAGTTCCTTTAAGCAACTAACTACTACAGTATTCAAAGGGCTGAAAGATATCAGTCCGTGTGTTTTGCAACAGCTGGAGACACCCTGTTTGGGGACCACTGCTTAAAAGGGGAACTCCGCTGGCAAGCTTTTTTTCTTTAAAGCAACTAACTACTACAGTATTCAAAGGGCTGAAATATATCAGTCCGTGTGTTTTGCAACAGCTGGAGGCACCCTGGTTGGGGACCACTGCGCAAAAGGGGAACTCCGCTGGTAAGCTTTTTTGCTCATTGTCTCACTAGTGCAAATCATATTTGATGTGACAGTTGTGCAAATAAAAAATAAAAAAACCTTTTTTGGCTGTTAAATAAAACCAGTCACTGTCAGTTCACTTCACAGTTGCCAGTTTTTTTGCCTGCATGGCAAATTGTGTCACCCTAGTGCAAATCACATTTGGTGTGACACTTGTGCAAAAAAAAAAATACCTTTTTTGGCTGTGAAATAAAATCAGTCACTTCACTTCACACTTGGGAGTCTTTTGGCCCTTAGGGCTCATTGTCACACTAGTGCAAATCATCTTTGGGGCGAACGACCATAGTGTAAATTTGAAAAAAAAAAATTTTTTGGGCTGTGAAATAAAATCAGTCAGTTCACTTCACACTTGGGAGTTTTTGGGCCTACTGGGCTCATTGTAACACTAGTGCAAATCATATGGGGTGTGACCGTAGTGTAAATTTGAAAAAAAAAAAAAAATTTTTAGGCTGTGAAATAAAATCAGTCAGTTTACTTAACACTTGGGAGTTTTTGGGCCTGCTGGGCTCATTGTCACACTAGTGCAAATCATATCTGGTGTGACCGTAGTGTAAATTTGAAAAAAAAAAATCCTTTTTTGACTGTGAAATAAAATCAGTCAGTTCACTTCACACTTGGAAGTTTTTGGGCCTGCAGAGCTCATTGTCACACTAGTGCAAATCATATGTGGTGTGACAGTTGTGTAAATTTAACAAAAAAAAAATGATTTGACTGTAATAGATTGAATAGCAGTTAGTTGTCTGCAAGCGTGTGTGTCAGGCCTACAGCATCTACTCTACGTCTACTCTAACTTGGAAACAAACAGAAATTTTTCTGGATGCTGCTACGCAGCGGCTGCAACAGTACCAGGTTTTTCAGCCATGTGTACATGCCTAATTTTTCTGGTACTCTCTGCTGACATCTCTGTCCATCATGCCAGTGAGGCGCTTGATTTGCGACAGCCCAACATGTTGGAATTCAACACTCCTAATGTTCGACCGCCTGCTCCAACAAGAAAAAGCCGTTAACGAATATTTGTATGACCAGGGTGCTAGGACATTATCTGTGGAGCTGGGAATTTTTTTGCCACGTTACCTAACGCTCATGCGCAATGCCTGTAGGCTCATGCGTCGTTTTGAGGCGGGGGCAAACCTAGTTAGTCGCACCGAAGGCACCATCAGCGATATCATACCATTTGTTTTCCTCCTGGAGCGTGCCCTGCGAAGAGTGCTGGATCAGGCAGTAGATGAGCATGAAGAGGAAAAGTTGTGGTCACCATCACCACCAGAAACAGCCTTATCAGCATCGCTTGCTGGACCTGCGGCAACGCTGGAAGAGGATTGTGAGGAAGAGGAATCAGAGGAGGAATGTGGCTTTGAAGAGGAGGAGGAAGACCAACCACAACAGGCATCCCAGGGTGCTCATTGTCACCTATCTGGTTCCCGTGGTGTTGCATGTGGCTGGGGGGAAGAAGATGATACCTTCCCTGACATCACTGAGGACGAGGAACGGGACATGAGTAGCTTGGCATCCAACCTTGAGCAAAAGGGGTCTTTCATGCTGTCGTGCCTGTTGAGGGACCCTTTTATTTTGAAAAGGATTTCTTTGTGTTTTTCACCGTCCTGCATTATAGAGTCTTCTGGACTTTATGATAATTTAAACTTGAATTTTAAAGAGTACTAACCATTACACAAAGGAACGCTTGTTGCGTGTGATTTTTTAACTTAAATTTTCAAAAGTAAAATACAGAGAGGGAAGAACTCTGTTTCTTTATTTGATGAAACATTTTATTTAGAAAATAGCTTCTTTGTGTGTTTCTCCATCCTGCATTATAGAGTCTTCTGGACTCTTGGATATGCGCTTGTTCTTACTTTTCAGCCATGTGTACATCTGGTGCTGCACTTTTTCTGCTGCTGCAATTTTTCTGGTACTCTCTGCTGACATCTCTGTCCATTTTAGCAACTGTGCATATTAGATGTATGCTAAGGGTAGCATGGTGGCTCAGAGGTTAGCACTGCTGCCTTGCAGCGCTGGGGCCTTGGGTTCAAATCCCACTATGTGCTGCCTAACATGGGTGAATCTATGTGCTGCCTAACATGGGGAAATCTATGTGCTGCCTAAAGGGGGCTAAAGCACGTTATTCCAAAGAATTTAGGAATGTTAGGTGATTTATGCCCTTTATGGATTAAAACCAGACTCTGCATCAACTATGTCATTTTCCATGGGAGTTTTGCCATGGATCCCCCTCCAGCACGCCACAGTCCAGGTATTAGTGCCTTTGAAACAACTTTTAAATCACTATTGTGGCCAGAAAGAGTCTCTGTGGGTTTTAAAATTTGCCTGCCCATTGAAGTCAATGGCGGTTCGCCCGGTTCGCGAACATTTGCGTTCGCCGTTCGTGAACCAGAAATTTTATGTTCGCGACATCACTAATGGTCTCCTCATACTGATGACACCTCCAGGCTGTCTCATTCAGCCACTATATGGTCTTTTCATATGCTTCAGCCAACTCCAGGCTGTGCCATCCATTCACTATATGGTATTCTCCTACTGATACCACCTCCAGGCTCTGTCATTGTGCTGCCATGCGACTCCTTGTTAGATTTGGTCCTTTGTACCCACACATTGTGCCCGGGACACTAAAACTTAAGAGTTAAAAGTTAAATTTCAAAATCCTCAGTTTCAATTTAAAAATATTACATTTCTATTTTAAATTCTTAAATTTCAATGGTCTCCTCAGGCTTCTGCCACCTCCAGGATGTGCCATTGAGACACTATATGGTCTCCCCATGCTGCCACAAACTCCAGGCAGTCATTCAGCCACTATAGGGTCTCCTCATACTGATGCCATCTCCAGGCTATCTAATTCAGCCACTATATGATCTCCTCATACTGATGCCACCTCTAGGCTGTCTCATTCTGCCACTACATGGTCTCCTTATGCGTCAGCCACCTCCAGGCTGTGCCATTCAGCCACTATATGGTCTCTTCATGCTGCCCCAAATTCCAGGCTGTGCCATACAGCCACTATATGGTGTCCTCATGCTTCAGCCACCTCCAGGCTGTGCCATTAAGCCACTATATGGTCTCCTCATGCTTCAGCCAAAGCCAGGCTGTGCCATTCACACACTATATGGTTCCCCATGCTGCCAAAGACTCCAGGGAGTCATTCAGCCACTATATGGTCTCCTCATACTGATTCCACCTACAGGCTGTCTCATTCAGCCACTATATGATCTCATGATGCTTCAGCCAACTCCAGGCTATGCCATTCAGCCACTATATGGTCTCCTCCTACTGATGCCACCTGTCTGCTCTGTTATTGTGCTGCCATGTGACAGGTGACTCCTTGTTAGATTTTGTCCTCAAAAGTTAAATTTCAAAATCCTTCATTTCAATTTCAAAATCTTAAATTTCAATTTCAAAATCATAAATTTCAATGGTCTCCTCATGCTTCTGACAACTCCAGGCTGTGCCATTCAGACACTACACGGTCTCCTCATGCTTCAGCCAACTCCAGTCTGTGGCATTCAGGCAATATTTGGTTTACTGATGCTGCTGGGCCTGGGTCTGGGAATAAAAATGTTGTTATGGTAGCACTAGCTACCCAAAATCTTCAGTTTAAATTTCAGAATTCCTCTTTTAATCTTAGGGATTGTGGAGCCCTAGTGTCTACTCATGCTGCTGCCAACTTCTGGCTGTGCCATTAAGACACTATATGGTCTCCTCATGCTCCAGCCAACTCCAGGCTGTGTCATTCAGAAAATATATGGTTTACTGATGCTGCTGGGCCTGGGTCTGGGAATAAAAATGTTGTTATGGTAGCACTAGCTACCCAAGATCTTCAGTTTAAATTTCAGAATTCATCTTTTAATCTTAGGGATTGTGGAGCCCCAGTGTCTGGGCCTGGTTCTGGGAATAAAAATGTGGTTATGATAGCACTAGCTACTCAAAATCTTCAGTTTAAATTTCAGATTTCATCTTTTAATCTTAGAGATTGTGAAGCCCTCATGCTCCAGCCAACTCCAGGCTGTGTCATTCAGTCGATATATGGTTTACTGATGCTGCTGGACCTGGGTCGGGCCCTAAAAAATGTTGCTACTCATGCTGCTGCCAACTCCAGGCTGTGCCATTCAGACACTATATGGTCTCCTCATGCTTCAGCCAACTCCAGGCTTTGTCATTCAGAAAATATATGTGCCATTCAGACACTATATGGTCCCCTCATGTTTCCGCCAACTCCAGGCTGTGTCATTCAGCCAATATACGGTTTACTGATGCTGCTGGGTCTGGGCCTAAAAAGTTTTTTATGGTAGCACTATATACCCTAAATCTTGAATTAAAATTTATAAATTTGTCTTTTAATCTTAGGGATTGTGAAGTCCTATTGTCTACTCATACTGCTGCCAACTCCAGGCTGTGCCATTCAGCCAATATATGGTTTACTGATGCTGCTGGGCCTGTGTCTGGGCCTAAAAAAAATGTATGGACCTTAATCTTCAATTTAAATTTCTAAATTGAATTTTTATTCTAAGGGATTGTGAAGCCCTGGTGTCTACTCCTGCTGCTGCCAACTCCAGGCTGTGTCATTCAGCCACTATATGGTTTACTGATGCTGCTGAGCCTGGGCCTGGACCGAATTTTTTTTTCATGGTAGCACGCCACTAGAGACGAGCGAATCGAAGAAGACGAACCCGAATGCATTACAAATTTAAGGATTTATTTGATTTGAAACGAATGTGAATATCGCCGTGATTCTATCACGCAAATTGCTTCATTAAACTCTATTTAACAGCGTTCCAGGCTCCAGGACACCTAAAATGGTGGATCCACATGTCAGTACATGGGGCAGGGGATGCTGGGAAGGCGGGAAGGCAAGGCCGGAAGGGAGGTAGGAGGGATGACCCTGAATCACATGCAGGATGCAGCCTATCAGCATTCATTCACCCCTGTGATGTCACAGCCCTATACAAACGGCCGCCATTTTGCGGCTGCTCATTTCATGCCATACACTGTAGAGGGATAGGACGGACTGCCATTAACCTCCCAGTCACTTTATTCAGCATTGTCAGGATTCGGCAGGCTGGTGGTGGATCCTCTGTGTCAGTGAGGGATTGGCGTGGACCGTACCGGAGGACCGGTTCTAAGTTGCTACTGGTTTTCACCAGAGCCCGCCGCTAAGCGGGATGGTCTTGCTGCGGCGGTAGCAACCAGGTTGTGGCCACCGGTAGCGGCTCAACCTCACTGACTGCTGAGACTGGCGTGGTACAGGAGGACTAGACAGAGGCGAGGTCAGACATAGCAGAAGGTCAGGGCAGGCGGCAAGGTTCGTAGTCAAGGGCAACGGCAGAAGGTCTGGAAACACTGGTAAGGGCAAATACAAAACGCTTTCACTAGGCACAAGGCAACAAGATCCGGCAAGGACAGGAAGGGGAAGTGGGCTTTTATACACATAGAGCAGGGAAGCTAATTGACACTGATTGGGCCAGGCACCAATTAGTGGTGCACTGGCCCTTTAAATCTTAGAGAGCCGGCTTGCGCACCCTAGAGAGCGGGGCCGCGCGCGCCGGGATGTGACAGCCGGCGAACGGGACAGGTGAGTAGATTGGGATGCAACCCGCGGGCGGGCGCGTCCTTCTACGCGGATCGCATCCCCGCCGGCAGTGAAAATGCAGCGCTCCCGGTCAGCGGGTCTGCCCGGGGCGCTGCAGAGAGGAAAACGCTGCAAGCGCTCCGGGGAGGAGCAGGGACCCGGAGCGCTCGGCGTAACAGTACCCCCCCCCCCTTAGGTCTCCCCCTCTTTTAATCTGCATGTCCCTTCATACGACACGAGGCCAGTGGGAGCAACTCTTGAGTCTCCTTCCAGATAACGGAGAAGTCCCGGGTTACTTCATCTACGGCAGGAACTCCAGAAGAAGTGGGAATGGGGAGGGGGGGCAGAGGGTGAATCTTGCCACGGGGCAGAGTGGTACCAGGAAGGAGGCTATGAGGAGGTAAGATCTCTGCTTGCTTTTTGCAGAAAACATCAGAAAAGTCCTGGTAAGCCTTGGGAGGGACCGGTAAAGGTGGAACCTCAGGGGTTAGACAAGTGGGAGCAGATGTGAGGCATCGTTTGTGACAAGAAGGACCCCAATTTTTGATCTCCCCGGTGGTCCAGTCGAGGGTGGGAGCATGACGTTGGAGCCACAGCAGGCTGAGAAGAACTTCAGAGGTGCAGTTAGGCAGAACGAAAAATTCTATTTTTTCATGGTGAAGTCCAATGCTCATGGGCAGGGGTTCAGTGCGGTAGCGCACAGTGCAGTCCAATTTTTCTCCGTTAACAGAAGAGATAGAGAGCGGTTTGACGAGACGGGTTACTGGGATGCTGAACCTATTAACAAAAGAGGCCAAAATAAAATTTTCTGCAGAACCAGATTCCAAGAAGGCCACAGCTGAGAAGGAGGAGTTGGCGGAAGGAGAAATCCGCACAGGTACAGTGAGACGTGGAGAAGCAGAATTTACACCAAGAGACGCCACTCCTACGTGAACAGGGTGCGTGCGTGCATTTCCCAGACGCGGGGGACGTATAGGGCAGTCCATTAGGAAATGTTCGGTACTAGCGCAGTACAGGCATAAATTTTCATCTCTGCGACGAGACCTCTCTTCTTGGGTCAGGCGAGACCGATCCACTTGCATAGCCTCCTCAGCGGGAGGCACAGGAGTAGATTACAGAGGATTCTGGGAGAGAGGTACCCAGAGATCAAGGTCCTTTTCTTGGCGGAGCTCCTGGCGTCTTTCAGAAAAACGCATATCAATGCGGGTGGCCAACTGGATAAGTTCAGATAGGGCAGCAGGAATTTCTCGTGCGGCCAGCACATCTTTGATGTGACTGGATAAGCCTTTTTTGAAGGTCGCGCAGAGGGTCTCATTATTCCAGGATAGCTCAGTGGCCAGGGTGCGGAACTGGATAGCGTACTCACCCACAGAAGAACTCCCTTGGACAAGGTTCAGTAGGGCTGTCTCGGCTGAAGAAGCCCGAGCTGGCTCCTCAAGTCAAGGGCAACGGCAGAAGGTCTGGAAACACTGGTAAGGGCAAATACAAAATGCTTTCACTAGGCACAAGGCAACAAGATCCGGCAAGGACAGGTAGGGGAAGTGGGCTTTTATACACATAGAGCAGGGAAGCTAATTAACACTGATTGGGCCAGGCACCAATTAGTGGTGCACTGGCCCTTTAAATCTTAGAGAGTCGGCGCGCGCGCGCCCTAGAGAGCGGGGCCGCGCGCGACGGGACGTGACAGCCGGGGAACGGGACAGGTGAGTAGATTGGGATGCGACCCGCGGGCGGGCGGGCGCGCCCAGCTACGCGGATCGCATCCCCGCCGGCAGTGACAATGCAGCGCACCCGGTCAGCGGGTCTGACCGGGGCACTGCAGAGAGGAGAACACCGCGAGCCCTCCGGGGAGGAGCAGGGACCCGGAGCGCTCGGCGTAACAAGCATTTTATCAGAGAGCGGCACATAGCTTATCGTTCCTCATACATATCAACAAGCTGCCTTAACTTCATGAACCTTATCACAGGAGGCAGGAAGGATTTTCCAGTGGAATTCTGTGCATTTTTTTCCACAAGAAATCATCGGCTGCGTATACTAGTCTGTAGATGGTATAATAAGCAGCTGTTCACACCATTCTTAATACTCTGTGACAAAGTGCAATTTTGAGTTTAATACACATTTTTTTTGTGGTGCTGCACTGTTGTGTCCTGCTACTGTGCAAAAATACGTTTTTTCAGCAGATTGTAGTGCATTTTTCTGCCCTCATACATGCATACCACATACCTACATCAAAGCAGTCTACTATTTTGTATCTGTAAATCTGTAACATTTCTAGATACTGGGAAAGTTCAGGCAAAAGTAATCACCGGCTGGTGTTTTTCAAAAATATGTTTTCCAAGTGTACTGTAGCACATTTTTTTGCCCTCATACGTGCATACCGCATACCTACATCTTAGTAGTGTACCATTTTGTACCTGTTAATCTGTCAAGGGCCTACATACTTTGAAAGTCCAAGCAATAGTACTCACTGGCTGGTGTTTTACAAAAATACAGAGTTTTTTGGCTGGTGTTTTACAAAAACATGTTTTCCAAGTGTACTGTAGAGCATTTTTTGCCCTCATACGTGCATACCACATACCTACATCTAAGTAGTGCACTTTTTTGTACTTGTTAATCTGTAACAAGCCTACATACAGTGAAATGCCAGAAAAAACTAATCACTGGCTGTTGTTTTATGAAAATACATTTTCCAAGTGTACTGTAGCGCATTTTTTTGCCCTCATACGTGCATACCACATACCTGCATCTAAGTAGTGTACCATATTGTGCCTGTTAATCTGTCAAGCGCCTACATACTGTGAAAGTCCAAGAAATAGCACTCACCGGCTGGTGTTTTATAAAAATACAGAGTTTTTAGGCGTTTTGTAGCGCATTTTTCTGCCCTCATCAGTGCATACCACATACCTACTTCTAAGTAGTGCACTATTTTGTACCTGTCAATCAGTCAAGGGCCTACATATTGTGAAAGTCCAAGCAAAAGTAATCACCGGCTGGTGTTTTACGAAAATACGTTTTCCAAGTGTACTGTAGAGCATTTTTTTGCCCGCATACGTGCATACCCCATACCTACATCTAAGTAGTGCACTTTTTTGTATCTGTTAATCTGTAACAAGCCTACATACAGTGAAAGACCAGGGAAAACTAATCACTGGCTGTTGTTTTATGAAAATAAATTTTCCAAGTGTACTGTAGTGCATTTTTTTGCCCTCATACGTGCATACCACATACCTACATCTAAGTAGTACACTATTTTGTACCTGTTAATCAGTCAAGGGCCTACATACTGTGAAAGGACAGCCAAAAGTGATCACCAGCTGGTGTTTTACAAAAATACAGAGTTTTCCAAGGACTAGCAGAAACTAGCAGAAAAAGGGAACTGTTAATACTGAACACCGGCTGTTGGAATTGACTGACTATCCCTGGTGGTAGATTTACCATTGTGTAGTTCCTCAGTTCCAGTAGGCTTTAAGTCATTCATTCTTTGTTGTGGTTCTTCAGTTGCAGAATTAAATTGTATAATGTTTTCCTGTTCCTCCAATGAGCTAATGTCACATTGGAACACACAATACTCATATTGTCATCTAATGAAGGATCCTTTTCTTCAGAGAACATATTTATCATTTTATTATTTTGAATATCAGGTGGTATTCTGACAATTTCTGATTATAAAGGAATTTTGTAATCTGGGACACAGGTAGAAATAAGCATTTTTAAGCATACTGTAGCACATTTTTCTGCCCTCATTAGTGCATACCACATATCTACGTCTAAGTAGTGTACTATTTTGTACCTGTTAATCTGTCAAGGGTCTATATACTGTGAAAGGACAGCCAATAGTACACACCTGCTGCGATTTTAGATAAATACTGTTTTAAGCGAACTGAAGCATATTGTACTCCCCTTATATGCACGATGAGTATGTCAGGCAGTGTAGCAAAATTTCACTTACTAAATCCATTATATCAATTTCAAAATCTTAAATTTACATTAAAAAATCATAGATTTCAATTGTCTTGTCATGCTGCTGCCAACTCCAAGCTGTTCCATTCAGATGCTATATGGTCTCCTCATTGTTCAGCCAACACCAGGCTGTGTCATTCAGCCAATATATGGTTTACTGATGCTGCTGGGCCTGGAAATATTTTTTTTTTTATAGTAGCACTAGCTATACAAAATCTTCAGTTTAAATTTCAAACTTATTTTTTTCTCAGGGATTGTGAAGCCCTGGGGTCTCCTCATGCTTTAGCCAACTCCAGGCTGTGCCATTCAGACACTATGTGGTCTCCTCCTACTGATGCCACCTCCAGGGTCTGTCATTGTGCTGACATGTGACATGGGACTCCTGGTTAGATTAGGTCATTTGTACCCACATGCCGGTGCCCAGGACACTAAAACTTGGGAGTTAAAAGCTCCATTTCAAAATCCTCAATTTCAAAATCTTGTTAAAATTCTTGTTTTTCAACGGTCTCCTCATGCTTCAGCCACCTTCAGGCTGTACCATTCAGACACTACATGGGCTCCATTTTGCTTTCCCCACCTTCAGGCTGTGTCATTAAGCCAATCTATCATTTTCTGATGCTACTGGGGCTGAGATATTAATACAAATATGTTCTGGTAGCACTAGCTAACATAAATGCTTAATTGAGATTTCAAGCTTAATCTTTCAATGTAAGGGGTTATGAAACCCTCGGGTGTACTGCTAATGCTTTCTCCTGACAGTGTGTTTCAGGAACTACTTGGCCTATTGATGCTTCTGGGCTTGGGTATTCGATTTTTGGATGTTTAGCACTAGCTAAATACATGCTTAATAGAAATTTCAACATTGATCTTTCAATTTAAGGGGTGATGAAACCCTCTGGTGTACTGCTGATGCCTGCTACTGACTGCTATTATGTCTTTCAGAAACTACTTGGCTTACTGTTGTATCTTGGCTTCAGCCTTACATTTTTGGATGTTTAGCACTAGCTAAATACATGCTTAATAGAAATTTCAACATTGATCTTTCAATGTAAGGGGTTATGAAACCCTCTGGTGTACTGCTGACGTTTGCTCCTGACTGTGTTTTTCAGGAACTGCTTGGCTTATTGATGCTTCTGGGCTTGCGCCTTGCATATTTGGATGTTTAGCACTAGCTAAATACATGCTTAATAGAAATTTCAACATTGATCTTTCAATGTGAGGGGTGATGAAACCCTCTGATGTACTGCTGATGCCTGTTCCTGACTGTGTGTTTCAGGAACGACTTGGCTTATTGATGCTTCTGGGCTTGGGCCTTAATTTTTTTTAGATGCTTAGCACTTGCTAACTACATGCTTAATTGAGATTTCAACATTGTTCTTTCAATGTAAGGGGTTATGAAACCCTCTTGTGTACTCATGCTGCTGCCTGCTCCTGTATGTGTCATAAAGCAACTATATGGTTTAGTGATGCTGCTGAGCCTAGGACATTACCAAAATATGTTTATGGTAGCACTGGGTACCATGCATCTTCAATTGAAATTTCAAAATTCATCTTTTATTATTAGAGATTGTGAGGCCCTATTGTCTCCTCATCTGCCTCCAACTCCAGGCTGTGCCATTCAGACACTATATGATCTCCTCATGCTTCAGCCAACTCTAGGCTGTGCCATTCAGGCAATATATGGTTTACTGATGCTGCTGGGACTGGGTCTGGGAATAAAAATGTTGTTATGTTAGCACTAGCGTCCCAAAATCTTCAGTTTAAATTTCAGAATTCATCTTGTAATCTTAGGGATTGTGAAGACCTAGTGTCTACATATGCTGCTGCCAACTCCTGGATGTACCATTCAGCCACCATATGGTCTCCTCATGCTGCCAAAACCTCCACGCTGTGTCATTCAGCCACTATATGGTCTCCTCATGCTTCAGCCTCATCCAAGCTGTGTCATTCAGCCACTATATGGTCTCCTCATGCTGCCAACACCTCCATGCTGTGTCATTCAGCCACTATATCGTCTCCTCATTCTTTAGCCTTATCCAAGCTGTGTCCTTCAGCCACTATATTGTCTCCTCATGCTGCCAACACCTCCACGCTGTATCATTCTGCCACTATTTGGTCACCTCATGCTGCCAACACCTCCATGCTGTGTCATTCAGCCACTATATTGTCTCCTCATGCTTCAGTCTCATCCAAGCTGTGTCATTCAGCCACTTTATGGTCTCTTCATGCTGCCAAAACCTCCAGGATATGTCATTCAGCTACTACATGGTCTCCTCATACTGATGCCGCCTCCAGTCTGTCATTGTGCCATTCTGCGGCAGTGATTCTAAAAGCGATGCCGGTAATCTGCATATTATTCTGAATAACAGTATTATTTGACTACCCCGGCACACTCCATATGTGTGTAAGAACACAGCAAAGTGTTCTACACCCCTATTGAGGCTCTCTGTAGGCCAGAAATAGCCGTTGTTAATATAGATTTGCCGCAAATAAATTCGGATTGAAACAATTTTTTTTTTTTTTATTCGGCGAATCGGCCGAATCGAATGTTACAAAAGTACGCTCCTCTCTACTAGCTACCATAAATTTTCAATTTAAATTAAAAAATTAATCTTTTAATCTTAGGGATTGTGAAGCTTTAGTGTCTGCTCATGCTGCTGCCAGCTCCAGGCTGTGTCATTCAGCCACTATATGGTCTCCTCATGCTGTCAACACCTCCACGGTGTGTCATTCAGCCAATATATAGTCTCCTCATACTGATGCCACCTCCAGGCTAAAAGCGATACCTGTAATCTGGATTTCATACTGAATAACAGTATTATTTAACTACCTCAGCACACTCCATATGCGTGTTCGAACACAGCAAAGTGTTCTACGCCCCTATTGAGACTTAATGTAGGCCAGAAATAGCAGTTTTTAATATAGATGCACTGCAAATAAATTTGGATCAAATAAAAAAAAATTGAAAAATTCAGCGAATCGGCCAAATCAAATTTTTCAAATGTTCGCTCATCTCCATCCTCAATGTCAGATGTGTGCGACATTCCTAATAAAACAAATAAATAATATGATCAGCTGCACCTATTTGTCAACCATTCAACCAAAACTATACCTCTTACTCCCAAACCAAACTAAACATTCACTATAAAACATGACTTATCTCTGGCGGCTCAACCTAAAATTGAAATTGAACAATAGCTGCTGCCAACCTACAAGCTGAACCAGCGCTGAACCGAACCTTCCTGATGACCGTTGAGGTCTGAAGATATGACAGACCTCCTGAATAAAACATGACTTGGTGCTATTAGTGGAATCATACTCACAAGTGGACAAGTGCAACATGTCGTGGAACAACGTGGTAATGCCCAAAGACGTGGTGGGCAGAACTGTCATGAACGTTAATACCCATAGATGTGATGGGCAGTAAACAACAGAAAGATATAACTACCTGTCCTTCTGACCACGAGCTGAAGACCAAAAGAAAACACAACATGACCCCCTGTGACATCGACACTTACTGGGAAACCAAACTGTCTACTCGGTCCAAGAACCTACCCAAAATTGACCATCACAAAAAACACCTATAGGTAATGTCTCTCTGGGATATACGATGATCTGAAGGACGCTCCAAACTCTATGCTACTTACAACTCTTATTCCTGACCTGCATGACAAAATCAAAGACCAAATGACTACCGATACATAACAAATTTTGTGACCTATTACCTGAGAGGTTATGCACCTGGTACCTCTGAGGTAGTTGGCCACTGTAGACTGACTGTTGAGTTTCTGACCTTGACAATCCGAACTTGTAACGACCAAGTACATACTAATAACACTAAAGTCACCTGAATGCGATTCCGTTGCTTTGTGACCTGGGACGAGTACCCAAAGATGTGATGGGTAAACCTAATTCTCTTTTTTTTTTTTTTTCAGTAACCACTGAGACCAGAAGTACCTCACTAAGTAACAAAACGATTACCTGCCGTGGTATTAATCTTTGTGTCGCTTCTGAATGATGAACCAGAACCAGATGATCAATCGCTGTATCAACCACTGATTTTTCTGACAGAGCATGTTCATGCCAAATGCTGTATATCCCCATGTGCCTGAAGGATCAATGCTGTTAATGCTATGCATATGCTAAATGTATGGAGCCTCGCCAGACCCTGACATACTCAATAATAACAGGCGCCGAGGGGATGATGTGAAGCCGGGGTGCGTCCCCCCTGATACAACGACCAGGGCCAGCCCCGAGGCTGAAATCCCGAGGCGACAGCACAAATCCGCCTACAGATGTGCTAGCCCCTCAACAGCCACTGTGTGCCAATAAGAACCGCGTCGGCACGGCTGAGCATAGTGCCGCACCTGCGCCTGTCACCACCGAGACCCCGCTACCTGCGTACCGGACACCTGCGGTCCCAATGGAATCAGATAAACAGACCGGCTCCCCCTGGCTCCCGGATGACCTACTAATCTAACTGTGTGGCAACAAACCGCCACGTGACTATGGGAGCCGGGAGCTCAGGCTGGGTATACTCACACTCAGAAGGACTGACTAGCTGACATCACGTGAAGAACCCGCGGCGTAAGTAACAGGTAAGGCCCTTGTTTTCAAAGGGGAATACCTGCCCCTCCCACAAATACAAGCTAATAGAATTAGCCTTCACACCTATATAGATTTAAAACAAAAGGACGACTGCAGCACACCGGAGTATCAAAAAAATTGTGTAGCTTTAATCCAAAAAAAGACAGACAACGTTTCTGTGATCTCATATCACCGTTTTTAAGTCAACATACAAGTGATCCACAGTGGTTTATGTAACACACATCATGTGCATAATTAATTGACAGGCGTCACAATCAATTAGAATATAAAGTGCATATATAGGTGCAGATTCCATTAGTCAGGGACATCAAGTGCATGTCTGATACAAAAGTGTCCTAAATATGCATACAGTGCCTGTGAAAATACAGAAAAGATGTTTAAAAACAGCTTATAAATGCACAATTAATAATGAGGCAATCCTGAAGGGCGGGAAGGAACTGTGGCATAATTCACTTGCCAGCCTGTAAACATATACAAGGAAAACATGTGTACTATCCCATGTGGGACACCAAGAGCTGCACTTCTGCATCCTTGACAGAGAGCCAATCAGTCATTAACACATCACTGGTCACATGGTCGGGAGTATACCGATCACCTGATCATCATGTGACTCCGGCATATCACCTGATCAGGGCAGCGCTCCGCTGGACTGTGTATACCAGATGCATGCGCACATCAGGATCCAAGTGAACGCCAGACATATAGGAAAAGGGTAAAGAGAAGGGCAAATAAAAAAAGGGACATATAAAAGCAAAAAAACTGAAAAAAAGGGAATAAATAACAAAGTATATATAACTCAAAGTAATAAAAGTATGTATTAAAGTATGGCATATTATAAAAAGGTAGCTCACCCAGATCATAAGGTAAGTATCAAGACAAGGCCAAGGGAAATAGAGTAACACCCTGTAGATGTATGCATGTCCATCCACACATATGTACAGGGGCTTTTGATCCCCCACCCCCGGGATATCAATACCATAACCTCACTCCAGGACTGGAATGAGGACAGGAACCTGTCATGAAGTCCACCAGTTATCAGTGGGCATGTTTACAGGGAAATCCAGGAGTGTTTGGATCCACTCTAAAAGAGTTTACGGAACACCTCACATCCACCCATCCATTCGTACTGTGGGCAGCACACCAGGGGCAATAAGGGCCATAATAATATATGTGATATACTAAACCAAAATAAGAAAAGAAGGGAAAAAAAGGAAAAAAAGAAAACAAATAAGATTACCAGAGAAACATTTTAATGCTCCAAAATAATAACAGATTGACTCACTGAAAGACAAGCTGAAACGCAGCTGAAAGAAACAACACAATTTTTTTTTTTTTTTTTAAACAAATAGAGAAGACAAGTAAAATTTCATCAGGCTGTTCAGTTTTGCCACTTGTCCTTATTCCGCCCTGCAAAAAAAGGAAAGAGAGAATATATATATATATATATATATATATATATATATATATATATATATATATAAAAATTCTGTGGTAAAATTAGTAATGCCGTTACAAAGAACAAATGGTGCCGTATAAAACAAGTCCTCATATGGCCCTACAGAAGGAAAATTTAAAGGCTATTAAAGGGTGAGGAGAAAAAAAAGTGATAAAGCAAAAAAAAAAAATTATAATAATTACTGCATACTTTAGGGGTTATTAGTCATCTTCATTGGAAATTATTAGATGTTTAATATGCAAGTGTCCGGGGGGCATTCCTCAACACAGCAAGATCCCAGGTAAGTTCAGTCGATGTCCTTCTGATACCTGCACCACAACCGCCTGGAATTCATCTACCTTGTTTGACTGAGGATGACAGTATGTGGGTTGGACTTACTTGGGTTCTAGCTATGCTGGATAACACCCCCTTGGCACTTGATTCTTATTAAAAGACTTAGATCTAACCAATGGAAAGGACGATTCACGTAAAAAATGCTATGCCCAGAATCAGGATGACTCATCATATTTTGCCATAGGCTTATTTACACCCCAGTTTTCCCACGGGCAAGTCCATTCTAAGAATTTTGTTTGTTAGTTTGGCTATGAATGTTAGATATTTCATAGCTGAATATCTGCTGGAAAAAATTGAATCCCAAAGTACAGATACTGATTTGTTTGAGAACAGAAGATCCCTCCACATTTTGCCGAAAGTGAACATTTATTAGCAAGCAAATTCATTTTAACATGATAATGACAAGACTATCTTTCTAAACTACATTCATTTTGCAGGGAAAAAAAGTGCTAGCTAGCCGAAATCAGAAACCCATATGAGACAGAAAGTATCATTTCAGCTGAAAGGGCTATAAAATAGTTACTATTCAGTGCAGTAAATCAAGAAAGTGCTGATTTAGGTACTATTAAATTTGCTTCAATTCTTTCAGCATGTCAGAAGCAACTGCCATGGGTTGTCCTTATGCTAATTCATTCTTTGAAGTGTGTTGGCATGAATTATGCTAGAACAATAAAAATAACCTTTCCCTCTACAACTAGTGTTCACTGTGCCAGCCTAATTCACGCACTTCAGATTGACAAAGCAACTTGATAAGATCTGATTTAGCTATAAACTGGAATTCTTTCCAGTGCATCAAAACAAAACTACTTACCATATCAAAACACTTTCCATGTTCTTTTCATTCTTAAAATCTTGACTTCTCCGGAATGTACTTTATATATCAGACACAGCAAAATCAATTTTGCTGTGAAATTTTGTCTGGGTTATTTATGTTTTAACCTTATTTACGCTCCAAGAGAATGCATTATAAGAAGCTTTTATGCTATTTCTTCACAGAATGTTAAGATGTATTCATGCTTTACTGCCAGGAGCAGGTGCTGATAACAGATGGCACTTGTGCAAGACCACTCAATGGGCATCTTGATCACCAGCTGTTAACTGATGATGGTGGGGTGCTAGCCTAAGACCATCATGTTCATGGCTCTACAAAAAGTCCTCCACCATTGTGCCAGTCCAGTATTATTTTTAAAGACATGGATGAGAGTGAATATAACCCCTTACATGTGAACTAAAAGGCAAAATTGAGCACAATTCACTAGGATGTCCAATTCGTTTATGATCTGTAGTAGTCTGACCTCTGGGACCCCCACTGATCTTGAGAATGATGGTGATGCAGCACTAGTTAAGATAAATGCTTCAGCTGTCCAGGGATCAGCATTTAGCCCTATACACTTGAATTGAATAAAACTTAACGTATGTATGTATGAAAGTTCCCATATAACCTCCTATGCCTTGAGATATTTCAAGGAAACCTCGTTCACATGTTATCTATATGTCTACTAAAAACATAAAAGAGTTAAATAATCCTAAACCACCCCTTGATTCTAAGGTGAGGGGTTTTGTTTGAAGCCCCATGTAAGTCTAGGGACTTTCGGTAGATCTTCTGATTGCATCACTCTTGGATGCAGAGATCGCCCTGGACTTTTAAACATAATGCTTAGAGATGAGCGAACTTTTGAAAAATTTGATACGGCCGATTCGCCAAATTTTTCTAAAAAATTTGGTTTGATCCGACTACAGGGACTACAGGGAGCCTCAATAGGGGTGTAGAACACTTTGCTTTGTTCTAGCACGCATATGGAGTGTGCTGTGGTAGTCAAATAATACTGTTGTTTAGTATGACATGCAGATTACAGGCATTGCTTCTAGAATCATTGCCGCAGAGCGGCACAATGAAAGAGCCTTGAGGTGGCATCAATATGAGGAGACCATATAGTGGCTTAATGACACAACGTGGAGGTGTTGGCAGCATGAGGAGACGATATAGTGGCTAATTGACAAAGCGTGAAAGTGTTGGCAGCATAAGGAGTCCATGTAGTGGCTGAATAGCACAGCTTGATTGTGGCTGAAACATGAGGACACCATATAGTGGCAGAAAGACACAGAGTGGAGGTGTTGGCAGCATGAGGAGACCATATAGTGGCGGAATGTCAAAGCGTGGAGGTGTTGGCAGCATGAGGAGACCATATAGTGGCTGAATGTCAAAGCGTTGAGGTGTTGGCAGCATAAGGAGACCATATAGTTTCTGAATGACACGGCCTGGAGCTGGCAACAGCATGAGTAGACACTAGGGCTTCACAATCCCTAAGATTAAAAGATGAATTTTTATTGAATATTTTTATTGAAAATTTAAATTGAATATTTATGGTAGCTAGTGCTGCCCAGCAGCATCAGTAAACCATATATTGGCTGAATGACACAGCCTGGAGTTGGCTGAAGCATGAGGAGACCATATAGTTGCTGAATGGCACAGCCTGGAGTTTGTGACAGCATGAGGAGACCATATAGTGGCTTAATGAGACAGCCTGGAGGTGGTAGCAGCATCAGGAGTCCTGAAAGTGACCCTAATGCAGAGGAATTTAGGAAACTGGGGACCAACACCTTAATTATGTTTTGCAGTATCCATGGCAACACAATGAGAGAGCCTGGAGGTGATAGCATCAGCATGAGGAGACCATAGAGCAGCACAATTTGAGAGCCTGGAGGTGGATGCATCAACATGAGGAGACCATATGGCGGCACAATGACAGTGTCTGGAGGTGGCAGCATCAGCATGAGGAGACCATAGAGCAGCACAATTAGAGAGCTTGGAGGTGGCAGCATCAGCATGAGGAGACCATATGGCGGCACAATGACAGAGCCTGGAGGTTCTAGCATCAACATGAGGAGACCATATGGTGGCACAATGACAGAATGTGGATGTGGTAGCATTAGCATGAGGAGACCATAGAGCAGCACAATGAGAGAGCCTGGAGGTGGCAGCATCAGCATAAGGAGACCATATGACGGCACAATGACAGCGCCTGGAGGTGTTAGCATTAGCATGAGGAGACCATAGAGCAGCACAATGACACAGCCTGGAAGTGGTAGCATTAGCATGAGGAGACCATAGAGCAGCACAATGACAGAACCTTGAGGTGGCAGCAACAGCATGAGGGTCATGCCAACTGAGGGTTGAGTCTGAGGAACCCCCCGACTGTTTACTGGGGGTGTTGGATGTCACTTGGGATGAAGTGGATGACTGAGTGAACCGAACAATCTTGGCTGCTGGGTTGCTGGTCAAGACACGACTGCTAGCTGACACCGGGAGCTCAGACCTCTTGCTGCGACTCCGGCTCCCACAGGCCCCTACTCTGCTGCAACCTCTGCCTGCGCCTGATGAATTTAGGCTTCTGCCACTCCACTATGCACGTCCTAGCACTACTCTGCCTAACATACTTATTGTGTATATCAGGGGAGTACAATACGCTTCACTGTGCTTAAAACAGCAGCAGGTGTGTACTATTAGCTGTCCTTTCACAGTATATATAGGACCTTGACAGAGTAACAGGTACAAAATAGTACACTACTTAGATGTAGGTATGTGGTATGTAATTATGAGGGCAGAAAAATGTGCTACAGTACACTTAAAAAGTACCTGAGTACAACACCAGCCAGTGAGTACTTTTGCCTAGACTATCACAGTATGTAGGCCCTTGACAGATTAACAGGTACAAAATAGTACAGTACTTAGATGTAGGTATGTGTTATCAGGTATGCACTAATGAGGGCAGAAAAATGTGGTACAGTACACTTAAAAGAACGCATTTTAGTAAAACACCAGCCGGTGATTACTTTTGCCTGGACTTTCACAGTATGTAGGCCCATGAAAGATTAACAGGTACAAAATAGTACACTACTTAGATGTACTTAGATGTGATCACGGTGCCGCGCGCTATTAACCCTTTAGACGCGGCGTTCAAAGTTGATCGCTGCATCTAAACTACCCCAGGCTAGCTCAGGGGGCTGTTCGGGACCACCACGGTGAAATCACGGCATCCCGAACAGCTGTAGGACAGTGTCCCTTACCTGTCTCCTGGTGTCCGATCACCGAATCACTGCTCAGTGCCTGAGATCCAGGCATGAGCAGTCAAGCGGCAGAATCATCAATCAATGGTTTCCTATGCGAAACCATTGATCAATGTAAAAGATCAGTGTGTGCAGTTTTATAGCCCCCTTTGGGAGCTATAACAATGCAAAAAAAAGTGGAGAAAAAAGTTAATAAAGATAATTTAACCCCTTCCCTAATAAAAGTTCGAATCACCCCCCTTTTCCCATTTAAAAAAAAAAACTGTGTAAATAAAAATATGTGGAAAAATTCCAAAGTCCAAAATAGCGTATTTTTGGTCACTTTTTATATCATAAAAAAATTGATGAAAAGCTATCAAAAAGCCCAATCAAAACAAAAATGACACTAAAATCTACAGATCACGGCACAAAAAATGAGCCCTCATACCGTCCTGTACACAAAAAAGAATAAAAAAGTTATAGGGGTCAGTGGATGACAATTTTAAACAAATAAATTTTCCAGCAGGTAGTTATGATTTTTCCCAGAAGTATGACAAAATCAAACCTATATAATTAGGGTATCATTTTAATTGTATGGACATACAGAATAAAGATTAGGTGTTATTTTTACAGAAAAATGTACTGCGTAGAAACGAAAGCCCCTAAAAGTTACAAAATTGTATTTTTTCTTCAATTGTGTTGCAAAATGATTTTTTTTTTCGTTTTTTTCATTGATTTTTGGGTAAAATGACTGATGTCATTACAAAGAAGAATTGGTAGAGCAATAAACCATCATATGGATTTTTAGGTACAAAATTGAAAGAGTTATGATTTTTTAATGATAAGAAGGGAAAAATGAAAGTGCAAAAATGGAAAAACCCCTGGTCCTTAAGGGGTTAAAAAAACATATGTTAGTATAACACCAGCCGGTGATTACTTTTGCCTGGAATTTCACATTATCTAGGTCCACAACAGTTTAACTGGTAAAAAATAGTACACTACTTTGAGAGGTAGGTATGTGGTATGCACTTATGAGGGAAGAAAAATGAGCTACAGTACGCTTAAAAACTCTGTATTTTTGTAAAACACCAGTCGGTGATTACTTTTGCCTGGAATTTCACAGTATCTAAGCTCTTGACAGATTAATAGGTAGAAAATAGTACACTACTTAGAGATGTAGGTATGTGGTATGCACTTATGAGGGCAGAAAAATGTGCTAAAGTACACTTAAAAACTCAGTATTTTTGTAAAACACCAGCCGGTGATTACTTATGCCTGGACTTTCACAGTAGGCTCTTGACAGATTAACAGGTAGAAAATAGTACACTACTTAGATGTACGTATGTGGTATGCACTTATGAGGGCAGAAAAATGTGGTACAGTAAACTTAAAAAAACATATTTTAGTAAAACACCAGCCGGTGATTACTTTTGTCTGGACTTTCACAGTATCTAGGCCCATTGACAGATTAACAGGTAGAACATAGTGCACTATTTAGATGTACGTATGTGGTATGCACTTATGAGGGCTGAAAATGTGCTACAGTATGTTAAAAAATACGTATTTTTATAAAACACCAGCCAATGATTACTTTTGCCTAGCCTTTCACAGTATGTAGGCCCATCTCTACACTACTTAGAGATGTAGGTATGCGGTATGCACTTATGAGGGAAGAAAAATGCGCTACAGTACGCTTAAAAACTCTGTATTTTTGTAAAACACCAGCTGGTGATTACTTTCCCCTGGACTTTCACAATATGTAGGCCCGCGACAGATTAGCAGGTAACAAATAGTACACTACTTAGAGATGTAGGTATGTGGTATTGTTATGTTATGCACTCCGGCCGCACATGCTGGCCGTGAGCGCACGGTCCCCTTATCTGCTGTTGCCGATGGGTCTGGGACTCGCATCTTGGGACGCGCCCGCATGCGAACCCCAGTTCGTCACTCTCCGGGTGTTTCTCCCCTCCTCCGCCTCTGCCTCTCTGCTCTGGCGTGCGTCTCCGCGTCCCCTAGGGCACGTTCACCGGAGCTTTAAAATTTAAAGGGCCAGTACACTCATTAGTGTAATTCACCTGTGGCAATTTAGAAATTCCTCCACCCTCCTGACTCCCCTGCTGGATTTTTGTTGCCTTGTGCCTTAGAGAAAGCGTTCCTCAGTATTGCCTTGCTGTGTGTCTGATCCCTTGCTTTGTGACTTTGACCTTGCTCCTCTGCCGCCTGCCTAATGAACTCCTGCTAGGTCTTGACTAATCTAATGTGCTGCCTGCCCTGACCTTCTGCTATCCAGACTACGAGCTGCCTTATCCCTTCTGTGCCTCGCATCTCCTCAGCCGCCTGTGTGGTCGAACCGTGCCATGGGTGAGCAAGCTGGGTGCCGGCTGCCGCAGCAAGTCCATCCCGCTTGGAGGCGGGCTCTGGTGAAAACCAGCAGCACCTTAGACTCCGCTCCCTGGTACAGTCCGAGTCATCTGCCACACCGGTCCAGCAGATCCACCGGTGCTCTTTTCTTCTGAAAGGTGAGTGTTACAGGGATGCACTTATGAGAGCAGAAAAATGCGCCACAGTACGCCTAAAAACTCTATATTTTTGTAAAACACCATTCAGTGATTACTTTTGCCTGGAATTTCACAGTATTTAGGCCCTTGACAGATTAACAGGTACAAAATAGTACACTACTTAGATGTATGTATGTGGTATGCATTTATGAGGGCAGAAAAATGCGGTACAGTACGCTTAAAAAAACGTAGTAAAACACCAGCCGGTGATTACTTTTGCCTGGACTTTCACAGTATCTAGGCCTACGACAGAGTGACATGTACAAAATAGTACACTATTTAGAAATATGCAGTTATGCACTTATGATGGCAGAGAAATGCGGTACAGTAGGCTTAAAAAAAGTATTTTAGTAAAACACCAGCCAGTGATTACTTTGCCTGGACTTTCACAGTATCTAGGCTCTTGACAGATTAACAGGTACAAAATAGTACACTGCTTAGATGTACGTATGTGGTACGCACTTCTGAGGGCAAAAAAATGCGGTACGGTACGCTTCCATATTTTTTTTTTGCACACCAGCAGTACACAACAGTGCTGCAGTACAAAAAAGCTGTGTACTAAACACAAAATTTCACTCTGTCAAAGACTATTAGGAATGGACTGCTGTGTATTATACAGTCCACAGACTAGTATAACTAGCAGATGATTTGTTGTGGAACAAAGACACAGAAATGTGCTGAAAAATTATTCCTGCCTCCTCTGCTAAGTTTTATGAAGTTGATGCAGCTTGTTGAAATGTATGAGGCAACACACAGCTATCTGCCCCTATCTGTAATACAATGCCGAAGAAAGTGGCTGGGAGGTTAATGGCTTCTGTAAAAATCATTTTCAGTGAAAAAAACAATGCTCTCCTTCCACCAGAACGCTGATATGACTAGGATGTGAAACGCTGCTGGAATGAGCTTTTCTGTGTAACACACACAGCGATTTCCGTCCTATCTCTATGACGAGCCGCAAAATGGCTGCCGAATATATAGGGCTGTGACATCACAGGGGTGACTGGCTGCTGATAGGCGGCATCCTGCATGAGATTCAGGGTTATCCCCCCTACTTCCCTTCCCAGCATTCCTTGCCCCATGTACTGACATGTGGATCTGCCATTTTAGATGCCCTGAAGCCTGGACCGCAATAAACAAAGTTTAATGAAGCGATTCGCGCAATAGAATTTCGGTGATATTCGCTTCCGTTGCAAATCGAATATTTCATGAAATTCATAACGAATTTGGGTTTGATTCGCTCATCTCTAATGTTGTTGATTGTCTGGCAGGTTTGGAGGATGGGATATGAGTGCAGAATATAAGGTCAGAATGTGAGGATGGGATCAGAGGGCAGGATATGAGGATGGTATATGTGGTTGGGATATGAGGACAGAATGTAAGAATGGCATGTTAGGTCGGGATATGAGGAGAAGATGTGGGTTCAGGATTAGAGGACGGGATATGAGAACAAGATGTAAGGACGGAATATTAGGACAAGATATAAGTTCAGGATTTAAAGGTGGTATATGAAAATAAGAGCCTTATTGTTGCCTTTCCTCTCCCTCAAGGTGTAGATTGGAAGACTGGGCACTTTGCTAGTTATAAAAAAATGTGATGACATATCACCTTATCAAATAAATATGTATTTAAATGGGTTTATCTCACCGGTGGGAGCATTGACGTAACTTAAAGTTATAAGGCCTTAAAGGGGTATTCCAGGAAAAATATATACATCTATACTGGCTCCAGAAACTTAAACAGATTTGTAAATTACTTCTATTAAAAAATCTTAATCTTTCCAATAATTATCAGCTGCTGAAGTTGAGTTGTTCTTTTCTGTCTGGCAACAGTGTTCTTTGCTAACATCTCTGCTTGTTTTGGGAACTGCATAGAGTAGAAGAGGTTTGCCAAGGGAGTTTGCTTCTACTCTGGACAGTTCCTGAGACAGGTGTCATCAGAGAGCACTTAGACAGAATAGAACAACTCAACTTCAGCAGCTCATAAGTACTGGAAGGATTAAGATTTTTTTATAGAAGTAATTTACAAATCTGTTTAACTTTCTGAAGCCTTTACTGATGTCTCGAGATTTTCCAGGTCAAGACCTGACATCACCAATAAGGTGATCAGAGGGAGCCTGTCCTGCTTCAATTTTGCAACAGCTGTAGGTCCCCTGGTTAGAAAATACTCTGTTTCAATGGGTGGGGTGGCTGATGTTTGGGAGGAAGGAAAGTGACCTCAATCTTTCAAGCATAAAAACTGTGGGATGTGTAGTTTAGAGAACAAAATCCAACAGGAAATACCCAGTCCTGGCAGGTAAGTACTAAAATCACCTTATGGTGGATAACCCCTTTAAGGTGCCAGGGATCAAGATGAGGTCCACTTCATCATCTCTGTATAGCTTAATTTAAGGTAATGGTTTGCTCAGAAAGAAAAGAGAGACGGTATAACCCCCTTAGTTTCTTTGGTCCGAGTGCAACTATACCCTCTGCACCCCTTTTCATGGAAGTCTACCCAGCACCCTACTAATTATCTATTTGCTAGAAAAATGGAACCTACATACATCAACAATGGAAATGGAAGCAGACAGCTCTGTACGCTGAGTAACTGCAGATTAGCTTTAATTCAACATCAATGAAAATGTACCGGAAACCTCTTTCAACAAACACACTTTTAATAAGGGCTGTAAAAGGACAACATATTTTTTTCCACACTTTTATCATGTCATTTAATGGAGATCTGTCTTAAAGCATAACCGTCAGATCCAACAAAAAAAAACATTTTTTTAATATATCACTCAGTACCTAATCCTGACCATGTAAATCAAATTTTTATGTGTCTAGCACCTTTATTTTTTTTATTACACTTTTAATTTAAGTGTCTAGCATGTTTATTTATTTTTTTATTACACTTTTAATTTAGCTCACTAGTCTGGATTCCTCTCAAAGGGAGGGGGTGTAGCCTCACTGTGCAGGTCTCCGCCCCCTCCCTCAGTATGCTGTCTGCTCACATCTCCCCTAGCATTAGCAAAACTACAACTCCCAGCTTGTCCTCACTGACAGTAGCGGGACACATGCTGACAGTGGGAGGATTTTTCAGCTGTCACAGCTGTCAATCAAGGAAGTGTGTCCATGACATAGGTGATGATGCATGGACACAGCAGGACTAGTATGTGTCCAAGCAGGCAGGGGGGACAGTTGTTTGACTGGCTTTTTCAATATGAAATTCTGAAATTTTTCTAAGGAAAGCAATTGCAAAACCTATTGATTTAGCATGCATTACAACATATCAAAAGTTTTTGTATCTGACATTGCCCATTTAAGCCATATTATTATTGTAAACCACTCCAAAAATAATTTTGTATCCTTAATGAGCAATACATTTCCACACTATGCATTTATAGTAAGAGGGAAACATGCAATGAGTGGTAGCCCAGTAGAAAAATCTAGATGGTTGCCCTGATTCTGGTCAGTACTGGCAGCACAAGCAATAGCACTTTTTTTTTTAGAATATATTTGTTCGAGTGGATGCCAAGTGTTTTGGGGGCACATGCCCTTTCACTCAGTCTAGCATCAGTTACTAATAATGGCAGGTTATTGGAAAATATTTAGAAAGAAATTGTACTTAAAACTATTTCAAGCCCCCCTCACTACACATGGCATATGTTGGAAAAGAAAATGGCCAGCTATTGAACAATGCCAGGAAGTTATGAATTTGGACATGCCATGATCAACTTATGACAAGGTTAGCTTAAATTAAAAAGTGGAGATCTGTATTAGAACTACTGAGCATCAGTCATAAAAATATTTTATTACATATAGAATAATTCATTCTATTTTCAGCTCTGCTAAAAATGAAAATTGGTTATTCTATATAAGCTTAAGCAACTTCTAAACTCTTCCTATACACTAATTTATCCAAGATAAGTAAATAAATAGGCGGATCACTCACCGGTCCGATGCTGTGCACTTTATTAGAAGATGAATACAGTGGCTACATACGGATAGATGGAACGGCAGGGCAGGAGGTGTTACAGAGCCCCGTCCGAAGCGACGGCACCGTTTCACGCCGTCTGGGCGTTTCTTCAGGCCCGGAATTGACATCATGTTCACAGGTACAGCCTCTTTATATGGACCAAATGGATATCAGTGTTTAATGCAATAACAAATAAAATCATGTATAATACATAAAAACAATAGAAACCCGGACCTAAAACATTATAGAAAGGCAGAAAACAAATTTCTTTCGTTAAGACCTAATGCACATGTGGCATCAAGCTCCGCTATCCAATGGGCTTCCCTTTGAAGCAGTGTCCTGTGTCTGTTTCCTCCTTCCTCATTCAATTAGATTTTTTCTAGACCGGCAAATTTGACATATTTAAAATCTCCTTCATGAGTCTCTCTTATATGTGTTATTAGTCTGGGCACTCTTTTGCCAGTTGTAATGGACCTAGCATGTTCTCTTATTCTTTTGAATAACCTCCTCTTCGTTTTACCGATATAGAAGTGTCCGCAAGGACAGATCAGACAATATACTACAAACGTAGTTTTACAAGTTATCAATTGTTTGACTTCCACTATTTTGGGGTATATTCTGAACGAGCACTTATTAAGATTATATTCACACATAGAACAGTGGCCACATTTAAAGTTCCCTTTCGGTCTCCTGTCTGTTAGCCAGTTAGTCTGTTTGTTTTTTTCTTTTCCTGGCTACATTTTTTATGTAATCTCCTAGGGTTCTGTTTCTTTTATATGTGATAATTGGTCTATTTTGTGCTATTTCTTTTATATCCTGATCTTGTTCTAGAATATACCAGTTACGATAAATAATGTCTGAGAGAGTATTATTCATGGGGAAATTACAGAAAGAAAAAACAAATTTTTCTCCTTTCTTTCTTTTATCTCTGTTTTTGAACATTATCTCTCTCCTTGGTTTTTGCTCGGCTGTGACAAATGCTTTTTTTTTTACAATATCATTGGGGTACCCTCTGGCACGGAATCTATTTCTCAGATCTTCTGACTGTTGTAAAAATATGTCCTGTCTAGAATGTATATGTTTCAGTCTAATAAACTGACTGTATGGGATGCTGTCTGTTTTCGGATGGAACTTGAATAGCATTCACATAGCATTCACATAGTCACAAAGCATTCTTTGCTATGCCCTTCCTGATGCCTTTGGTTACAATTTTGTTATTTTTGATGAATATCTCAATGTCCAAGAACTCTAATGACAAATCGCCATAGAGATATGTGAATGTCACATTAACCTGGTATTATTGAGGTATTGAACGAATTCTTTGAATATGTTCTCTGTGCCTCCCCACACCACTAGGATATCATCCACAAAGCGTTTGAATACTTTTTTTATTGTTCATGTATGGATTTTTTGTGGTGAGTATAATCTCTTTTTCTAGTACCGACAGGAACAGGTTGGCAAATGTACAGGAGACCGGAGTCCCCATAGCCATACCCTGTCTCTGTCTGTACCATGTGCCCTCATATTGAAAAGTGTTGTTTTCCAGGATGAACCTCAAAGATTCCTCTACAAAGTCAATAAAATCCGATCGTGGTGGATGCGGGTGTACCGGCTCTCCACGTCTATAGTGGCGAGGTGGTAACCCTCTTGCCAGTGGAAATCCTCCAGGATTTCAATCAAATCCCCTGTATCAAAGGGAATCCCGCTGTATATTGGAGCTTGATGCCACAGGTGCATTAGGTCTTAACAAAAGAAATTAGTTTTCAGCCTTTCTATAATGTTTTAGGTCCGGTTCTCTATTGTTTTTATGTATTATACATGATTTTACTTTGTTATTACATTAAACACTGATATACATTTGGTCTGTAGAGGCAGTACCTGTGAACATGATGTCAATTCCGGGCCTGAAGAAACGCCCAGAGGGCGTGAAACAGCGCCGTCGCTTCGGATGGGGCTCTGTAACATCTCCTGCCCTGCCGTTCCATCTATCGATATGCAGCCACTGTATTAATCTTCTAATAAAGTGCACAGCATCGGACCGATGAGTGATCCACCTCTTTCTTTACCTATCTTGGATAAATTGTTGAACGGAACTTGGATAGCATGAGCACCGCTGGCACATCAGCTCTTTTGAATGGGCGCACAACCCCCTGACAGTGGAGCACATTTCACTTACAATCCTGAAGCAGTGCCAGGTGTCTTGCTTAATTTGGTTTTCGGATGGACTTGCATTTTTCTTCTTTCACCTTCAGCACGCGAGCAAGGGATAGCATCATAGATAGCAATAATGGTCAAAATGGCCTTTTTCATGTCTTGCGAACAAAAAGAAGAACTTGAACTTATAAGTACCAGAACCTTAGAGCATCGAGTCCTGAACCTGTCAGATAAAGAAACACGCCTTTTCTGGACTATACCCCTAGAGGTCTATGCCCATATAAATCCCCCTCCCAGTTTACCGATGACCTGGATTTTCTCAGAGCTTGAGACGAGGCCCATTTACAACACTCCTTGAGAATCCAACAAATTGTTCTAGACAAATGTGAACAGGACCATGAGAATGTGGTTATTGAATTAAATAAAGCTAAAATGGAGCTACAAGCAAGGTTACCAGAAACGCAATATGTGTAATTTATTAAAAGCCTGGAAAAAAAAGATGCTCATTTTACAGACCACGTTGAAAGATACAAAAAAAGATAATTACCTACGGGACAAAAAAGATTTTGAAAATAATATGATTTTCACTTGGAATAAAAATCAGGGTAGATACCCAAAGAGAATTAATAAAGTAAATTACAAAAAAAAGAAGACCATTACCAATAGACTTCATGACAACCGAAACTGAGTCCTCTGCATCGGATGAGTCTATGGAAGCCGGTGTATCAAATTCACCTCCGCGGCCCCCCCAACCGACACATGTTGCCCCTTTAGGAGGAAGAAAACCAGAAGAGGAAGGAGAAACTTGTGGAGAAAAGCAAAGAAGGTGAAAAATGTGACCTGGACCAAACATCCAAGGAAATAGACATTAATAATATTGTGGTGAATCTCACTGACATAAATTGTCTAATGACTGTGTTAGTGCCCTCAGTAAAGGACTTAATTTTGGTATTAGAGAAGCATTTAATCCAGCTCTGTTCGAATAGATCTCTACGAGGCCATAAGGAAAATGAATCAAAACTTTTTTTTTCTGGTCATAATAAAATTAATACAGCAGCAGATAAGTTGACTAAAGAGGGTGATGTTCCATGTGTAATTGGTAAACTAGGGTTTTCCATGATTAAATATTTCACTGTGAAGGATATAGAAATGGTCAGATTCTGGAAGAATTGAGTAGTGGGGAAAACAACCCCACAAGATTCAGTAGAGGTCATCACAGTGAAACCTTTTATGAAAGGGAACAAATCGAAATTTAACCTCCCAATAGTGGCGGGTGGCACGGTCGACATATTCTATAAAGCAATTCTTAGAGACGCAAAAGCATTGGTTTATCCGCAATTGGAACCGAACTTGCCCAAAAAGGAGCTGGATGCTCTAAGGGAGTAAGCAATGAATGAAAAAATAGTGGTGTCAAAAGCTGATAAGGGAGGTGCTGTTGTTGTCTGGTATAGAAGTGATTATGTGACCGAGACCACCTTGCAACTGGGGAACATTGTGGTATATGAGGAATTAAAATATGACCAAACGAACAAAATAAAAGAGAAACTGAGGACACATCTAAGAAAATTTACGGAAAAAGGGGTATTGTCAGATACCACAGCTAACAAGTTGTTTCCAGAATATCCGAAGCGCTCACACTGGTACATCTTACCCAAAGTGCACAAATTACTGAGCCTTCCCCACAGGCTGCCCTATAGTGGCGGGGATTGGCTCAGTGACAGAGGCGCTGTCAGGTTACCTAAACTGGCTGTTATGCCCCATGCTCATACATATGCCACCATATCTAAAAGATACAGGGGATTTGATTGAAATCCTGGAGGAGTTCCACTGGCAAGAGGGTTACTACCTCGCCTCTATAGATGTGGAGAGCCTGTACACCCGCATCCCCCACAATGCGGATGTACGGGAAATATGAAAGGCTCGGTATGGTCAAGAAAAACCATCGGATCTTATTGACTTTGTAGAAGAATCTTTGAAGTTCATCCTGGAAAATAACGCTTTTCAATATGAGGGCACCTGGTACAGAGACAGGGTACGGCTGTGGGGACTCAGATCTCCTGTACATTTGCCAACCTGTTTCTGTCTGTACTAGAAAAAAGAGATTATACTCACCACAAAAAATCCATACATGAACAATATAAAATAATTTAAACGCTTTGTGGATGATATCCTAGTGGTGTGGGGAGGCACAGAGAACACATTCAAAGAATTCATTGAATACCTCAATAATACCAATCAGGTTAATATGACATTCACATATCTCTATGGCAATTTGTTATTAGAGTTCTTGGACATTGAGATATTCATCGAAAATAACAAAATCATAACCAAAGGCTTCGGGAAGGGTATAGCAAAGAACGCTTTGTTACATTATTCAAGTTCCCAACCAAAAAAATTTAAGACAGCATCCCATACAGTCAGTTTATTAGACTGAAACATATAGATTCTAGACAGGACAGGACAGGACAGTCAGAAGATCTGAGAAATAGATTCCATGCCAGAGGGTACCCCAATGATATTGTAAAAAAAAGCATTTGTCAGAGCCGAGAAATTAGTTTTCAGCCTTTCTATAATGTTTTAGGTCCGGTTCTCTATTGTTTTTATGTAATATACACGATTTTATTTGTGATAACATTAAACACTGATATACATTTGGTCTATATAAAGAGGCAGTACCTGTAAACATGATGTCAATTCCAGGCATGAAGAAACGCCCAGAGGGCGTGAAACGGTGCCGTCGCTTCGGGCGGGGCTCTGTAACACCTCCTGCCCTGCCGTTCCATCTATCCGTATGTAGCCACTGTATTCATCTTCAAATAAAGTGCACAGCATCGAACCGGTGAGTGATCCGCCTCTTTCTTTACTTATCTTGGATAAATTGTTGAATGGAACTTGGATAGCATGAGCACCACCGGCACACCAGCTCTTTTGAATGGGCACATAACTCCCTGACAGCGGAAAGCAGTGCCAGGTGTCTTGCTTGATTTGGTCTTGCTATACACTAGTGTTGATGAATCAGCCATATTATGCACTGCATCTACCCCCATGAGCTACACAGAGAGTGGATTATACATGTGGGAGCTATACTGATTCCATATCTTAGGCTATGTTCACATCAGCATATAGCAGACCCATTAGGAGTTCTGTCACAGTTTATTTTGATATTTTTGCTGTCTATTTAATACACCGAAAAAATGCACACTTTATATAGATATACTTTATCGATAACAGAATGCAATGAAAAACAGTTAAAAAAAAGTCAGGAAGGCACCGAGTACATACATGGATGGCAGGGGTGGACTGACAACTCTCTCTCTCTCTCTCTCTCTCTCTCTCTCTCTCTCTCTCTCTCTCTCTCTCTCTCTCTCTCTCTCTCTCTCTCTCTCTATATATATATATATATATATAACACATTAACATAGGTAAGATAATAACCAATAACCAATAATACCAGTATACAAGGTTGAAATATATGCCACCACACAATAACGGGATAATACAGCCATGTCACGATGCCGGCTGGCAGGAGGTGGATCCTCTGTGCCAGAGAGGGATTGGCGTGGACCGTGCTAGTGGACCGGTTCTAAGTCACTACTGGTTTTCACCAGAGCCCGCCGCAAAGCGGGATGGTCTTGCTGCGGCGGTAGTGACCAGGTCGTATCCACTAGCAACGGCTCAACCTCTCTGACTGCTGAAGATAGGCGCGGTACAAGGGAGTAGACAGAAGCAAGGTCGGACGTAGCAGAAGGTCGGGGCAGGCAGCAAGGATCGTAGTCAGGGGCAACGGCAGGAGGTCTGGAACACAGGCTAGGAACACACAAGGAAACGCTTTCACTGGCACAATGGCAACAAGATCCGGCGAGGGAGTGCAGGGGAAGTGAGGTGACATAGGGAGTGCACAGGTGAACACACTAATTAGAACCACTTGCGCCAATCAGCGGCGCAGTGGCCCTTTAAATCGCAGAGACCCGGCGCGCGCGCGCCCTAAGGAGCGGGGCCGCGCGCGCCGGGACAGGACCGACGGAGAGCGAGTCAGGTACGGGAGCCGGGGTGCGCATCGCGAGCGGGCGCCACCCGCATCGCGAATCGCATCCCGGCTGGAGGCGGTATCGCAGCGCACCGGGTCAGTGGATCTGACCGGAGCGCTGCAGTAGCGAGAGTGTAGCGAGCACTCCGGGGAGGAGCGGGAACCCGGAGCGCTCGGAGTAACAGTACCCCCCCCCCTTGGGTCTCCCCCTCTTCTTAGAGCCTGAGAACCTGAGGAGCAGACTTTTGTCTAGGATATTGTCCTCAGGTTCCCAGGATCTCTCTTCAGGACCACAACCCTCCCAATCGACCCAAAAAAAAGTTTTCCCTCTGACCTTCTTGGAGGCCAGTATCTCCTTTACGGAGAAGATGTCCGAGGAGCCGGAAACAGGAGTGGGAGAAACAAGTTTGGGAGAGAAACGGTTGATGATGAGTGGTTTAAGAATAGAAACGTGAAAGGCATTAGGAATACGAAGAGAAGGAGGAAGAAGAAGTTTGTAAGAGACAGGATTAATCTGGCACAAAATTTTGAAAGGACCAAGATAGCGTGGTCCCAATTTGTAGCTAGGGACACGGAAGTGGACATATTTAGCGGAGAGCCATACCTTGTCTCCGGGAGAAAAAATGGGGGGAGCTCTTCTTTTCTTATCAGCAAACTTCTTCATGCGTGATGAAGCCTGTAAGAGAGAATTTTGGGTCTCTTTCCATATGGTGGAAAGATCACGAGATATTTCATCCACAGCGGGCAAACCAGAGGGCAAGGGAGTAGGGAGGGGGGGAAGAGGGTGACGGCCGTACACCACGAAAAATGGGGATTTGGAGGAAGATTCAGAGACTCTGAAGTTATACGAGAATTCGGCCCATGGTAGAAGATCTGCCCAGTCATCCTGGCGGGAGGAAACAAAATGCCGTAAATAATCACCCAGGACCTGGTTAATTCTTTCTACTTGCCCATTGGATTGAGGATGATAGGCAGAAGAAAAGTTTAATTTAATCTTGAGTTGTTTACAGAGAGCCCTCCAGAATTTTGACACGAATTGGACGCCTCTGTCCGAGACGATCTGTGTGGGCAACCCGTGAAGACGAAAAATGTGTACAAAAAATTTTTTGCCAACTGAGGCGCTGAAGGGAGACCAGGAAGAGGGATGAAATGTGCCATCTTGGAGAATCGATCAACGACCACCCAAACAACAGTGTTGCCACGGGATGGGGGTAAGTCTGTAATAAAGTCCATACCAATCAGAGACCAAGGCTGTTCGGGGACAGGCAGAGGATGGAGAAGACCAGCGGGCTTCTGGCGAGGAGTCTTATCCCGGGCACAGACAGTGCAGGCTCGCACAAAATCCACAACATCCGTCTCCAGAGTCGGCCACCAATAGAAACGAGAGATGAGTTGCACGGATTTCTTGATGCCCGCATGACCTGCGAGATGGGAGGAGTGACCCCATTTGAGGATTCCGAGGCGTTGGCGTGGAGAGACGAAGGTCTTCCCTGGAGGAGTTTGCCTGATGGAGGCTGGAGAAGTGGAGATCAGGCAGTCAGGAGGAATGATGTGTTGCGGAGAGAGCTCTACTTCCGAGGCATCCGAGGAACGAGAGAGAGCATCGGCCCTAATGTTCTTATCGGCAGGCCGAAAGTGAATTTCAAAATTAAATCGGGCAAAGAACAGAGACCACCTGGCCTGGCGAGGATTCAGCCGTTGGGCAGACTGGAGATAGGAGAGGTTCTTGTGATCGGTGTAAATAATAACTGGAAATCTTGATCCCTCCAGCAGATGCCTCCATTCCTCAAGTGCTAATTTAATGGCTAGTAGCTCTCGATCCCCGATGGAGTAGTTCCTCTCCGCCGGAGAGAAGGTCCTAGAAAAAAAACCACAAGTAACAGCATGCCCGGAAGAATTTTTTTGTAGAAGGACCGCTCCAGCTCCTACTGAGGAGGCATCAACCTCCAATAGGAAGGGTTTAGATGGGTCAGGTCTGGAGAGCACGGGAGCCGAAGAAAAGGCAGACTTGAGCTGTTTAAAGGCATCTTCCGCTTGAGGAGGCCATGACTTAGGATTGGCATTCTTTTTGGTTAAAGTCACGATAGGAGCCACAATGGTAGAAAAATGTGGAATAAATTGTCTGTAATAATTGGCGAACCCCAAAAAACGTTGGATAGCACGGAGTCCGGAGGGGCGTGGCCAATCTAAGACGGCAGAGAGTTTGTCTGGATCCATTTGTAGTCCCTGGCCAGAGACCAAGTATCCTAGGAAAGGAAGAGATTGACATTCAAACAGACATTTCTCCATTTTGGCATATAATTGATTGTCACGAAGTCTCTGAAGAACCATGCGGACATGCTGGCGGTGTTCTTCTAGGTTGGCAGAAAAAATCAGGATATCGTCCAGATACACAACAACACAGGAATATAAGAGATCACGAAAAATTTCATTAACAAAGTCTTGGAAGACGGCAGGGGCGTTGCACAGGCCAAAGGGCATGACCAGATACTCAAAGTGTCCATCTCTAGTGTTAAATGCCGTTTTCCATTCATCCCCCTCTCTGATGCGGATGAGAGATTATAAGCACCTCTTAAGTCCAGTTTGGTAAAGATGTGGGCACCTTGGAGGCGATCAAAGAGTTCAGAGATGAGAGGTAGGGGGTAGCGGTTCTTTACCGTGATTTTATTAAGACCGCGGTAGTCAATGCAAGGACGTAGGGAGCAATCTTTTTTGGACACAAAGAAAAATCCGGCTCCGGCAGGAGAGGAGGATTTGCGGATAAAGCCCTTTTTTAAATTTTCCTGGATGTACTCAGACATAGCAAGAGTCTCTGGGGCAGAGAGAGGATAAATTCTGCCCCGGGGTGGAGTAGTGCCCGGGAGGAGGTCAATAGGACAGTCATAAGGCCTGTGAGGAGGTAGAGTCTCAGCTTGTTTTTTGCAAAAAACATCCGCAAAGTCCATATAGGCCTTAGGGAGACCGGTTACAGGGGGAACCACAGGGTCACGGCAAGGAGAACTGGGAACCGGTTTAAGGCAGTCCTTGAAACAAGAGGAACCCCAACTCTTGATCTCCCCAGTGGACCAATCCAGGGTTGGGGAATGGTGTTGAAGCCAGGGTAGTCCGAGGAGAATTTCGGAAGTGCAATTGGGGAGGACCAAAAACTCAATTTTCTCGTGATGAGGTCCGATGCACATTAGGAGGGGCTCCGTGCGGAAACGTATGGTACAGTCCAATCTTTCATTGTTAACACAATTGATGTAGAGGGGTCTGGCGAGACTGGTCACCGGGATGTTGAACCTGTTGATGAGAGAGGCCAAAATAAAATTTCCTGCAGATCCGGAATCCAAGAAGGCCATAGTAGAGAAGGAGAAGGTAGAGGCAGATATCCGCACAGGCACAGTAAGACGTGGAGAAGCAGAGTTGACATCAAGGACTGTCTCACCTTTGTGCGGAGTCAGCGTACGTCTTTCCAGGCGGGGAGGACGGATAGGACAATCCTTCAGGAAGTGTTCGGTACCGGCACAGTACAGGCAGAGATTCTCCATGCGGCGTCGTGTCCTCTCTTGAGGTGTCAGGCGAGACCGGTCGACCTGCATAGCCTCCACGGCGGGAGGCACAGGAACGGATTGCAGGGGACCAGAGGAGAGAGGAGCCGGGGAGAAAAAACGCCTCGTGTGAACAAAGTCCATATCCTGGCGGAGCTCCTGACGCCTTTTCGGAAAAACGCATGTCAATGCGAGTGGCTAGATGAATGAGTTCATGTAGGTTAGCAGGGATTTCTCGTGCGGCCAGAACATCTTTAATGTTGCTGGATAGGCCTTTTTTAAAGGTCGCGCAGAGGGCCTCATTATTCCAGGATAGTTCAGAAGCAAGAGTACGGAATTGTACGGCGTACTCGCCAACGGAAGAATTACCCTGGACCAGGTTCAACAGGGCAGTCTCAGCAGAAGAGGCTCGGGCAGGTTCCTCAAAGACACTTCGAATTTCCGAGAAGAAGGAGTGTACAGAGGCAGTGACGGGGTCATTGCGGTCCCAGAGCGGTGTGGCCCATGACAGAGCTTTTCCAGACAGAAGGCTGACTACGAAAGCCACCTTAGACCTTTCAGTAGGAAACTGGTCCGACATCATCTCCAAGTGCAGGGAACATTGAGAAAGAAAGCCACGGCAAAATTTAGAGTCCCCATCAAATTTATCCGGCAAGGATAGTCGTAGGCCTGAAGCGGCCACTCGCTGCGGAGGAGGTGCAGGAGCTGGCGGAGGAGATGATTGCTGAAGCTGTGGTAGTAGCTGCTGTAGCATCACGGTCAGTTGAGACAGCTGGTGGCCTTGTTGCGCTATCTGTTGTGACTGCTGGGCGACCACCGTGGTGAGGTCGGCGACAACTGGCAGAGGGACTTCAGCGGGATCCATGGCCGGATCTACTGTCACGATGCCGGCTGGCAGGAGGTGGATCCTCTGTGCCAGAGAGGGATTGGCGTGGACCGTGCTAGTGGACCGGTTCTAAGTCACTACTGGTTTTCACCAGAGCCCGCCGCAAAGCGGGATGGTCTTGCTGCGGCGGTAGTGACCAGGTCGTATCCACTAGCAACGGCTCAACCTCTCTGACTGCTGAAGATAGGCGCGGTACAAGGGAGTAGACAGAAGCAAGGTCGGACGTAGCAGAAGGTCGGGGCAGGCAGCAAGGATCGTAGTCAGGGGCAACGGCAGGAGGTCTGGAACACAGGCTAGGAACACACAAGGAAACGCTTTCACTGGCACAATGGCAACAAGATCCGGCGAGGGAGTGCAGGGGAAGTGAGGTATACATAGGGAGTGCACAGGTGAACACACTAATTAGAACCACTTGCGCCAATCAGCGGCGCAGTGGCCCTTTAAATCGCAGAGACCCGGCGCGTGCGCGCCCTAGGGAGCGGGGCCGCGCGCGCCGGGACAGGACCGACGGAGAGCGAGTCAGGTACGGGAGCCGGGGTGCGCATCGCGAGCGGGCGCCACCCGCATCGCGAATCGCATCCCGGCTGGAGGCGGTATCGCAGCGCACCGGGTCAGTGGATCTGACCGGAGCGCTGCAGTAGCGAGAGTGTAGCGTGCGCTCCGGGGAGGAGCGGGGACCCGGAGCGCTCGGCGTAACAAGCCATACAGTACTGAATAAAATCACTTATCCACACACCAGTCTTCCACCATATATTGCCCGTATAGTGGTAGATACCAGCTGTACACAGGATCTGTATACCATATAAGTGATTATATACAGGACCATACAGAGGTAAATACCATCTGCACACAGGATACATACACCATATAAGTAATTACAGTTGCAACTAGGGGACTTACAGACATCTTTTCTGATCAAAGGCATCCTCTTTTCTTCTTCATCCGGCTCAGACTGCCATGTCGACTTCTCCATCCAAAACTCCTCTCAACATATGCAGGACAAACAAGTTAGACTCCGCATTTTTCTAGTGCCACCCCTCCTTTGCACAATCTTCCCATCTATAGGGTCTTAACCGTTATAAGACCTCCTTTATGTCCTGCACAGAAAACATTAGGTAGGTAAGTAGCCAGGTACGTAGTTAGGTAGCCAGGTATAAATGCAGGTAGTTAGGCAGCCAGATATGTGGGCCAGGTTAGGCAGCCAGGTATGTTGGCCAGGTTAGGCAGACATGTATGTGGGCCAGGTTAGCCAGACAGGTTTGTGGGACAGGTAGGTTAGCCAGCCAGGTATGTGGGCCAGATAGATTAGCCAGACAGGTATGTGGACCAGGTAGGTAAGCCAGACAGGTATGGGGCCAGGTATGTTAGCCAGCCAGGTATGTGAAGGACCCCTCGCCTCTCAGTTGAAATTCAAAAAAAGGAAAAAACAAAACAAAAAGATATAATCACCTGTCCCACACAGCGATCTTCTCATCTCTACCGCCAGCTGCGTCCTTCTTCTTCCACAGTGCCGGTGCTGATGAGTGACATCATCCGCGCCCACTGTGTGCTGCATGGGGGTGGAGGTCATGTCTCCTCTCTGTGTAGGCCACAGATGCGGCTTACACAGAGAGGAAGCTTTCAGCTCTATGCGCGTAAGCCGCGTATACAGCTGAAAGCTGTGCTAACCTTCCTTGGGATCAAGAACAAGTGTCCTGGATCACCAGTAGCAGTGGCAGGCCCTTTATCTCGCCAGGCCCTAAGACAAGTTCCCCCCTGATCGATGGTACACATAGGTGAGACTAGAAATTGGTTACTCTTGGCAAATGAAAAAAAAACAAGACAAGCAAGATGTTACCTGAAACCTCACACAGAAGGATCAGCAGAAAGCATGATACATAGTAGAAAGAGGTAGGTGCAGACATAAATAGACAAAGCAAAAGATACACAGAATTCAATTGTCAGCCATATGCATAGAACCCATGTGCATCTACCCCAACGTACAATTATATGCATCCAGGTCTCAGTGGTGGAAGGCTCTTCCAGCTCCGAATAGTGTTGTGAGTAATGAACAAAACCCCAATGAAGTTAAGTGAATCTGTGGACACATTGATATCCAATTATGTGATGGATTCAGTTCACAAATATATAAGCCATACCACATCAGAGACATTCATAGTAAGCCATCATATTAGGTTGTGGTGAGATTGCAGCATTCAACAATTTCAATTGTCTTAGGAAAAACAACTACAGTTAAGTCATATACACATTGAGTCATTACATAGGCAAAAAAACCTTGAAGATAAGGATATTCAATGAAGAAACTACTGTGAAGTTAGGAATAGGAGTCTCGGAATAGGTTGTTACATAAGGTTGTGTCTTTCTAATTCAGCAGTAAATTATACAGTATGCACTGGGATACATAAATTTAATTTCAAATTTATAAAGTAGCTATAATAGATCACCTACTGTTTCCTTTTCCTCCACTTCTATTCAGGGATGGAATCATATTTATACAGGGGACAATAAGTATTTAAATGTGTCTAAGGTCACAAGGTGATGTCCCAGTAGGTGCATTTAGTATATTTTTGATTTATTGATATGCTAAATTAAAAAAAGAAATTTAAAATAACTGCAGCGATATTAACAATTTATAGTCAAGAAAAATGTGTAAAATAATACTGAGAAGGATTCAATTGTCAGTTATTTCTATTTAAGCATTTTATTTAAGTAACAACAGTTTCTGTTACTGTTGGGATGTGGAATATAAATGTAATATTAATGCTAGGACCTTTAATACAATTTCCCCTTTATTCCCTAATATGTTCTGTATGGCTGGGAAAAGTGCCTTCCTACTATCTATATACCATATTTATCGGCGTATAAAACACACTGACGTATAACACGCACCCCCATGGGGAAATTTAAGTAAAAAAAAAAAATACATATAAGATAAATGACAGACTAAATGCCATATCATCCCTCTAAACTTTAATTTCGCCTGAACTTCAATTTGGGCCCCCCTTCCAGTGCCACATCATTCCCCCACTGTCTTATAATTCCCCCACCCCTGTATTATCATGCCCCCTTCTCATCATGCCCCCTCTCATCAAGCCCCCCTCTCATCATGCCCCCTTCTCATCATGCCCCCCTCTCATCATGCCCCCTCTCATTATGCCCACCCTCTCATCATCCCCCCTTTTCATCATGCCCCCTTCTCATCATGCCCCCTTCTCATCATGCCCCCCTCTCATCATGCCCCCTTCTCATCATGCCCCCCTCTCATCATGCCCCCTTCTCATCATGCCCCCTTCTCATCATGCCCCCTTTTCATCATGCCCCCCTCTCAGCATCCCCTTTCCCCCCGTTTTTTACATATATTTTTTCCCCATCTTCCTTAACTAGCCGCGCTCGGCAGGCCAGGTCCCGTGTTGGGTCTTGCGGGCTGCGGTCAGAGAAGCAGGATAAGAGACATCCTCTGCCAGCTGCACAGCATCAGGGACGTCACTCATCATTCGCGGCAGCTGCCGCTGGTCAGTGTGGCCGCAGTGCCGGCTGCTTGTTTAACTTCAGCAGCCCAACCGTAGCCACCTTAGAATAGTCACGGCGGCAGCAGCATTGAATGATAAGTGACGTCCTTGATCCTGTGCAGCGGAGCTAGCAGATCACGTCACTCATCCTGCTTCACTGACCACAGCCCGCAAGACCCGACACCGGACCTGGCCTGCCGAGCGTGGCTAGGTAAGGGAGATTAAAAAAAACAATGCAATAAAAAGCAGGGTGGAAAGCAGGAAAATCAAATAAAAAGCAATGCAGGAGCCGCACACTGGTCACTGATTTAAAGTGGCTGCGGCCAGGCTGCTAATCCTTAACAAGCAGCGGCTGCTGCGGCCACTTTAAATCAGTAACAAAAAGATTTATCGGCGTATAACACGCAGGCAGACTATTTGCCGTGAATTTAAGTTTTAAAAGTGTGTGTTATACGCCGATAAATACGGGTAATATCTAGATTTTGCGTGCTAAATGATCCAAACAACAGAATGAATGAAATGTACGATCTGCTGCCATCAGTTTAGAGATGTTGGTAGTTAATATTTTGATCACTTTTTAGTTTTAAAGGGATTGGATATAAAATGAATTATATAGACCAGTCCTCAAAGGTGCATAAAAAAAAAAGAATAGAAATAGAAGATGGATCCAGTAATATTAAAATAACAATTTATTATGGTAACAAATAAATTAGCCTCCTGTCGCCCTAGCAGGGCCCTTGCATTGGGCGAAGGGGCTCAGCAAATGGATAAGTTAGATATAATGTAAATAATAATAATTGGATAAAAACAAAAATAAAATAAAAGTTCAGGTGTGTATACCAACTGGAATGATTAGCAGCTGAATTCATGTGCAATAATACGCAATAATAAAGTGCACTAGGGTATGGAATAATTGATGGCACAGTGCAAAGTTCAGCAATTATGTGGCAAAGTCAAGTTCCATTAATGATGCATAATCTTTGGTGATATAATGGCACTTGATTAGCAGCTGAATTAATGTGCAATGATAAGCAATAATTAAGTGCACTAATTCATAGAATAGTTCATTGGTGGCACAGTGAAAAATATGGACTTGGGTGGGCTAAGCCCCAGGGGTATGCAGGTATGCGACCGGCCAGTATGCGACAAGTTTGAGTTATGTAGTTATACATAATTTTGTATGTTTCATTATTATGAATTTTACGTCTATAATATACCTCATTTTAGAGATGTTGGTAGTTAATATTTTGATCACCTCACCATCCAACCCGCCATATTCCATTCTCCCCCTTTTTTCATTTTCCTTTTTTACCCTTCTTTACAGGATCCAGTACCATCAACATTACATGTGCCATTCCAATGTTCCCTTCCATTTTTTCCAACTTTCCACTTAACGCATCATCATACTGAGACTATATAAAGTACATCATTTTCATCCATCAACTCTTATATCGCTAGTGAAGAAAAGGGCCGCGGCCTTGAAACGCGTCTAGCATCTATATCCACCTACCCCTGTTATCCTACAGCTTGTATACCAACTGAAAAGTCGGACTTTACACTTGAAACAGCTGGATGCCCCCTATTTTGGACATCTATCAAACGCGCGGTTTAAGTGCATCACAGACACGCGGATGCCGGTCTCCACTCCCGTACCAACACAGGACTCACCACTGTCTCCATGTGTCAGTTACTGCTATCATCCTTTCACCCTCTATCAGGCCGGACATTATTCCGTGCCAGCCAAACACTGCTGAATGACTCGGAGCTTCTGAGATTCTGTGACATCGCGCAGATGGGCGCAATCCCTAGTTCCGGACGCTACTGTGCCAGCCCGGACTGCATGCCCCATCATACTCCATATTGCTTATCATTGCACATTAATTCAGCTGCTAATCAAGTGCCATTATATCACCAACGATTATGCATCATTAATGGAACTTTCCTTTGCCACATAATTGCTGAACTTTGCACTGTGCCATCAATGAACTATTCCATAAACTAGTGCAATTTATTATTGCATATTGTTGCACATTAATTCAGCTGCTAATCATTGCATTTGGTATACACGCCTGAACTTTTTTTGTTTGTTTTAATCCAACATTTTTATTACATTATATCTAACATATCCCTTTGCTGAGCCCCTTCGCCCGATGCAAGGGCCCTGCTATGGCGACAGGATGCAAATTTATTTGTTACCATAGTAAATCTTCTATTTCTCTTCTATTTTTCTATGCACCTTTGAGGACTGGTCTATATAATTAATTTTATATCCAATTCCTATACAGTTCTGGCCTTTTTGGGTGAAGGTATCACCAGTAACCTTTCGTACATATTCCTTGGCCCTAAGTGAGCTACCCATCTTTTCTCTTTTAGTTTTAAAGGGAAACTGATAGGCTGTTCATCCATACTAAACCCAATATACTAGGTTATAGTGCAAATGAAGAACAATTAATTGAGGGGTCACCCACTTGAATGATTGTAGGTATAGCTCTTTAGACTTTTATTTGTATTGAGCAGCTCTGCACAAAGGAGGCAGGGAGCTGGCTCGCCACACTCTGCTGCCTCCTCCATATTCCCCACTCTGTCTCACCTACAAAAGGAATATATTCAAAAGTTTTCACTCTGACATCAAAAGGGTGTAAAAGCCTGCTGATGCCTGTGCTCTGCACAGGGCAGAGAGTGAGGTGAGAATGAACACTTTGTAATATTCATTGGGGGGGGGGGGGGGGGGAGGGCCAGAGCTGGAAATAGAGGAGTTGGAGGAGTCAGGGGAGCCTGGTGAGCCAGCTCCCTTCCTCCATTGCGCAGAGCTGCGCAATACAACTATAAGACTGAAGACTTATGCCTCTGCCAAAACTTCATTAATTCAAGAGAGTGACCCCGCATTTTAATGCTGTTCACTGACACTATAACCCAGTGTATGATTTCATTTAAAATGATTAAAAAAACAGCAATTCTGGCAGCATCTCTCTTATTTACGCTTACCACATGAAATGTTTTAATGTTTGTTTGTTTTTTATACTATACCTTTTTTTATATGATAAATGAGACAGTTTTTTTTTTTTTTTTTTTTTGCTAGAGCAGTGTAAATCGATAAACAGACTGCTCTGAAGGACCGTGCAGATGATGAGGTGGATAGGGGAAGAAAACAATGGGACGGAACTTCAGCACAGGGCTGGAACACTCTGAGGGAGAAATAAATTATGGTAATAGGAGTAATTGAGCAAAGATGAGGAAGTAGACTGCATTTTGTGTCTGGGAGAGGCCGCAGATTGGTCCTCAAGCAAATGTTGTTTTTTTTTGTTTGTTTTTTATAAAATCACATGGGGAGTGTGTATATTAAGTACTTAAGTGCACACAAATGTATTTTTTTTCTCTATTGATGGATTTTATTATAGAAAAATGTTCTGAGGAAACTAAAGAAGTGAGTAGAATGTGATATAGAAATGTCTTACAAATAAAAAAGTCGAAGTATATAAATAAAGTGCTCTGTTGACACTGTCTCTACCTAAAAAGCATACTGTGACAAGTGAGTGGCAGAAAACAGAAATAGTCAGCCTATTTCATATACTTTAATGGCCATTGACAAAAACATGCTGTTTATTTTTTATGTGCAGTAGACATTGATGTAAACATTATCAAATACATAAATTCTCTGAACAATAAAAGCCTGATTTAAATGTTATTTTCTGTGGATGATGTCCCTTTCATATCAGTTCCTAGGCTAGCTTGGCTAAATATCAGATAATTTTTCCTGTGAAATGGCCTATATCCACCACATTGTGGCCAAAACTGCGCTTTACTGCACAGAACATTCAGGATGAAAATTCTGATATGTGGTATAAAGCAGGATTTATTTAGAGAAGAAAGTCCATAGTTAATATGAGCTAGTAAATGCTGTACAGCAGGTGAGATTAGGTTCCTCTATTGACCGTATGGTGTTCTCCAATTCACTTAGTTTATTTTGTTACCACCGGCATTTCTGCTTGATCCCTATAAGACAGATTTATTTGTCTCCTTTTCCTATTTAAAGCATCTGTTTTGAGCATGTCATCTATATCTGCAATCCTGTCTCATAAAAATCTTTTATTAACCATATTTCTTCCCATTTTAAGAAACTGACTATTAGGCTTCTGTCACCGCTTCTAACACAAGCATTTCAGTGGTTTATGAAATGTCTCTTGTGCTATGTGCTGTCACCAAACTACTTTACCATTCTATATTAATGGCTTGAAAAAAACTCTTTATATATTCGGTTCTTTTTCTCGCTGGCCTTATATGAAGGGATAAAATTGATAAAATTCTGCCAAAAAACAGCAACCACAGTTTAAAATACTGCAATTCTTTACACTATGTGTAGGCTTTTTTTCTTTTATTATGCATGTTTTATTATAAATTTATATATTTTATTTATGGCTGTCACATCAGATAATTATTTTTAAACAGGTGCTGTTGCTTGCAAAAAGTTTAACTTTTTTTGTAGATAATAACATTATATGTATATCCGAATTGTACATTTGTTAAAAAAAAATTTTTTTGAGTGATAAATGCTCCTTACCTGGCTGAGACAAAATACAGAAAGTGGGGGCAGGACACTCAGGACTCTGTGCAGGCTCCGGACTCTGTCAATCAGCCTGCTGTGTGAGCTGGTAGCATGTCACAGAGCCTAAGTGCAAAGAGCTAAAGAGTGAGAAAGAAAGCTTCCACAGGAGATGTGAGAGCATGTTTCCCACATATCCAAGGGAGACAAGGAAAAAATGGGGGGGGGGGGGGGTAGGCTCTGCCCAGAATAAAAGATCAGAGTGCTATCTAGTGTTGGATGCACCATATAGTGGCTGAATGACACAGCCTGGAACTGGCAGCAGCATGAGACAATAGGGCTTCACAATCCCTAAGTTTAAAAGATGCATTTTCAAATTTAAATTGAAGATTTATGGTAGCTAGTGCTGCCATACATTTTTTTAGGTAATGTCCCAGGCCCAGCAGCATGAGTAAACCATATAGTGGCTGAATGACACAGCCTGCAGTTTGCAGCAGCAGGGGGAGACCATATAGTGGCTGAATGGCACAGCCTGGAGTTGACAGCAACATGAACATAGAGTGGCTGAATGGCAAAGCCTGGAGTTGGTGGCAGCATGAGGAGAACATATAGTGGCTGAATGACACAGCCTGGAGTTTGCGGCAGCAAGAGAAGACCATATAGGGGCTTAATGACACAGCCTGGAGGTGGCAGAAGCATAAGGAGACCATATAATGGCTTAATGGCACAGCCGGAAGTTGGTGGCAGCATGAGGAGAACATATAATGGCTGAATGGCACAGTCTGGAGCAGGAAGCAGCATGAGGGGAACATATAGTGGTTAAATGACAAAGCGTGGAGGTGGTGGCAGCATGAGGAGAACATATAGTGCCTGAATGACACAGCGTGGAGATGGCGGCAGCATGAGGAGACCATATAGTGGCTGAATGGCACAGCCTGGAGGTGACAGCAGAGGCATAAGGAGTCCTGAAAGTAACCCGGTGACAGAGTTGTGCGGGGGGTGGCAATACCAGCACCCGGTGACAAAGGTGGGTGAAAAAAGGTCTGATGCAGAGGAGTGTTTGTAACTGGGGAGCAACACCTTAAATCCGTTTGGCAGTATCCATAATTGTGAAGTATTGGTGTGGCACCATGGTCAATCTACTCTGACAGGAGATGTGAGAGCATGCTTCACACATGTCCAAGGGAGAAAAGGAAAAAAAGTGGGGGAATACAAACACTGCAACAAAGCACACTCAAATATAGGGGGGGGGGGGCATTTATATGGATACACCTTAATAAAATGGGAATGGTTGGTGATATTAACTTCCTGTTTGTAGCACATTAGTATATGTGAGGGAGGAAACTTTTCAAGATGGGTGGTGACCATGGCAGCCATTTTAAAGTTGGCCATTGTGAATCCAACTTTTGTTTTTTCAATAGGAAGAGGGTCATGTGACACATCAAACTTATTGGGAATTTCACAAGAAAAACAATGATGTGCTTGGTTTTAACGTAACTTTATTCTTTCATGAGTTATTGACAAGTTTCTGACCACTTATAAAATGTGTTCAATGTGCTGCCCATTGTGTTGGATTGTCAATGCAATCCTCTTCTCCCACTCTTCACACACTGATAGCAACACCGCAGGAGAAATGCTAGCACAGGCTTCCAGTATCCGTAGTTTCAGGTGCTACAGAATGGGCAAAACAAAAATTGGAACAGGACCCTCAGTTTACGCAGAAGATTTTGTTCAGTGATGAGGCAAACTTTTATGTGAATGGTGAAGTTAACAAACAAAATCCCCTCTATTGGTCTGACACTAACCCACATTGGATAGATCCCTCCAAGACTGTTGGAAAACAAAAATTGATGGTATGGTGTGGTGGATGGGGTACAAAGAGAGTGGGGCCATTCTTCATCAATAGAAACCTCAAGGCCACTGGATATGCAAAATTGCTAGATGATGATTTTTCCCCCTCTTTCTCCACTGAAGCTGGCACGTTCCCTGAGTTTTTCCAGCAAGATGGTGCACCACCACATTATGGGTGTCAGGTCCGAGCATTCCTAGATGAACAGTTTCCTGGAAAGTAGATTGGTCATCGTGGGCCAGTTGAATGGACCCCAAAGTCTCCCAATCTGACCCCCTTAGACTTTTATCTTTGGGGTCATCTGAAGGCAATTGTCTATGCTGTAAAGATACAAAATGTGCAGCACCGGAAACTACTGATACTGGAATCCTGTGCTAGCATTTCTCCTGCGGTGTTGCTGTCAGTGTGTGAAGAATGTGAAGATTTTTTTTTTGCTGTTCTGGCACCATGGGGGCTTTCTAAATGCAACATGGCCCCCAAAAACCATGACAGCAAAATTCGCTCTCCAAAATCCAGCAGTTGCTCTTTCCCTCTTGAGCCATGTTGCGCACCTGCAGAGCATTGTACATCAATATATGAGGTATTTCCAAATTCAAGAGAAATTGGGTTAATTTTTTTTTTATTTTGTCGGGGGGGGGGGGGGGGCGGGGACGGGGGGGGGGGCTTTTTCTCCTTATACCACTTGTAAAAATGAAAAAAATTGGGCTACAAGAACATGTTAGTGTAAAAAATGCAGATTTTTATTTTTCTCCTCCACTTTGCAGGAGTTACAAACTTTCTAAATGACATTTTGAAATACTTTAATGGGTGTAGTTTCTATAATGGGGTCATGTATGGGGTTGTTCTCACAGAAAGGCCTCTCAAATCCACTTCAAATTTAACTGGTCCCTGAAAAATTCAGATTTTTAATTTTTCATGAATTTTTTGAAAATTGCTGCTATGCTTTGAAGTCCCCTAATGTCTTCAAAAAGTAAAAACATTTCAACTTTATGTGAAACAAGATATAATTTATTTGATATGTCCATTTTCCTTACAAGCAGAGAGTTTCAAATTAAAGGGGTATTTCCCCCCCAGACATCTTATCCCTTATCCTAAGGATAGGGGATAAGATGTCAGATCGCTGGGGTCCCGCTGCTGGGGACCCCCAGGATCTCAGCTGTGGCACCCCGCTATCATTACTGCACAGAGCAGACTCGCTCCGTGCGTAATGACCAGCGATACAGGGGCCAGAGCATTGTGATGTCATGGCTCCGCCCCTTGTGATGTCATGGCCCACCCCCTTAATGCAAGTCTATGTGAGGGGGCATGATGTAATGATACTCCGGCCCCTGTATTGCCCGTCATTACGCACGGAGCGAGTCTGCTCTGTGCAGTAATTATAGCGGGGTGCCGCAGCTGAGATCCCGGGGGTCCCCAGCAGCAGGACACCGGTGATCTGACATCTTATCCCCTATCCTTTGGATAGGGGATAAGATGTCTAGGGGCGGAGTACCCCTTTAAGAAAGATGCAACATTTTCAAAAAATTTGGGAAGTATCAACAAAATTTTGCCACTAAAGTAAAGTAGAATATGTCACGAAAAAAAAAAAAATCTCAGAATCAGAATGATCAGGAAAAGCATCCCAGAGCTATGAATGCATAAAGTGACAGTTGTCAGATTTGCAAAAAAAAGGCTGAGTCCCTAAGGTGCAAAAAAAAAAAAAAAAAAAACATAAAAAAGCTGCTCCCAATATATATATATATATATATATATATATATATATACACACATGGCAAAGTAGAAAAACTAAACAATACTCATGCAATAATAATAGACCTATTCTACAATAAATCACACCATTGTTAGTAAGAAAATATGGAAGCATAATGGTAAAAGTGAACCGATCCCAAGTAGGTATAGGAAATGAATGAATTTAACCAGGGAGAGGCCTGATGGAACAATATGAGCACACGTGTTCAGCTAAGACCCCACCCCACTCGTGGTGACTTCCACAGGAGTCTGGCCTGGCAGGTATTATTGTTTACTTTCCATGATATAAAAGGTTTCGGATTCTCATACACCTAAGGAAGTCACTGTGAGTGATTGAATGTGTGGGGTCTTAACTGGACACGTGTGCCACAACTGTATACTTGGATCATTTTTATCTATCATGTGCATAGAATTGTCACTAGTATGACGGTTTGGTATCGCTTTTTATATGTATTTTATTTTTTTGCAGACATAGTTTACAAGGAAAACCAGTCCTTGGTTCATTTGTTGTTGTGTGGCTCATGTACAGCCTTTTGAAGTGTTGTTAGAATTTATGTCTGTAGTTGCTTAATAAAATGTTGATGCCTTTCATTTATTTGGGTGTGCATCATTGCAGTGTTTCTTTTTCTTTATTTTTTGATTCTTGTCCAGTTGTCAAAAAGTTGATCCAAAAATGTCCACTCACCATAAAATTAATAGCAAATTAAAGTAAAGTAAAACCAGTATGAAAAACTACTATATTTTTTATTTAATAATTTGCAAGCAAAAAGAAAAGTGGAGGGCAATGTACATACTGTTAAAGGAAAACTGTCAGCCTGTTCACCCACACTAAATCCAATACACTGGGTTATATTTGTCACGATTCGGCTGGCTGGAGGTGGATCCTCTGTGCCAGAGAGGGATTGGCGTGGACCGTGTTGGTGGACCGGTTCTAAGTTGCTACTGGTATTCACCAGAGCCCGCCGCAAAGCGGGATGGTCTTGCAGCGGCGGTAGCAACCAGGTCGTATCCACCAGCAACGGCTCAACCTCTCTGACTGCTGAAGATAAGCGCGGTACAAGGGAGTAGACAAGAGCAAGGTCGGACGTAGCAGAAGGTCAGGGCAGGCAGCAAGGATCGTAGTCAGGGGCAACGGCAGGAGGTCTGGAACACAGGCTAGGAACACACAAGGGAACGCTTTCACTGGCACAATGGCAACAAGATCCGGCGAGAGAGTGCAGGGGAAGTGAGGTATAAGTAGGGAGTGCACAAATGAACATACTGATTAAGCCTGCTGCGCCAATCAGTGGCGCAGTGGCCCTTTAAATTGCAGAGACCCGGCGCGCGCGCGCCCTAAGGAGCGGGGCCGCGCGCGCCGGGACAAGACAGACAGGGAACGGGTCAGGTACGGGAGCCGGGATGCGCATCGCGAGCGGGCGCCTCCCGCATCGCGAATCGCATCCCGGCTGGGAGTGATATTGCAGCGCACCCGGTCAGCAGGTCTGACCGGGGCGCTGCGAATGAGAGGATGCTGCGAGCGCTCCGGGGAGGAGCGGGGACCCGGAGCGCTCGGCGTAACAATATTGTGGGTGAACAGGAGTCCAACGAGGGGTCACTTACTTAAATATGTCCAATAGGTCCTGAGATATGTCCCCCAGAAGATCCTCTGCTAAATTCAGTGAATTGCACACAGGAGGCAGGACTCCACCTACTCAATTTACATATTTATTTTCTGTGACTCCACATCCTAGTGAAGTGGAGTCACAGACAATGAATTTGCAAATTGAGTGGGCAGTTCCCCTCCCCCCTATATCCTATTGAAGTGGCGTTACAGACAATGAATATGTAAATCGAGCGGGGGCGGAGCTCCGTCTCCTGTGTACTATTCACAGAATTTAGCAGAGGATATTCCGGAGGACATATCTAAGGACCTACTGGACATATTTAAGTAAGTGACCCCTCGTTGGACTCCTGTTCACCCTCAATATAACCCAGTGTGCTCAGTGCCAAGGAGTAATACCCAGCATGAAGCAGTTACACTCAGTGCCAAGGAGTAATACTCATCGTCAAGCAGCAAAACTCAGTGCCAAGGAGTAATACTCAGTGTCAAGTGGCAGCACTCAGTGGCAATAAATAATTTAATAATACTCAATGTCAAGCAGCAGCACTCAGTGCCAAGGAGTAATATTCAGTCAGGCAGCAATACTTCGAGCTGAAAGAGTAGTACTCAGTGTCAAGTAGCAGCACTCAGAGCCAAGAAGTAATACTCAGCGTCAAGCAGCAGCACCAAGCACCAGTTGCACCATCTATATAAAAATTATTTTGTTTGCTTTTTTATACAATAGAGCTTGATTTTCTTTTCTGGCATTCAAATACCTTTGGACTCTAATTACTTACTGCTCTCTGAGATACCTCTAAAACTAAAATGCTATTTTGTACAACCCACTGTTATTTTTTCGGAAATGATTTTCTTTGCTGAATTGATTTGACATTTTATTATAGAGAAGTATCATAACTTTGTGTGACCTCTAAAAAGTTGTGTCCTGAAGCAGCATCAAAAAGCTTTTTTCCGAACACTTTTGTGCTGCAGTTGACTAAGGATAATGTTACGCCGAGCGCTCCGGGTCCCCGTTCCTCCCCGGAGCGCTCGCCTCATCTTCGTTGTTGCAGCGCCCCGGTCAGATCCACTGACCGGGTGCGCTGCGGTCCCGCCTTCAGCCGGGGTGCGATTCGCGATGCGGGTAGCGCCCGCTCGCGATGCGCACCCCGGTCCCCGTACCTGACTCGCTCTCCCTCGGTCCTGTCCCGGCGCGCGCGGCCCCGCTCCCTAGGGCGCGCGCGCGCCGGGTCTCTGCGATTTAAAGGGCCAGTGCACCAATGATGGTGCCTGGCCCAATCTTCCCAATTAGCTTAATTGGTAATCACCTGTGCACTTCCCTATATTACCTCACTTCCCCTGCACTCCCTTGCCGGATCTTGTTGCACTTGTGCCTAGTGAAAGCATTCCCTTGTCTGTTCCTAGTCCGTGTTCCTGACCTCCTGCCGTTGCCCCTGACTACGATCCTTGCCGCCTGCCCCCGACCTTCTGCTACGTCCGACCTTGCTTCTGCCTACTCCATTGTACCGCGCCTATCTTCAGCATCTTCAGCAGCCAGAGAGGTGAGCCGTTGCTAGTGGATACGACCTGGTCACTACCGCCGCAGCAAGACCATCCCGCTTTGCGGCGGGCTCTGGTGAAAACCTGTAGTGGCTTAGAACCGGTCCACTAGCGCGGTCCTCGCCATCCCTCTCTGGCACAGAGGATCCACTACCTGCCAGCCGGCATCGTGACAGTAGATCCGGCCATGGATCCCGCTGAGGTTCCCCTGCCAGTTGTCTCTGATATCGCCCGACAGATCGCCCATCTAACCCACCAGCTGTCGGAAGTGTCCACCATTTTGCACCAACATTCGCAACTTCTTCAGCAATCATCTCCTCCGCCAGCTCCTGCACCTCCTCCGCAGCGAGTGGCCACTCCTAGCCTCTGCCTGTCCTTGCCGGACAAATTTAATGGGGACTCTAAGTATTGCCGTGGCTTTCTTTCGCAATGTTCCCAGCACTTGGAGATGATGTCGGACCAGTTTCCTACTGAAAGGTCTAAGGTGGCTTTCGTGTTCTGCCTTCTGTCTGGAAAAGCCCTGTCATGGGCCGCACCGCTCTGGGACCGCAATGACCCCGTCACTGCCTCTGTACACTCCTTCTTCTCGGAAATTCGAAGTGTCTTTGAGGAACCTGCCCGAGCTTCTTCAGCCGAGATTGCCCTGCTGAACCTGGCCCAGGGTGTTTCTTCCGTTGGCGAGTACGCCATTCAGTTCCGTGCTCTTGCTTACGAGTTGTCCTGGAATAGTGAGACTCTCTGCGCGACCTTTAAAAAAGGCCTATCCAGCAACATTAAAGATGTTCTGGCCGCACGAGAGACTCCTGCTGACCTACATGAACTCATTCATCTAGCCACTCGCATTGACATGCGTTCTTCCGGATGGCGTCTGGAGCTCCGCCTGGATATGGACTTTGTTCGCACGAAGCGTTTTTTCTCTCCGGCTCCTCTCTCCTCTGGTCCTCTGCAATCTGTTCCTGTGCTTCCCGCCGCGGAGGCTATGCATGTTGACCGGTCTTGCTTGACACCTCAAGAGAGGACACGACGCCGCATGGAGAATCTTTGCCTGTACTATGCCGGTACCGAACACTTCCTGAAGGATTGTCCTATCCGTCCTCCCCGCCTGGAAAGACGCACGCTGACTCCGCACGAAGGTGACACAGTTCTTGATGTCAACTCTGCTTCTCCACGCCTTACTGTGCCTGTGCGGATATCTGCCTCTACCTTCTCCTTCTCTACTATGCTCTTCTTGGATTCCGGATCTGCAGGAAAATTTTTTTTGGCCTCTCTCATCAACAGGTTCTACGTTCCTGTGACCAGTCTCGCCAGACCCCTCTACATCTATTGTTTTTACAATAAAAGATTGGACTGTCTCGTACGTTTCCACACTGAACCCCTCCTAATTTGCATCGGACCTCTTCACGGAAAAATTGAGTTTTTTTTTCTCAGGTTCTTTGGCCCCAAGAAGAGGGGGAGACCCAAGGGGGGGGGTACTGTTACGCCGAGCGCTCCGGGTCCCCGTTCCTCCCCGGAGCGCTCGCCTCATCTTCGTTGTTGCAGCGCCCCGGTCAGATCCACTGACCGGGTGCGCTGCGGTCCCGCCTTCAGCCGGGGTGCGATTCGCGATGCGGGTAGCGCCCGCTCGCGATGCGCACCCCGGTCCCCGTACCTGACTCGCTCTCCCTCGGTCCTGTCCCGGCGCGCGCGGCCCCGCTCCCTAGGGCGCGCGCGCGCCGGGTCTCTGCGATTTAAAGGGCCAGTGCACCAATGATGGTGCCTGGCCCAATCTTCCCAATTAGCTTAATTGGTAATCACCTGTGCACTTCCCTATATTACCTCACTTCCCCTGCACTCCCTTGCCGGATCTTGTTGCACTTGTGCCTAGTGAAAGCATTCCCTTGTCTGTTCCTAGTCCGTGTTCCTGACCTCCTGCCGTTGCCCCTGACTACGATCCTTGCCGCCTGCCCCCGACCTTCTGCTACGTCCGACCTTGCTTCTGCCTACTCCATTGTACCGCGCCTATCTTCAGCATCTTCAGCAGCCAGAGAGGTGAGCCGTTGCTAGTGGATACGACCTGGTCACTACCGCCGCAGCAAGACCATCCCGCTTTGCGGCGGGCTCTGGTGAAAACCTGTAGTGGCTTAGAACCGGTCCACTAGCGCGGTCCTCGCCATCCCTCTCTGGCACAGAGGATCCACTACCTGCCAGCCGGCATCGTGACAGATAAGATGTTCTCTGAAGACATTGTGCTCTGTAATGTTTTTGTTATTTTTTTTTACAGAAGCCTTACTTCAAGGAAAAAATGTTCACAGTTTCTGTAACCAAAATATTCACATTATTTTTGTAGATTTCATTCTCTCCTTACACTAAAATATTTGCCATGCTTAATTTCTAAATTAATCATTTATTTTATAGCAGCCGCATTTAGTAGTGTAATCTCTCTACAACAACAAAAGTACCAACATATTATTCCTAATTAGACAAAGATTATTTACCCTTAAGGCTGGGAATATAGAAGATAACGTTTGGAAATACTTCTCGGCCCTGAACCAAATCGGGGGGGGGGGGGGGCATTTTCTCTTTCAACTTAGTTAATCGCTGGCTGAGTCTCTCGGGTTCTGCTCTACTTGAACTCAGTTAACTATCGGAGAGCAGATATCACATTACTGAACAAGAGCAATTGTAATAGCACAAGGTTCAATATATACATAATAAACGAGGCCAAAATAAAGTCTTACACATTAGGCTTAGAGCCAAAAAATTGTGTTACTGTATGTATTCTGTTTATAGTACATAATTATAATGATTTATTTATTTTAGTCTATGTGCAAACTGAGTATCAGATTGTTCAGAACCTCTAACTAACATGATGAATATTGGAAAGCATATAAGCCACCAGTCTATTAAAGGAGAAGTTCTTGCCAAAAACGAATTATAATTTTCTGAAAGAATAATAATCAGCGCTAAAAAAATGGATGTGTATTTGTATAAAATTGTTAATATAAATATATATGTAAAAATGTTAGATGCCAATAAAATACAATTACAATAATTGGGATTACCTATTTTATTTGTATAACAGGATAATGTGGAAATAACAGGGTATTTGGAGAAGTTCGACAAAGTGCAATGTGCTGTGAAGAAATGTATATCTATTTTGGTTATACAGTAGGTATTCACAGGTAAAAAAAAAGATATATAATAGTCTATCAATGTTCTGAGATCGATACCTGTATTTATGCGAGATGAGTTGATCCAATAATGGTAATTGTCGGGCAGTAAGGTGCGACGTTCTGCAGGTAAAGGGCAAAGTGCTGCAGGCAAGGTAATGCAATGGGTATTAGCAAGAAGTATTAGCAATAAATTAGGGTTCAAGTGTTGCTACAAGTGTAGAATAGTAGTTTGCAGTCACAGATTTTGAAAGAAATTAGCTCGGAAACAGTATATGCTGCTTCAAATATAAAATGTACCTTGATCTTCTCTGTGGATAGATGCTCCGGAAAATACACGTGTTTCAATCGATGTCCGTGAAGGGGTTAGCAGTTAGCAGGGTTTGATGTGTGGATATCGGGAGGGAACGGGAGACAGCCCGGCCGGCGACGTCTCTACCATTGTTATTCCCACTGGATTCCGGTGGATTCCGTTGAATTCGCAGTCTCTGCGAGTGATATCACTTCAGGTAGCAGAGGAGGAAAAAAATCCAACGTGTTTTGGAAGTGTTCGACTTCCTTCGTCTGGGATGACGTGCCTAGTCTCCTCCTGCTTTTTATGGAATTCTGGACCCGGATGGTAAGTGTAATCAATTCCTGTGCTGCATTAATAGTATTTTCATGTTTCTGTATTTGGGATGACGATGTGTTGAGTGATTTAAAAAGGTGTTAATAAAAACCAAAGATTTCCATGTCCATATTTAAACCTTGGGGAGCCAGAGTATTTAACTAAAAAATCCAGTGGCTTTCTGCCCATGACATCTGGGCTATGTAATCGCCGCCCCTCCAGTGTGGTGTGATTTTTTCCAGGCCAAAAAATACAGATCCCTTAATTAGTGATCTGTGTTTGTCTTTATAATTCTTTGATAAAGGATGTCCTTTAAAGCCTTTGTGTATAGTATATATATGTTCTCTAATTCCTTTAGCCAATGTTCTTTTTGTGCGGCCAACATAGATTTTATTACATGGACAGCGTATCCCATATATAACTCCCTGGGTCTTGCAATTTATGTGATGTAAAATTCAATGATATTTTCTCTATCATGGATAGTAAATATAGGGGTTTTATTATCCATAGCTGTGCATGCCGGACAGTGGCGACAAGGAAAAAAGTCTGTTTTTTTATATCACAAATGAAATTGATTGTGGTTTTACTTTTTGTGGGGTGCTTCTTTGGATTTTTAACCGTTGGTGCTATATTGTTATCTATATTTAAATTTTTTTTCTGAATATGAATGATGGTATTTTAGGCAGTAATTCGCCAATTACTTTATCATTCTGCAAGAGGTTAGATTGCCTCCTGATGATGCTTTTCATCAGGAAGCTGTGAGGGCAAAAAGTGGTGGTAATAGGTATATTTAATTCTTTTATGTTTTTTTTATCACTTTTTCTTTTTCCTTTTCTTCCCCATTCACTTCAGTGGGTGTGTTTTTCCTGTTAATAGACTTTTCCAATCTATCCCTCTCACATTCTATATTGCCTCTGTCAGTATTTCTTCATTATTTCCTTTGCTCAAAATTTGGATTTAAGATTTTTAGCTTGTTCTTCAAAATCTTCCAGTCCAGTGCAATTTTTCCTTTAACGTAAAAAATTGGCTTTTTGGAATGTTATTGTAACGCCGAGCTCTCGGGTCCCGTGGCTTCCCCGGAGCGTTCGCGGCGTTGTAGTAACAGCAGCGCTCCGGTCTCTGTCTCTGACCGTGAGCGCTGCTGTGTTCGTGCCGGCGGGGACGCGATCCGTGGGACGGGTCAGACCCGTTCGCGGATCGCGCCCCGTTCTACTCACCCTCCTCCTGTGAGTGTCTCGTCCCGGCGCGTGCGGCCTCACTCCCTAGGGCGCGCGCTGATGTTCTTAGATTTAAAGGGCCAGCGCACCATTAATTGGTGCCTGGCCCAATTAGTTCTAATCACCTCCCTACACTATATATACCCACTTCCCCTTCCTGTCCCTGTCGGATCTTGTTGCCTTCTGACCTTCTGCTGTTGCCCCTGAATACAAACCTCGCTGCCTGCCCTGACCTTCTGCTACGTCTGACCTCGCCTCTGTCTAGTCCTTGTGTACCGCGCCAGTCTCAGCTGCCAGAGAGGTCGAGTCGCTTCTGGGGAACACGACCTGGTAGTTACCACCGCAGCAAGTCTATCCCGCTTTGTGGCGGGCTCTGGTGAACACCAGTAATTGCTTAGAACCGATTCCCCAGTACGACCCGCATCATCACTTCTCTGGCACAGAGGATCCACCTCCAGTGTCCTCACCAGCCGCTAGTCAGGACCCTGACAGTAGATCCAGCCTTGGATCCCGCTGAGATGCCGATCTGATCTGACTACAGTCGTTGCCCAGCAGTCCCAGCAGATCGCCCAACAAGGACAACAGCTGATGCAGTTGACCGCCATGCTCCAGCAGCTTCTGCCTGCCCAGCGTCAACCATCTTCTCCACCAGCTCCAGCTTCTCCTCTACTCCGAGTTGCTGCAACTTCCCCTAGAGTCCGCTTGTCTCTTCCAGAGAAATTTGATGGGGACTCTAAGATGTGCTGGGGATTCCTGTCCCAATGTTCCCTGCACCTTGAATTGATGTCGGACCAGTTCCCCACAGAACGGTCGAAGGTAACTTTCGTGGTCAGTTTGTTATCTGGAAAGGCCTTGTCCTGGGCAACACCGCTGTGGGACCGCAACGATCCTGCCACTGCTTCAGCCCAGTCCTTCTTTTCCGAAGTACGCAGCGTCTTTGAGGAGCCAGCCCGGGCTTCCTCTGCCGAGATGGCTTTTCTGAATCTCGTCCAAGGGAGCTCTTCTGTGGGTGAATATGCTATCCAGTTTCGCACCCTCACCTCTGAGCTAGCTTGCAATAATGAGGCCCTCTGCGCGACCTTCAAGAAAGGTTTATCCAGCCACATCAAAGATGTTCTGGCCGCATGAGAAATTCCTGCTACCTTGCCTGAACTCATCCATTTGGCCACCCGCATAGATATGCGTTTCACGGAGAGATGCTTGGAGCTCCGCCAAGAAAAGGATCTTGTTCACACCCGACGGTTTCCTCGCTTGGGACCTCTCTTCCAGAGTCCTTTGCAACCTACCCCTGTGCCTCCCGCCGAAGAGGCTATGCAAGTGGACCGGTCTCGTCTGACCTAAGAAGAGAGGACTTGCCGCAGAAATGGAAATCTGTGCTTGTACTGTGCCAGTACTGAACATTTCCTTATAGACTGTCCTATTCGTCTTAGTTAACGTGGGAGAGGCGTTACTAGGTGTGAATTCCTCCTCTCCACGCCTGACTATTCCAGTGCGGATTTCTCCTTCCGCTAACTCCTCCTTCTCTGTGGTGGCCTTCCTAGACTCTGGTTCTGCAGGAAACTTTATTAAAGCCTCATTCATCAACAGATTTAATATTCCAGTTACCCGTCTCCTCAAACCCTTCTTCATCTCATCTGTAAACGGAGAGAATCTGGACTGCACCGTGCGTTACCGCACAGAACCCTTACTCATGACTGTTGGAGTACTCCACCAAGAAAAAATTGAATTCTTTGTTTTGCCAAATTGTACCTCGGACATTCTGCTTGGCTTGCCCTGGCTCCAGCGACACACTCCTACCCTCGACTGGACCACTGGGGACATTGTGTCCTGGGGGGCTTCCTGCCACAAACATTGGCTTAAATCTGTACCAATCTGCCAAGTCCCCGTTGCTTCTCCACTGCCTGGTCTTCCCAAGGCCTACCAGGACTTTACTGATGTATTTAGTAAAAAAAACAAGCAGAGGTCTTGCCACCACATAGACCCTATGACTGTCCTATTGACTTGCTCCCTGGTACCACACCACCCCTTGGCAGAATTTATTCTCTCTCTGCTCCAGAGACCAAGGCCATGTCTGAATACATCCAGGAAAATCTTGAGAGAGGTTTCATTAGGAAGTCTTCTTCGCCTGCCGTAGCGGGGTTCTTCTTCGTGGCTAAGAAGGATGGCTCACTACGCCCCTGCATAGACTATCGTGGCCTCAATAAAATTACAGTAAAGAACCGTTACCCTCTGCCTCTCATCTCTGAGCTCTTCGACAGACTGCGCGGAGCAAAAGTATTTACAAAGCTTGACCTCGGGGACACCTATAACCTCATTAGAATTCGAGAAGGGGATGAGTGGAAAACAGCTTTTAACACCAAAGATGGCCACTTCGAATATCTCGTCATGCCATTTGGACTTTGCAATGCCCCTGCAGTTTTTCAAGATTTTGTCAACAAAATCTTTCGGGACTTACTGTATACCTGCGTAGTGGTCTATCTTGATGACATACTAATCTTCACCTCCAACCTAGAGGAACACCGCCTCCATGTTTGTCAAGTGCTCCAACGCCTCCGTGCTAACCATCTCTACGCTAAAATTGAAAAATGCCCTTTTGAACGTAGCTGTCTTCCTTTCCTGGGATACCTGGTCTCAGGACAAGGTCTTCAAATGGACCCGGACAAGCTCTCCGTGGTCTTGGATTGGCCACGCCCCTCGGGACTTCGCTCTATCCAGCGCTTCCTCGGATTCGCTAATTACTACCATCAGTTCATCCCCCCAAGGTCACCGTTCCTGCTCCTGTCTGTGGCTCCTCTGATGTCTTCGCGGTAAAAGAAATCCTCGCCTCCAAGCTTGTTGACTGGGAGAATTGTGGCCCCGAAGAGAGGTCTTGGGAACCCGAGGACAATATCCTCGACAAGGAGCTCATCATAGGTTCCTGGGCTCCAAAAAGAGGGGGAGACCTAAGGTGAGGGTACTGTAACGCCGAGCGCTCCGGGTCCCGCAGCTTCCCCGGAGCGCTCGCGGCGTTGTAGTAACAGCAGAACTCCGGTCTCTGTCTCTGACCGCGAGCGTTGCTGTGTTCATGCCAGCGGGGACGCGATCCGTGGGACGGGTCAGACTCGTTCGTGGATCGCGCCCCGTTCTACTCACCCTTCTCCTGTGACTGTCTCGTCCCGGTGCACTCGGCCCCGCTCCCTACACTATATATACCCACTTCCCCTTCCTGTCCCTGCCGAATCTTGTTGCCTTGTGCCCTGAGAAAGCGTTATAGTGTGTACCTAAGCCTGTGTACCCAGACCTTCTGCTGTTGCCCCTGACTATGAACCTCGCTGCCTGCCCTGACCTTCTGCTACGTCTGACCTCGCCTCTGTCTATTCCTTGTGTACCGTGCCAGTATCAGCTGCCAGAGAGGTCGAGTCGCTTCTGGGGAACACGACCCGGTAGTTACTGCGGCAGCAAGTCCATCCCGCTTTGCGGCGGGCTCTGGTGAACTGCTTAGAACCGATTCCCCAGTACGACCCGCGTCATCGCCTCTCTGGCACAGAGGATCCTCCTCCAGTGTCCTCACCAGCCGCTAGTCCGGACCCTGACAGTTATCCAGCCATTGAGGTAGATGGCAGCTGCTTCTTTCCACATAGCTATTGCTATGCGTAGGTTTTATAAAAGTTGTAGTAATCAAGGTGTTGTTTTTTATTTGTATATTCATGTCTAAAAAGTGAACCTCAGTAATACTATATGCTGATGTAAAATCCAAATAAAATTCATTTTTATTAATATCTTGTAAAAACTGGTGTAAACTGGGTTTACCCCCCCCCATATAAAAATTATATCATCTATAAATCTTTTCCACATGACCAGATCCGCACCCAGCTCACCCCCTTTAAATATGTTTTCTTCTTCCCATATTCCTACATAGAGATTAGAACAACTGGGTGCGAATCTGGTCCCCATCGCTGTCCCCCACTTCTCCACAAAATATGTCTCCTCATATTAAAAATAATTCTAATATAAAATGAATAAAATGCATTCTCCGATATAATCTACTTGTTCCTGGGGCATATTTGTGTATTGTTTAAAAAAATATTTAGATGTGAACCTTCCCTTGTTATGCTCTATGATAGTATACAAGGAGGTGACATCTAGAGTCCCAATAATGTACCCCTGTCGCCATTCAATTTTATTTAATAGTTGTAGTGTGTGAGTGGTATCTTTTAAATATGCAGGGAGTTTAACCACACATTTTTGAAGACAATCAATATCTGATACTATGGGTCTCCCTGGGGGACTTTGTACTGACTTGTGTACTTTCAGCATATGGTAAAAAAAATGGTATTTTAGGAGTTTTAACCATTAAAAATTATTTTTCACTTTTATTCAAGATACCACTGTCAGTTCCTTTTTTAATTAATGCGCAAAGTTCTTTTTTTATAGATATCAGTGGGGTTATTTTTAAATTTTTGATATGATTGTCCCCTAAAAGGCGTAGTGATTCTTTGTGGTAATTGGCATAATCCTGTACAACAATGCTGCCCCCTTTATCTGCAGGGCGTATTATTATGTCATTATTTGTCTGTAGAGATTTTATGGCTAGTATTTCTTGTTTGGTAAGGTTGGTTTTATGATATTTGTTGTGTGTCTTTGTCTTTAAATTATGTATATCCTTAGTTACCATTTGAGAAAACATGATTACGAATAAAAGTGAAAAATAATTTTTAATGGTTAAAACTCCTAAAATGAAGTTTTTTTTTTTACCATATACCGAAAGTACACAAGTCAGTACAAAGTCCCCCAGAGAGACTCATAGTATCAGGTATCGATTGCCTTACATCCAATTTATCCCGATACGTGGAATTACATCTTCAAAAATGTGTGGTTAAACTCCCTGCGTATTTAAAAGATACCACTCACACACTACAACTATTAAAGAAAATTGAATGGCGACAGGGGTACATTATCGGGACTCTAGATGTCACCTCCTTGTATACTGTCATCGAGCATAACAATGGAAGGTTCGCATCTGAATATTTTTTAAAACAATACACAAATATGCCCCAGGAACAAGTAGATTATATCGGAGAATGCATTTTATTCATTTTAAATCATAATTATTTTAAATATGAGGAGACATATTTTTTGTAGAAGGGGGGGAAAGAGATGGGGACCAGATTCGCACCCAGTTATTCTAATCTCTATGTAGGACTATGGGAAGAAGAAACCATATTTAAAGGGGCTGAGCTGGGTGCGGATCTGGTCCTGTGGAAAAGATTTATAGATGATGTCATTTTTATATGGGGGGGGGGGGTGAACCTAGTTTACACCAGTTTTTACAAGGTATGAATAAAAATGAATTAGCCGCGGGCCCTGGCCGTTGATGGCCACAGGGACTGCCGCGATATGACAGGGTTTTAACCGCTTAAGGACCCAGCCATTTTACACCTTAGGACCCGGCCATTTTTTGCACATCTGACCACTGTCACTTTAAACATTAATAACTCTGGAATGCTTTCAGTTATCTTTCTGATTCTGAGAAAGTTTTTTCATGACATATTCTACTTTAACACAGTGGTAATTTTTTGTCGATACTTGCATCCTTTCTTGGTGAAAAATCCCCAAATTTGATGAAAAATTTGAAAATTTTAAATCTTTCTAAATTTGAAGCTCTCTGCTTGTAAGGAAAATGGATATTCAAAATAAAAAAATGTTTTATTCACATATACAATATGTCTACTTTATGTTTGCATCATAAAATTTACGTGTTTTTACTTTTGGAAGACACCAGAAGGCTTCAAAGTTCAGCAGCAATTTTCCAATTTTTCACAACATTTCTAAACTCACTATTTTTCAGGGACCAGTTCAGGTTTGAAGTGAATTTGAAGGGTCTTCATCTTAGAAATACCCCACAAATGACCCCATTATAAAAACTGCACCCCCCAAAGTATTCAAAATCACATTCAGTCAGCGTTTTAACCCTTTAGGTGTTTCACAGGAATAGCAGCAAAGTGAAGGAGAAAATTCACAATCTTCAGTTTTTACACTCACATGTTCTTGTAGACCCAATTTTTGAATTTTTACAAGGGGTAAAAGGAGAAAATGTATACTTATATTTGTAGCCCAATTTCTCTCGAATAAGCACATACCTCATACATCTATGTAAAGTGTTTGGCGGGCGCAGTAGAGGGCTCAGAAGGGAAGGAGCGACAAGGGGATTTTGGAGAGTACATTTTTCTGAAATGGTTTTTGGGGGGCATATTGCATTTAGGAAGCTCCTATGGTGCCAGAACAGCAAAAACACCCACATGGCATATCATTTTGGGAACTAGACCCCTTGAGGAACATAACAAGGAATTAAGTGAGCCTTAATACCCCACAGGGGTTTCACGACTTTTCCATATGTACATTTTTTTTATTTTTTTTTCACTAAAATGTGTGTTTCCCCCCAAATTTCACATTTTTGCAAGGGTTAATAGCAGTAAATACTGCCCAAAATTTGTAACCCCATCTCTTCTGAGTAGGGAGGTACCCCATAAGTTCCCCTGAAGTGCACTACGGGCGAACTACAATGCTCAGAAGAGAAGGAGTAATATTTGGCTTTTTGAGAGTAAATTTTGCTAGGGGGGCATGTCGCATTTAGGAAGCCTCTATGGTGCCAGAACAGCAAAAACACCCACATGGCATACCATTTTGGAAACTAGACCCCTTGAGGAACGTAACAAGGAATTAAGTGAGCCTTAATACCCCACAGGGGTTTCACGACTTTTCCATATGTACATTTTTTTTTTCACTAAAATGTGTGTTTCCCCCCAAATTTCACATTTTTGCAAGGGTTAATAGCAGTAAATACTGCCCAAAATTTGTAACCCCATCTCTTCTGAGTATGGACGTACCCCATAAGTTCCCCTGAAGTGCACTACGGGCAAACTACAATGCTCATAAGAGAAGGAGTAATATTTGGCTTTTTGAGAGCAAATTTTGCTAGGGGGGCATGTCGCATTTAGGAAGCCTCTATGGTGCCAGAACAACAAAATAACCCCACATGGCATAACATTTTGGAAACTAGACCCCTTGAGGAACGTAACAAGGAATTAAGTGAGCCTTAATACCCCACAGGGGTTTCACGACTTTTCCATATGTACATTTTTTTTTATTTTTTTTTTTCACTAAAATGTGTGTTTCCCCCCAAATTTCACATTTTTGCAAGGGTTAATATCAGAAAATACCCCCTAAAATTTGTAACCCCATCTCTTCTGAGTATGGAGGTACCCCATAAGTTCCCCTGAAGTGCACTACGGGCGAATTACAATGCTCAGAAGGAGCTCTTCTGAGTATGGAGGTACCCAATAAGTGGACGTCAAGTGCACTGCAGGAGCGCCACAATGCTCAGAAGAGAAGGAGTCACATTTGCAAACTTTGCTGAAATGGGGGGGACATGTTGCATTTGGGAAGCCCCTATGGTGCCAGGACAGCAAAAAAAAAAAACACATGGCATCACATTTTGGAAACTAGACCCCTTGAGGAACGTAACAAGGGGTAAAGTAAGCCTTAATACCCCACAGGGGTTTCACGACTTTTGCATATGTAAAATAAAAAAATAAAAATTTCACTAAAATGTGGGTTTTCCCCAAAATTTTACATTTTTACAAGGGTTAATAGCAGAAAAGACATCACAAAATGTGTAAAAACATTTCTTTGGAATAAGGACATGCCTTAATTTTTTATGATTTTCGCTCCGCGGGTGCACACCAGGTCTTGGATTGGGAAGTCAGTCAGGGGCCTTGAGCTTATTATAGCAGCCAGGATGTGGGACCCCCCCCCTCAAGGAGCATTAATGGGGGGAGCACTGAGTCCTAAAATAGGGGAACACTATGGGGGACAACGGGCCATAACTGGGGTAGACAGGTGGGGTACAGAGGCCCGTAATATGGGGTACAGTGGGCCAGAAAACTATAAATCATAAAATAATAAAACAGGATATGTTCCCAGAATGATGACCCAGAGCATAGCCAAAACTAAAAAAAATATGCCCGCCCCAAACCCTATGCTCTGAGTCATCATTCTGGGAATGTGATGTGTGTGGCCGTCCCTAACCTGTTGCCTCAAATGCGCACCAGCTCAGGTGGAGAGACAGCGCTGCACATTTGAGGCACCATAAAAAAAGTCCCCGATGATAGTGACTCAGTGACCTATGACCCATTTCTGAAAAAAACACCCCTAGAGGTCTTATCAGTTTTTTTTTTTCAGTTTTTTGGGGCAATTTAGTGGTTTATGGGGGTTAAAATTTGTAATGTACTCTGGACTTTGTACATTGGTCAAATTATGGAAAATTTAAATGTAAAGGGAAAATTTAGTGCTCCATGGAAGTGTGATACTCCCTGAAGCAGCCTATGCAGAGGCCCGGATTATCTGGGCAAGTGTCACACTGATACGTGGTGTCCTTCCGTCTCCCCTTCTTGTGACACACACTGCATCTTTTCTGGGATCGTCCCGACTTTCCACTGTGGGGAATCACACCTGGAAAGTGCTGGCCTGGGACGATCCTGGCGCCTACAACTCCAGACCCTTGGGAACTCCGGCCTGATCTTTCCCGGTCAGCAAAGATCAGGAACCTTAGGACTTCTTCTTGGTACTGGAGGAATGTCCCTGTGTTGCCAGCGTACTGGGATAGTACAAAAGCGTTGTACATGGCAACCTGTACCAAGTAGACCGCAACTTTTTTGTACCATGCCCGTGTTTTCCGCATGGCGTTGTATGGCTTGAGGACTTGATCTGAGAGATCAACTCCCCCATATACCGATTGTAGTCCAGAATACAATCGGGCATGAGGACCGGTCCCGCGGTACCTCGCACAGGGACAGGGGTGCTGCCATTCCCATGAATAGTGGTGAGCATAAGGACATCCCTCTTATTCTTAAACTTCACCAACAACAGGTTATCATGGGTAAGGGCACGGGACTCACCCTTGGGGATAGGCGTCTTAACAAAATTTAGAGGGAGGCCTCTCTGGTTCCTCCGCACGGTTCCACAAGCGGACGTGGATCTGGCGGCAAGGGATGTGAAGAGAGGGATGCTGGTATAAAAGTTATCCACGTACACGTGGTAACCCTTATCCAGCAATGGGTGCATAAGGTCCCAAACAATTTTCCCGCTAACACCCAGAGTGGGGGAACAATCTGGGGGTTCAATACGGGAATCTCGTCCCTCATATACTCTAAACCTGCAAGTGTACCCGGAGGTACTCTCGCAGAGTTTATAGAGGTTCACGCCATACCGCGCCCGCTTCGAGGGAATATACTGGCGGAAGATGAGTCTCCCCTTAAAACTGATGAGAGACTCATCTACCGAGAGGTCCCTGAGCGGTACATAGGCCTCCAAAAATTTGGCCCCAAAGTGATCGATGACCGGCCTCACTTTGTAAAGCCGGTCATGGGCCGGATCACCTCGGGGCGGACATGTCTCATTATCTGCATAATGCAGGCATTTCCGAATCGCCTCGTACTGCTTCCGTGTCATCGCCATACTGTAAAGCGGGGTCTGGTAGAGGACGTCCCCGCTCCAGTAATGACGGACACTTGTTTTTTTGTCCAGGCCCATATGCAGCATGAGGCCCCAAAATGTCCTCATTTCCGCTGCATCAATGGCGTGCCATTCATTGGACCTGGCCAAAAACGAATCTGGGTGGTGGGCAATGAACTGCTGGGCGTACAAGTTCGTTTGCTCCACCATGTGATTGACCAGGCTGTCACTGAAAAAAAACTAAAAAAAGTCCAGATCAGTGAAGCCAGCCGTGTCAATCCGGATTCCTGAGTCGCCAACATACTCAGGAATCCGTGGCTGATAACCCTCTGGGGGGCTCCAGACAGGTTCATCGGAAGGGGGCTCCGGTGCACTTGTCTGGGGGGCGGGACTCCTATTACGAGCAGCATTGCCACTCGTACTAGTGTCTGCCACTGGGTCACTATCATGGGGGGTGCGTGGCCTCGCCTGGCGGCGTCTCCGCGTTTTTTTTAACTTTTATGTTACTTTTACTTTCAGTTTACCTACCTTTCCCTAAGGGACACACTTTCCCTGCACTAGGGGGGCAATCTTCTTCTGTGAGGGGGCTCTGGATCATAGAGGGGGGGTCCCGGTCCTCTTCACACAGCTTTGCCCACTGACTGAACTCGAGCGAGCGCGCAAAGCTGCGGGAGAGGTCCGTTAACCCCTCCTCTGCCGCGCTGCTATTGGCCGGACGATCGCCGGCCAATAGCAGCGTTGCTGGGGCGGTGACAGTATTGTCACCGCTCCCAGCAACCGAAGGTGATTGGCGGTGTATCGTACACCGCTGATCACCTTCTTTTTTGCTTGTCATCGGGTCCGAAGTGACCCAAATACCCGGAATCGGAGCAGATCGCTTGTGTGATTTCCGAGCGATCTGTAACAATCGCCGATATGTGGGGGTCCCGGGACCCCCCTTGGCGTCTGCCCTGGATCCCTGCTGAAGGATTTCAGCAGAGATCCGCTTCCGATCTCCGGCGGGTGAGCGGCGGATACCAGGAAAAGACATGACGCATGCATACGTCATGGGTCCTTAAGACCCAGGGTGTGAAGACGTATGCATACGTCATGGGTCCTGAAGAGGTTAATGTGTATTTGCCATATAAGACGCACCAACTCCCCCCCCCCCAGTTTTGGGGACGAAAAAGTGCGGCTTATACAGCGAAAAATACGGTATACATTTCTTCACAGCACATTGCACTTTGTCGAACTTCTCCAAATACCCTGTTATTTCCACATTATCCTGTGATACAAATAAAACAGGTAATCCCAATTATTGTAATTGTATTTTATTGGCATCTAACATTTTTACATATATATTTATATTAACAATCTTATACAAATACACGTCCATTTTTTTTAGCGCTGATTATAATTTTTTCAGACTTTTTATCCCTTGGTAAATTTTACATAGGGAATCATATACAAAAATTGCGAGGGTCCTGGGTAGTGCTTGTATAAATATACACAAAATTATAATCACATTATTAAACTAATATTAACCAATAGACCTGACAAGGTATCAGATGAACAGTTTAAGGGTGCACAGAGGAAATAGAAATCATGACTTAAGTTCCCATCTTTATTTGGAATGTTTTTAAAGAAGCGGTGAAATCATTTATAGAGAACCTGTCATTAGTTTCATGTTATCTGAACCACAAGCATCAAGAATCACTGACAGGCTCCCTTCTCAAAGTGATATATGAATCCCTCTGAATGGTTGTGCCATATCAAAGAAAATCTTTATAAAACACAGAAAAGCAAATAAACCATGTACTAGAGGTGACACCTGACTGGAAAAATGCATAAGACACAAAGTAAGAGGATTTTGCTTTCTTGTGGTAGTTGAGCAAATGCCAGACAAACAGGTATAATAGATAGCCATAGGTGTAAGGTAGAGATGAGAGAATTTCTGAAAAATTTGATTTGGCCGATTCGCCAAATTTTCTGAAGAAAATAGCTTTGGTTCAAATTTATTTGCGGCGACTCGCTATTTAAAACGGCTATTTCTACAGATAGGCTCAATAGGGGTGTAGAACACTTTGCCTTTTCCTAACACGCATAGGGAGTGTGCTGTGTTAGTGGAACAATACTGTTTTTCACAATGACATGCAGATTACAGGCATCACTGTTAGAATCATTGCCGCAGAGCGTCTGGATGTGGCAGATTTTTAATGTAATTTTTATTTTATTTTATTTGAATTTATTTTGATTGTTTGATTACCCATTCTAGTGAGCATCGAGCTGGTGGTCCACCACCAGAAGAGATTGCACTTGTTCCAGCCCCCGCCTCTTAGCTCCCCCCCCTCCCCCGACTGTGAAAGTGAAAATGTTTCATTTAATCAATGTTATCGATCCAAGCTGTTTCATTGGATTCTTGTGATGATTCCACAGGTAATATGACGTTGACGACCATACGGCCTCAGTCTTGAAAAGATTAAATCGATTTTTTTAAACTTAAATTTAAGATTTATATTAGATTCCCAAGTTTAATGTCCCAGTGTTAACTTTGAACTAATACTGTATGACCACAAAATACAATCTATCAAGTAGTCACATGGCCGGCACAATGACAGAACCTAGAGGTGGCAGCAGCATGAGGAGACCATAATCTGGCAGAATGACACATCATGTAGTTGGCGGCAGCATGAGAGACCATAGGGCCTCACAATCGTTAAGATTAAAAGATGAATTTTCAAATTTAAATTGAAGATTTATGGTAGCTGGTGCTACCATACAAATTTTTAGGTAATGTCCCAGACCTAGAAGCATGAGTAAACCATATAGTCGCTGAATGACACAGCCTGGAGTTTGCAGCAGCAAGAGGAGACCATATAGTGGCTGAATGACACAGCCTGGAAGTGGCGGAAGCATGAGGAGACCATATAGTGGCTAAATAGCACAACCTGGAGTTGACAGCAGCATAAGGAAAACATGAAGTGGCTGAATGGCACAGCCTGGAGTTGGGGCAGCATGAGGAGAAAATATAGTGGCTGAATGACACAGCCTGGAGGTGGCAGAAGCATGAGGAGACCATATAGTGGCAGAATGGCACAGCCTGGAGGAGGCGGTAGCATGAGGAGAACATATGGTGGCAGAATGAGACAGCCTGGAGTTGGCAGCCGCAGCATCAAGAGTCCTGAAAGTGAACCGGTGAGAGAGTTGTGCGGTGGGAGGCGATACAAGTACCTGGTGACAAAGGTGGGTGAAAAAAGGTAATGCAGAGGAACGTTTGTAACTGGGGAGCAGCACCTTAAATCTGCTTGCACTATCCATATTTGTGAAGTGTTGGTGTGTCAATATGGTCAATCTACTCTGATGCATCAGGCATTATTGGGAGGAAATCTAGGCTGATCAATGCCTGATTGATCTTCACAAAGGTCAGTCTCTCCACATTTTTCATGGATAGACGAGCTCCCGTTTTGGGTGACTATGCCCCCGCCACACTAAACACCGGCTCTGATGGCACACTACTGGCCGGGCAGGGCAGCTTTTCCAGGGCGAACTTTGCTAGTTGCAGCCACAAATCATGATTGGCTGCCCAGAAGTCCAGCAGATCTTCAAGGTTTATTGGCTTGGGCATGTCTAGATATGCCACCACCTGCTGATTCAGTTCCTGGTCCAGGTCTACCTGCTGCTGATGAGTTGCTTCATTATGTGGGTAAAGAAAGGTTCTCATCAGGGACTGTAGACTCAGGCTGCTGCTGATGGAGCTGGTACTGCTCCTGCCACCCCACCCTCCCCAGCAGCCATGGCAGTGGAAGGTGAGCACAGAGGGCCCCCGAAGTCAGACCTGCGAAAGGATGGACGATGGCGCCTATAGGCATTGGCCAACTTATTGCATAGGATGTCTCTGTAGTACGTCAGTTTGTCCTCCCTCTCAGTGGGTGTAAAAAAAGATAATTTTTTTTTGCCAGAAGCGAGGGTCCAATAAGGTGTAGAGCCAGAAATCATCCCGCTGCCGAATGGTGTCAATTCAGCGGTCACTACGCAAGCAAGTGAGCATGCATTATGCCATTTGTGCAAGTGACTTGGAGGGACTCCCTGCCTCCATCTCCACTGCATACTGCCACGGTGTGTCTGGGTCCTCTGTCTCGCCTTCCTCATGACCCTTTAGCTCCTCTGGCTGCTCCTGCTCCTCCTCTCCTGTGAGATGACTAGAAAAAATGCCCATTTCGTAAAACCTAAACTGTGCTCCACTGTGCCCCTCCCCCTCCTCCAATTCAGGGCTCATGTGGCTGTGAGATGTAGGCGCTACGTCTCCAGTGCCCTGACTAGCCATCCTTTCACGTGTTGTAGGAAATGAAGCAGTGGGATGATGTTGTTCATCCTGTAATCTTGGTGACTGACTAATAATGTGGCTTCCTCAAAGGGCCTGAGCAAATGGCTGGGGTCACGTATAAGCTGCCACTGGTTGACATTGAAGTTGCACAGGGGAGTTCCCCTATCTACTTGTATCATCTATAAATCGTTAATGGCTTTTCTCTGTTCGAATAGTCAGTCCAACATATGGAGGGTGGAATTCCAATATGTGGCAATGTTGTAAATCAGACTATGTAGGGGGACACTGTTCTGATGCTGCAGCTCAAAGAGGGTGTACTTTGCAGTGTACGAGTGGCTGAAGTGCACGCAAAGGTTCCTTGCCATTGTTAGGATGTCTTGCAAATGGGGAGAATACTTCAGGAACTGCTTGACAAACAGATTGAACATGTGTGCCATGCAGGGTGCATGGCTCAGCCTTCCTTGTCGCAGCGCATGCAAATTGTTCTTCCCGTTGTCAGTCAACATGGCTCCCATCTCCAGTTTTCGTGGAGTAAGCCATGCTCCGATTTCTTTACGAATGACTTTTAGTAGTTCCTCCCCTGTGTGACTCTGTTTGCCAAGACAAACCATGTGAAGAACAGCGTGACACCGCCGTGCCCTGCACACATAGTATGCTGAAGGGGCACTGAGACTTGTCCATGCAGTGGAGGCTGAGGACACAGTGTAAAATGAGGAGGTGGTGTCGCACACTGTCACAGGACCAATGGCCTGAGAGCATGGAGGAGGAAGCGGCTTCACCTGTCCAAGTTGCTGTTGTGGCTATGTAGGGGCATAATTCTCCCAGTGCCCGTAAAGAACATGTATTGTCCCTGACCATAGTTACAGCTCCATGCGCAGCATATGTTGATGCAGGGCCATGGTACCAACATTGGGACCCTGGACACGCTTCACCTTTTGCCAACACATCTTGCATGTGGCTATGTTTACCTCCTCCGGATGCTTGATGAAAAACTGCCACACCGCTGAGTAGCTGATTTTCCCACCAACAGTCCGCACTAATTGACTGCTACTGGTGTCGACTCCAGGAACCCCTGTTCCACTACCTCCCAGTAAGGCAGGCTGCTGAGAAGCAGGTTTGGGTCCAGAATTTCCACTTCTTCCACCATACTGACTGCCAACCATGCTACCACCTTGCTGGCTCAGCTGCTGCCTCACGGGCAACCTGTAACCCTCTTCTCCTGATGAAGCCTCTTCTGCACCCGGCTTCCAATTGCGATCGGCTTCATCATCATCAACAAGTGTCTGCACGTCACTGATGTCCTCCTCAGGTTCCTCAACAGTGTCTGCTTAAGGACCCTGAACGCTAGCAACACCACCTCCCACGTCACTCTCCTCATCACAACTTGCCCGCCTAGTGGAGGAAGTGGTGGATGTCTCCTCCACTTCTTGGCTGGGCAGCAGCTGCTGACTGTTCTCTTTTTCTTCAAATAAACTGGTGTCAGAAAGTTAAAGAGACTTGTAAATTGTTCTATTTAAAAATCTTCCAGTACTTATCAGCTGCTGTATGCTCTAAAAGACATTATTTTCTTTTCAATCCCACAGTGCTCTCTGCTGACACCAACTGTCCAGAGCAGGAGCAAATCCCATAGCAAACATATCCTGCTCAGGACAGTTCCTGAGACAGGCAGAGGTGTGAGCAGAAAGCACTGTGGTCAGACAGAAAATACATTTTAAAAGAAAATAACTTTCTGTGGAGCATCCAGCAGCTGATAAGTACTGGAAGGGTTAAGATTTTTTAATAGAAGTCATTTACAAATCTGTTTAAATTTCTGGCACCAGTTTTTCAATGTAGTACCCCTTTAATGTTGCCATTACTACAGTACAGGAACAATATCTTTAAAGGCAATTGCTGCAAAAGTACATGTATTCTGCCATCTACTAAAAGCTAAGCATAACCTGCAAGGATTCTTGTCTGAATGGGAGGCCAGATGTGTGACAGAGCTTCAGGGTAGTGATCTAGATACTAAGTGCATAGGATAGGTACACTGTTCTGCATTCACATCTCATTTTGTACATACGGGCGCTGAATCCGGCTGGGGGAGGGGAAAACCGGGTGCTCCCGTACCCCAGCCGGATCAGCCCGTGACTCCATTCACTTTAATGAGCCGACTAGAGTCAAACGGTGACTCCGGTCAGCTCAGTTTTGACCCGTATGCAGTTTTGGACCAGACCTAAAACCAATGTATTTTAATAATGTTTTCACTTTTTTTCTTTATTTTTTACATTTTTTAGGTAGTACTACTACTCCCAGCATTGGACAGACTGATCCATGATGGGAGTAGTAGTACCTGTACTAATAGACAGATAACCCCGGGTGTCACTTCTGACACTTGCTGCGATCCTTCTGTATAATGTATAGAAGCGGGCGGCTGGCTGCTTTTCTGCGCGATTCTGCACATGTTTTATCAAAGATTCATATTTCCCACAGAGAGCTGTGATTGGCCAGATGGTTCCAGCCAATCACAACTCTCTGCAGGAAATTTGAATAGTAGGTATATATACAGCAGTTCAGGGAACCAGAGAAGAGCGGTCATGCCCGCATCTATACATTATACAAGATGATCGCAGGGTGTCAGAAGTGACACCCGCTGTGATCTTTCCTTAACTGCAGGTGCTACTGCTCCCAACATGGAGCACACTCTGCTTCATGCTGGGAGCTGTAGTACCTGCATTAATAGACAGATCACAACAGGTGTCACTTCTTACATCTGTTCTGATCTGTCTATTAATGCAGGTTCTACAAGGACTAATTATTAAGAGCGATATTATACCGTATATATTTTCACTGCTGACAGTTTCCTCAATTTACCAAAAATCCATGCATTTACAGAAGTCTTCTATCAGAAATTAAATACTTCTATTTGTTATTTTCGGATGTAAATGGCCGGGACGATAATGTATGTATGTATATATTTAATGTAATTTGGAAAGACGATGACATTGTAATTATACAGTATGAGCTGGTTTTAATAGGCAAATTACTGAAAAACTCTTCTTGTAATTCCAATGTCTCTGCTCTGTATGTGATTTTTTTTTTTTATGTAGGGAATGATGGGAGTTGTAATTCCTGAATTCCAGTACAGTGGTTGCAGCGGGACCGGCAGGGAATCTATGGCTGTCCTGGAGCTGTATGAATGGAAGAAATAACGTTTGGAAATATACAGTAGCTGCTCTAATTAGAGCAAATTAAGGTTAATTGAATAATGAGACCACACCCAATTAAGGTCAAATAATAGAACATCAAAGTTCACTGATTTGTTGTATGGCTAATTCTTGGTTAATGCTAGTGAAGAGACTTTCAATGTCTATGGATACTAAAATATAACTTGATTTCCATGTTACATTTCATGAAAATATAGCTTGATTTCCAAGTTCACGAAGAAATTTGTTTGTATCTTTAACTTACGCTCGGATTTTGGATAAGAGTGGGTGCAGGAGCTAGTCTATGTAGCGAGACAGGGGTCCCAGTAGAGACCCTACAACGGAGACAGGGCCTCTAATGTTTTGTGCACTTTAGGTAAGAAATACCACTGGGGTTTTTTAGGTTCTGTAGTAAAGTTTGTTAGCTGTGGAGTTAGAGATGATATTACACTCTACACTTTTTCTAAGAAATGTTTGCAGATGGGCTGATATTTTTTTTATGGGTTTTGTTTCTAAACGAGTGTAATTCTGACTGTTGGAAAGCTGTCCCTGGGCTTCCTCAATGTAATATTTTTCCATCATTAACACCACATTACCCCCCTTGTCAGATCTTTTTATAATTACATTATCAAGTGATCTCAAGCATGCAATGTTTTTTTTTTTCTCTGGGCATATGGTTAGGTGTATCATTCGTATATTTAAAGGGGTATTCCAGGTTTTTTTTTTTATTTGACTATGCTACAGGGGCTGTAAAGTTAGTGTAGTTCCTAATATAGTGTCTTTACCTGTGTGTGATGGTTTTCTCACAATTCTTATGTGATTTTCACCCCAATATTTATTTTTGACAGCATACAAAATTACTGCTGTCTCAGAATTTTTCCCAGCTTGCAATGTGGTCGAGACCTGACTCACTAGTCAGCTGATGACAGGGAGCCTGTCTGCTTCAATGGGTGGAGGGATCAATCTGCAACTAATGCAACAGCTGTAGGCATCCTGATTGAAGACCACAGGTCTGCAGCTCATTTAGTTTCAATGGGTGGGGTAGCTGATGTGTGGGAATGAGGAAAATGGTATCATGGGATTTGTAGGCAAACAAGAAAACAGAAAACAGGAAATACAAGTTCACAGAAAGCTAGCCACAATGTTATGGTAATCTCACAGCATAGCCATTTACCCCAAGACAAGCGCAGATCCTTCCTAAGCATGTCCATAACTGCCTGCCAGGTATGTACTAAAATCACCTTATGCTGGATAACCCCTTTAAGTGCTTGAATATCTTCAAGAATTTTGTGTTGGAATTAGTCTAAGCTACTTGCTGGTGTAATAGATGGGTTGAATGTAGATTTTACACCCCCTGAGAAGAAGGCCTCCCCGTTCCCTTGAGTTGGGTCTTCCTCCATGTCTGCTCCCAGAAGTTCCATTAATGAAACTAAACAATCTGATTCGGCTTTATCAGGGTTAACTAACGGTCTAAAACCTAATGGACCAATTGAGACTGGTTGTTTCCCTTCCCTGCTGCTCACTGGTATATCTGTGGTAGAAAATACTTTTTTCAGATTAAGCTTGCGAACATTTCTAAATAAATCTGTTTTAAAGTCCACTACGTTGAAGCTGTCCGTTACACAAAAATTTAGACCTTTTTCAAGGATGGCAGTGGTTGCAGTGTCCAGAATCACGTCCGTTAAGTTGATAATAGCAGTTGGATGCCGGGGGGGGGGGGGGGGGGGTCTTGTCCAATGCAACATTGCTTATGTTCTCCAACCTACTTTCTTGCGTTTTGCGCCAGATCCTGTATCTTTTTCCTCCACAGTGGATTTTTCTTTTCCTAAAGGGAAAGCATTACTATCTTTGTTCGTAGATGGAGTATTCCCCCTGTACTATGAGCCACTCGACTCTGTTGTTAAAATGTCTGTGGTTCTTTTCTCAGTTTTTTATGATTTTTCTTATGGCTATAATTTTTATTCTATGTTCTTCTAGGTTTGGGATTTTTAGATGTACTTCCTTTGCTGAATATCTTCCCTGTGTCAAAGTTAGTTTTGTCCTGGGGATATTCATCCATTTTCTGTTCTTTAATTACACTCTGTAGGTTAATCAATTTATTATCTAGTTTCTTTAAAAAGCCTTGTCTTTGTTGTTCAGTCATTCTAGTGCGAAGTTGCGCCTTTGCTTTCCCTGGTTGCTCTGTTGCCTCGGTGTAGTCAGCTTCATTTTGTTCAAGCATTAGATTGAGCATATTCAATGAATAGTTTCAAATTTTGTCAAATGAAATTGGGGTTATCTAGAAACTGTGAGGGTTCCTTATAGTTGCGGAGCCCCCTCGGGACGCTTCCTTCTGCCAGCAACATTAAAATCAAATAAAAGGAGACAGTAACATGGTAGGAATCCATCCTCTGTGCATACAAAGCGAGACAAGCTGACAGATATCACAGTGCACACCATGCTACATTCAACATATATAAAGTGTACTAGACTATAAATCCATGCAACATAAAATTTGCAAATATTTGCAAAAAATGTGACATACAAGTGCCTAAAATCTAACAGTGTATTCCCCTCCCCCCCCAAAAAAAAAAAAAAAGAAAGAAGAAAATGCAACTAAAATGTAAAATACAAGGGCAGCAGCATGATGCATGAACGCACCTAGAATGAAAAGAACCTGTATCAGCCCAAATATACAGTAGAATCTCTCAATAGTGGACACACACGGGTAATAAAATAAGTGTCCACTATTGAGAAAAAAGGCTTAAACATCTTTCTAGATGATGGAATACTGTTCTGTACTCTCTCCAGAGTATAGTTACCTACAAAACACAATAAAAAGCTAAATATAAATAAATAATTTTGCACTGTAATAAGGCTTTAAAAAAAATCTCAACAATATAATTAATTAGGAAAAGTAAGGACAAATCATTCATGCCAAATCATTCCCTCATCTTCCGGTTCTTCTTACTTCATACTTTGCCCGAAGGCAGTGACAAGTGACACTCCTCTGCGCTTCGCTCAATGAGGGCAGTGGTGGCTGCCAGTAATGATGAGTGACGCTCCATGCGTCATTCATCATTTCAGGCAGCTGCCGCTGTCATCAGTGGGTGTGGCGCAGAGGAGAGTCACTCATCACTTCGGGTAGCCGCCACTGCTCACAGCGTTCACTGTCCTCACTGAGTGAAGTGCAGAAGAGCGTCACTCATCACTGCCTTCTGGCCAGGTAAGAAGTAAGAAGAATAGGCGGATGAGGGGATGGAGGAATGATTTGGCATGGGAGGGTGATTTGTCAAGGGGATGAGGGAATGGGGGAATGATTTGACATGGGGCATGATTTGGCATGGGGATAAGGGAATGATTTGACATGGGGGAGGTTGATTTGGCACAGGGGGGATGATTTGGCACAGGGGGGATGATTTGGCACAAGGGGTGTGCTGGGGCTGCTACACGGGGGTCCAGCAGGGGCCAGGGCCCCCTGGGAACCGAAGCCACTTACTGGGGTATTGGCTGTACCCCCCCTGATGGCAGACCTGTGTACAAGGTAGGGTGGCACATAAGCCTAGTTGTCCTCTATTGGGAGTTTTTTTTTTTTTTTTTACCTGAAAAGGTTAAAAAATGAAGACGGCAACGTTACCCAAAAAGTTAGATAAAAACATTATTAGTGCTTAAAGGCATATAGAAATGTGTTATCTTATCTTACGTGTTTTAGCTTTTCATTGCATATAGGGGATAAGATGTTCAGGGGTGGAGTACCCATTTAAGGTGTGAAAAGGGTCAACTCAACTCCTTGATGTGTAAGGGAGGAAGTTGAACTGGAAGACAATATCGCCATCATCATCTTTAGTCAATCCTGTGTTATCTGCCTCCAGATTTACATTAGACATGCTACCATTCATTGCAATTCCACCCGTAATGATCAAGAGATGACTGCTAAAAATTAATCTGTACTTACCAAGGAGTATTTACCTGCTGAGAGGTAACAGTGACCAGTGTGCGAACTGCAAGAGTTTCCTTTTTTTTTTTTGTTTGTTTGTTTGTTTTTTATTAATCCCTTGAGGAATGGGTCTTTATTCATTTTTGCACTTTAGTTTTTTCCTCCTCCCCTTCTGAAAATCATAATGCTTTCAATTTTCCACCAGCAGACCCATATAAAAGCTTGATTTTTGTGCCAACAATTTGACTTTGTAATGACATCAATCATTTCCCCACAATTTTTGTTTTATTTGTGGGGCAAAATAAAATAAAAAAAAAAACACCATTTTGTAAATTTTGGGGGCCTTCAATTCCACGCAGTGCACTTTTCAGTAAAAATGTCAAGTTTTTTTTAATTTATTTTGTAGGTCAATACGATTAAAATGATACCCAACTTATATAAGTTTTATTTTCTTTCTTGTTTTTTTTTTTTTCTAAATAAAGCTTTATTAACCCCTTAAGGACCAAGGACGTACAGGTACGTCCTTGGTCCTGCTCCCGTGATATAACGCGGGGTTACACAGTAACCCTGCATCATATCACGGCGAGCCCGGCGTCATAGTGAAGCCGGGACCCGCCGCTAATAGCGCGCAGGCTAAAAGTGAAAGTAAAAGCTGCCGGTTAACTCAGTGGGCTGTTCGGGATAGCCGCGGCAAAATTGCGGCATCGCGAACAGCTTACAGGACAGCGGGAGGGCCCCTACCTGCCTCCTCGCTGTCTGATCGCCGAATGACTGCTCAGTGCTTGAGATCCAGGCATGAGTAGTCAAGCGGCAGAATCATCGATCACTGGTTTCCTATGGGAAACCAGTGATCAATGATAAATATCAGTGTGTGCAGTGTTATAGGTCCCTATGGGAGCTATAACACTGCAAAAAAAAAGTGAAAAAAAAGTGAATGAATATCATTTAACCCCTCCCCTATTATAAGTTTGAATCATCCCCCTTTTCCCATAAAAAAAATACACAGTGTAAATAAAAATAAAAATAAACATATATGATATCACTGCATGCGGAAATGTCTGAATTATAAAAATAAATCGTTAATTAAACCGCTCGGTCAATGGCGTACGCGCAAAAAAATTCCAAAGTCCAAAATAGTGCATTTTTGGGCACTTTTTATATCATTTAAAAATGAATAAAAAGCGATCAATAAGTCCTATCAATGCAAAAGTGGTACTGTTAAAAACTTCAGATCACGGCGCAAAAAATTAGCCCTCATACCGCCCCATACACGGAAAAATAAAAAAGTTATAGGGGTCAGAAAATGACAATTTTAAACGTATTAATTTTCCTGCATGTAGTTATGATTTTTTCCAGAAGTACGACAAAATCAAACCTATATAAGTAGGGTATCATTTTAATCGTATGGACCTACAGAATAAAGATAAGGTGTCATGTTTACCGAAAAATGTACTACGTAGAAATAGAAGCCCCAAAAGTTACAAAACTGTGTTTTTTTTTCAATTTTGTCGCACAATGATTTTTTTTCCATTTCACCGTAGATTTTTGGGCAAAATAACTGACGTCATTACAAAGTAGAATTGGTGGCGCAAAAAATAAGCCATCATATGGATTTTTAAAGGCAAGGAGCAAAAAACAAAAATGCAAAAACGGAAAAAACCCCGGTCCTTAAGGGGTTAATGAAAATTTGCATGTTTAAAAAAGTACTCTTCTGACACCTATTACTTTTTTATTTTTTTGTATGCAGGGTCAACTCAACTCCTTGATGTGTAGGGGAGGAAGTAGAAGTGGAAGATGATATTGCCACCATCATCTTCTGTCAATGGTGTGATCCTGTGTTATCTGCCTCCAGATTTACATTAGACATGCTACCATTCATTGCAATTCCACCCGTAATGATCAAGAGATGACTGCTAAAAATTAATCTGTACTTACCTAGGAGTATTTACCTGCTGAGAGGTAACAGTGACCAGTGTGCGAAACTGCAAGATTTTCAGTTTTTTTTTTAATCCCTTCTTTCATCTGTTCATCCATTCTTCTTTTATTTTCTTTCTTGTTTTTTCTAAATATAGCTTTTTTAATGAAAATTTGCATGTTTAAAAAAGTACTATTCTGACCCCTATTACTTTTTTATTTTTCTGTATACAGGGATGTGTGAGGGCTCATTTTATTGTGCCGTGATCTGTATTTTTTTCTGTACCATTTTTGTTTTGATGGGATTTTTTGATCAGTTTTTATACACTTCTCTAGGGCAGTGGTTCCCAACCTGGGGTACAAGTACGCCTAGGGGTACTTAGTAGTTCACCAGGGGGTACTTGAAAAAAAAAATCAGTAATGGCAGTCACAGCCACTGGTTACTGGTCTAGACCACTTTAAAAGAAATGGTCAGCTGGCGTCACTGCACTGAGGAGGGGAGCAGGAGGACAGCAAAGGGGAAGCACGGGCACTGGGCTGCTGTTGGCAGTAACTACCATCAGCTTTGCTGATCCACTGACCCTGAAGACCGGGAATCTACTGCTATGAGGCATAGCAATAGGTCCCCAGACCAGAGGAGCAGTGGAGCACCAAAGCGGGACAGTATGGTGGCCTACAACTATATACGGGGAAGTTTGGAGGCCTACAGCTTATTTAGCTTATTTATTTAGAGGCACAGAGAGGGCCTAACAATTATATGGAGACAAAAAGCTGGTACTATTACTGTGTGTGACAATAAACATGGGGAGTTTGTAAATAGGTGGTATTGTACTGCAGAAAGGAGCCTAAAATGTTTGTTTGGCTGATTCTGTGAAGAAGGCTTGAAAGGGAGAAATCTTAATTTGTGGTCTAGGCCAGATAGTGAAGAAAAGAAAAGTAAACAACTCCAGTTAGAGAAGACGTCACCTGTAAATCGAGGGACTGGGGAGATAGGGAGAGGAACAGGGGGCCTCTTATAGAGGAAGGTAAAGCATATGAATTATACTATGATAATCACAAAATGTCTCTAAAATGGGCGTATAATTTTTTGGGAAGGTGCTGAGGTTGAGAATCACTGCTTTAAGGTATACAAAGTGACCAAAAATATGCAATTCTGGACTGGTATATTTTTTTACGTATATATATAATTGACGTGCAGTTAAATTAACATTATAGTTTTATAGTTCGGACATTAACACATGCAGCGATACCACATATGAATTGTGTTTATTTTTGTTTGCATTTTTTTTACTTTGGGATTCAAACTTTATTAGGGAAGGGGCTAATTGATTTTTATTAACTTTTTTAAAACTTTTTTATACAATTTTATAGTCCCCATAGGGGACTATTACATGCAGTCTTCAGATTGCATACACTGTTCAATGTTATGCCATAGCACAGCATTGATCAGTGTTATCGGTGCTCCATTCCCCCAGCCTGACATAGCTGACTGGAGCTTAGGATTACTGATCGTATGATGAGGAGGCAAATAAGGGCCCTCTAGCCATCCTCTCAGCTGATGATCCTGCTACAGCTACAACTCCCAGCATGTTGTTGCTGTAAGGGCATGCTGAGAGTTGTAGTCATGCAGTGCTGTGGGTGACAAGCAAGCCAGGGAAGCGGGCGGTAAGGAAGAATGGGCAAAGATACCTCAAACAAGAATTGAAAGACTCTTGGCTGGCTACAAAAAGCGTTTACAAGCTGTGATACTTGCCAAAGGGGGGCAGTACAAGATATTAACTCTGCAGGGTGCCCAAACTTTTGCAGATGCAATTTTTATGTGTTCTGTTATTTTGAAAGTGTAAATGATGGAAATAAAATCTAACTTTTGTTGACATATTATAAGAATGTCTAATCTGTAATTTGATGCCTTTTGGAGATTTTTCCATCTTTCCTTGGCTTATTTATGCACATTAATACAAAGGTTTACCTGGGGTGCCCAAACTTTTGATCCCCACTGTACAGTCATGGCTGTAAATGTTGGCACCCCTGAAATTTTTCAAGAAAATTAAGTATTTCTCACAGAAAAAGGATTGCAGTAACACATGTTTTGCTATACACATGTTTATTCCCTTTGTGTGTATTGGAACTAAACCAAAAAAGGGAAGAAAAAAAGCAAATTGGACATAATGTCACACTAAACTCCAAAAATGGGCTTGACAAAATTTTAAAATTGTGGAAAAATAAGATTGCTTCAAGCATGTGATGATTCTGTAAACTCACCTGGGGCAAGTAACAGGTGTGGGCAATATAAAAGTCACTCCTGAAAGCAGATAAAAAGGAGAGACGTTCACTTAGTCTTTGCATTGTGTGTCCGTGTGTGCCACACTAAGCATGGACAACAGAAAGAGTAGAAGAGAATTTGAGAACCAAAATTGTGGGAAAAATATCAACAATCTCAAGGTTACAAGTCCATCTCCAGAGATCTAGATTTTCCTTTGTCCAAAGTGTGCAACATTATCAAGTAGTTTGCAACCCATGGCACTGTAGCTAATCTCCCTGGGCGTGGTCGGAAGATAAAAATTGCTGAAAGGTGTCAACGCAGGATAGTCCGGATTGTGGATAAGCAGCCCCAAACAAGTTCCAAAGATATTCAAGCTGTCCTGCAGGTTCAGGGAGCATCAGTGTCAGCGCAAACTATCCGTCGACATTTAAATTAAATGAACGTTATGGCAGGAGACCCAGGAGGACCCCACTGCTGACACAGAGACAAAAAAGCAAGACTACACTTTGCCAAAATTAACTTGAGTAAGTCAAAATCCTTCTGGGATAACGTCTTGTGAACAGATGAGACCAAGATAGAGTTTTTAGGTAAAGCACATCATTCTACTGTTTATCGAAAATGGAATGAGGCCTATAAAGAAAAGAACACAGTACCTACAGTGAATTATGGTGGAGGTTCAATGATGTTTTGGGGTTGTTTTGCTGCCTTTGGCACTGGGTTCCTTGAATGTGTGCAAGGCATCATGAAATCTGAGGATTACCAACGGATTTTGGGTCACACTGTACAGCCCAGTGTCAGAAAGTTTGGTTTGCGTCCGAGATCTTGGGTCTTCCAGCAGGACAATGACCCCAAACATACCTTAAAAAGCACCCAGAAATGGATGCCAACAAAGCACTGGAGAGTTCTGAAGTGGCCAGCAATGAGTCCAGATCTAAATCCCATTGAACACCTGTGGAGAGATTTTAAAATTGCTGTTGGGAAAAGGCAACAAGAGAGACCTGGAACAGTTTGTAAAGGAAGAGTGGTCCAACATTCTGGCTGAGAGGTGTAAGAAGTTTATTGATGGTTATAGGAAGCGACTGATTTCAGTTATTTTTTTCCAAAGGGTGTGCAACCAAATATTAAGTTAAGGGTGCCAATAATTTTGTCCAGCCCAAAACATGTGTTACTAAAATACTTTTTTGTGAGAAATACTTCATTTTCTTGAAAAATTTCAGGGGTGCCAACATTTAAGGCCATGACTGTGTATGTATATATATTGCCTTTAAAATGGAAAATATAAGCCTTTAAAAAACTTGGAGACATTGTTTAGGAAGATGAAAAAAAAAAAATCCCAAAAAACTATTTATTTAACATCCTTTCTTTTTCTACTGAATTTACAGAGGAAACTGAAATGTCAGATAAAATACTTAGGGATAAAGTAAACTTGGCAATAAATGTCACCTCTCTAACCCAGGAAGAACTGCAGAGCTGTCTTAAGAACACAGAGATAGACAGAAAGTCTAGATAGTATACACAGTCATACTGTATGGGAATTAAGTGTCACATCAATTTCAAATATACACATATATATATATATATATATATATATATATATATATATATATATATATATATACATACAGCTATGGGCATAGCCCACAGGACCAGTAAACAAAAAACACATGGAAGGAGATTTATCAAGCTCCATAGTAGATTTGCTTTGCGTGAAAAAGTTGCACGTACTTGGGCACATGCGACTTTTCTATACACGCTGTAACTTTTTGATTTTTGCTTAATCCAAAGCACATTTCTGAAATTTGCTCACATTTTTATAATTTTTTTATTTGCAGTGGTCATGTATTTATCAAATGCTATAGTCGCTATTTATGAAGAAAAAAAGTTGCATCTCCATTTAAAAGTCGCATATGTATTCCAGGTCCAACCAGGCTTACAGAAAGTACATGCGTTTGCAGAAAAGGGCATTAACACCCACTTTAACAACTGTTCTTGTTCTGCATCATGAAACAAAGCTACCACATTAAAGTTATTTATAGAAAAATGTATTATATAACTAATAACTATTAATTTTAAGGTTGAAAATACACACTGCACACCTTGTTAATTTTAGGACACGTACATGCTGGCGTACCCACAAAAGTAATGTTGTGTTAAAATAGAATAAGGCACAAAATAATTGTGCAAGAATTTTTACAGACTATGTAAATAGCTCATATGTGGCACTAAACTTTTTCCTTAAAAAAAAAGAAACATCCATTGTAATACAGCTTCATGCATGTTTTAGGGCATGTAACGTACGGAGCCATTTTTTTGTTTGTTGTGGCTTCACTATTGGTCATGTGGCTGCGCTGTCTTACTTCCTGATGTAAACTCCGACCTCAGCGTAAGACTCCGCCCACAAATGTCACAAAAAGCGGGCTCAAAATTAAACAAAAAAGCCTCCAGAGTGCGGTTATTCGTGGTGCGGCATAGTATGTGTTACGCCTAGCGCTCCGGGTCCCAGCTCCTCCCCGGAGCGCTCACGGCGTCTTTCTCCCTGCAGCGCCCCGGTCAGTCCCGCTGACCGGGAGCGCTGCACTGTCATGGCCGTTGGGGATGCGATTCGCACAGCGGGACGCGCCCGCTCGCGAATCGCATCCCAGGTCACTTACCCGTCCCGGTCCCCTGCTGTCATGTGCTGGCGCGCGCGGCTCCGCTCTCTAGGGCGCGCGCGCGCCAGCTCTCTGAGACTTAAAGGGCCAGTGCACCAATGAATGGTGCCTGGCCCAATTAGCCTAATTGGCTTCCACCTGGTCCCTGCCTTTATCTGACCTCCTCCCATGCACTCCCTTGCCGGATCTTGTTGCCTTGTGCCAGTGAAAGCGTTTAGTGTGTCCAAAGCCTGTGTACCTGAACTTCTGCTACCCATCCTGACTACGAACCTTGCCGCCTGCCCCCGACCTTCTGCTACGTCTGACCTTGCCTCTGCCTAGTCCTTCTGTCCCACGCCTTCTCAGCAGTCAGCGAGGTAGAGCCGTTGCTAGTGGATACGACCTGGTTGCTACTGCCGCAGCAAGACCATCCCGCTTTGCGGCGGGCTCTGGTGAAAACCAGTAGCCTCTTAGAACCGGTCCACTAGCACGGTCCACGCCAATCCCTCGCTGACACAGAGGATCCACTACCTGGAAGCCGAATCGTGACAGTAGATCCGGCCATGGATCCCGCTGAGGTGCCGCTGCCAAGTCTCGCTGATCTTCCCACGGTGGTCGCTCAGCAATCGCAGCAGATTGCCCAACAAGGACAGCAGCTGTCGCAGTTGACCGCCATGTTACAGCAACTTCTGCCTCTGCTACAGCAGCAACCATCTCCTCCGCCAGCTCCTGCACCTCCTCCGCAGCGAGTGGCCGCTCCTAACCTACGCTTGTCCCTGCCGGACAAATTTGATGGGGACTCTAAACTCTGCCGTGGATTTTTGTCTCAGTGTTCCCTGCATATGGAGATGTTGTCGGACTTGTTTCCTACAGAACGGTCTAAGGTGGCGTTCGTAGTAAGCCTTCTTTCAGGAAAGGCCTTGTCTTGGGCCACACCGCTCTGGGACCGCAATGATCCTGCCACAGCCACAGTCCAGTCCTTCTTCGCTGAAGTCCGAAGTGTCTTCGAGGAACCTGCCCGAGCCTCTTCTGCTGAGACTGCCTTGCTGAACCTGGTCCAGGGTAATTCTTCCGTTGGCGAGTACGCCATACAATTCCATACTCTTGCTTCTGAACTATCCTGGAATAATGAGGCTCTCTGCGCGACCTTTAAAAAAGGCCTATCCAGTCGCATCAAGGATGTGCTGGCCGCACGAGAGATTCCTGCCAACCTCCAAGAACTCATCCATTTGGCTACCCGCATTGACATGCGTTTTTCTGAGCGACACCAAGAGCACCGCCAGGAAAAAGACTTAGATCTCTGGGCACCTCTCCCACAGCATCCTTTGCAGTCTTCGCCTGGGCCTCCCGCCGAGGAGGCCATGCAAGTGGATCGGTCTCGCCTGACCCAGGAAGAGAGGAATCGCCGTAGAGAAGAAAATCTCTGTTTGTACTGTGCCAGTACTGAGCATTTCTTGGTGGATTGCCCTATCCGTCCTCCACGCCTGGGAAACGCACGCACGCACCCAGCTCACGTGGGTGTTGCATCTTTTGGTTCTAAGTCTTCTTCTCCACGTCTCACGGTGCCCGTGCGGATTTCTTCTACAGCCAACTCCTCCCTCTCAGCCGTGGCCTGCTTGGACTCTGGTGCCTCTGGAAATTTTATTCGGGAGTCCTTGGTGAATAAATTCCGCATTCCGGTGACCCGTCTTGTCAAGCCACTCCACATTTCCGCGGTCAACGGAGCCAGGTTGGATTGCACCGTGCGTTACCGCACGGAGCCCCTCCTAATGTGCATCGGACCTCATCACGAGAAAATTGAATTTTTTGTCCTTCCCAATTGCACTTCCGAAATTCTCCTTGGACTACCCTGGCTTCTACACCATTCCCCAACCCTGGACTGGTCCACTGGGGAGATCAAGAGTTGGGGTCCCTCTTGTTCCAAGGACTGCCTTAAACCAGTTCCCAGTACTCCCTGCCGTGACCCTCTGGTTCCTCCTGTATCCGGTCCCCCTAAGGTCGTTAGGGACTCTGCCTGCCACAGAAAATGCCTCTCCCCCCCTCCCAGTCCCTTCAGGCAAGCCTCTGTGTCCCCTCTTGGCTCCCGTCCTTGTGTCTCCCTGCCCCGTGCCAGGCCTCGCCCTCTGCCCTCCCTCCCCATTCCCACTCCTGCTGTACTGCCTGCCGTTGAGGAAACCCTCCATTCTTTCCCGGTGTCCTCATCCCTGGGGAGGCAGTTACCGGACAAAGAGAAGGGGAGACCTAAGGGGGGGGGTACTGTTACGCCTAGCGCTCCGGGTCCCAGCTCCTCCCCGGAGCGCTCACGGCGTCTTTCTCCCTGCAGCGCCCCGGTCAGTCCCGCTGACCGGGAGCGCTGCACTGTCATGGCCGTTGGGGATGCGATTCGCACAGCGGGACGCGCCCGCTCGCGAATCGCATCCCAGGTCACTTACCCGTCCCGGTCCCCTGCTGTCATGTGCTGGCGCGCGCGGCTCCGCTCTCTAGGGCGCGCGCGCGCCAGCTCTCTGAGACTTAAAGGGCCAGTGCACCAATGAATGGTGCCTGGCCCAATTAGCCTAATTGGCTTCCACCTGGTCCCTGCCTTTATCTGACCTCCTCCCATGCACTCCCTTGCCGGATCTTGTTGCCTTGTGCCAGTGAAAGCGTTTAGTGTGTCCAAAGCCTGTGTACCTGAACTTCTGCTACCCATCCTGACTACGAACCTTGCCGCCTGCCCCCGACCTTCTGCTACGTCTGACCTTGCCTCTGCCTAGTCCTTCTGTCCCACGCCTTCTCAGCAGTCAGCGAGGTAGAGCCGTTGCTAGTGGATACGACCTGGTTGCTACTGCCGCAGCAAGACCATCCCGCTTTGCGGCGGGCTCTGGTGAAAACCAGTAGCCTCTTAGAACCGGTCCACTAGCACGGTCCACGCCAATCCCTCGCTGACACAGAGGATCCACTACCTGGAAGCCGAATCGTGACAGTATGTTTTTAATATTTTTTCATTTCTGAGGAGGGTGGAAGGGTTGTTGCGGGATAGTTGGAGTGCAGCTATTTAGTGCCAGGCAGGCCAGTCAGGGTGTCAGACGATGAGATACATACCCCCCCCCCACCCGTCACTCGCTAGCAACTCTACTTGTAACAAAGGGTAGATAAAGAACTTCGGCCATTAACATAAGGGAAAACTTTTCTGCTTAAAAAAATGCTTTTGTAAGAGGGTTTCCCGAGTTTTGCTTACGTGATGTTTATTTATCAAGGTCATGCAACTATTTGATAAATAGGTCGCAAGTAAGCAAAAGTAAGTTACAAAAAAATTGTCTTATAAAAACCATACGTTTCAAAAGAATGATAAATCTCCTTTATGGTGACTAGAGATGAGCGATCTACTTAGGAGCAAGACAGAGTATCTATGCATATGCTCACTGCTTAGCATATTCTCCTGTTACTTTGTTTATGCCCGATATGTCTCCTTGCTTTTGTCTGTCACATATACAGTGTATGCCTCACCGCTCAGTTTGCAGAAGCAGGAACTCTTGGACAGGAGTCCCTGCTCTTATATGGATTTTAAGTTGTACCTGACTCACATGACCAGTGATGCTATCTGCAATGCTACTTGCACTGCCCGGCATCCAGCCCAGCAAGTATGCAGCCACATCATGTAGGCCATTGAATCTGGATTGAATCAATGGCCAATTTGAAGTTAATCCTCCCGAAGCAAATTTTGGGAGGTTCTCTCATCTCAAAAGAGGTTAAAGGAATAATCCAAATTTACCAGCCTACTCCAGTTTTGAAGCCACCAAACAACCATTTGTTGTGTGCATCCGTAATCCTATCCCTTGCCAAATGATCTCACCACTTTCTGTGGTGCTCAGTACTACAATTCCAAAAATGCATTTTTTTTCCCATCTCTTCATCATAGCCTTTCTATCCAGCCTGATCCCCTCCCACAGAACTCCTACCAGTTCCCTGCCAAGAGCTGCTGCAGAATTTTTTTTAAAGTAGTAAAAATAATAGTAAAGCATGTTGGTATTATTTTAACCCCTTAAAAACCAAGGGTGTAATGTTACACCCTTGCGCCCTGGTACTTAAGGACCAAGGGTGTAAACTTACGCCCTGGCATTTTCCGGTCCCTGCCGCGCACCGGGCAGAGATCGGAAGCAGATGCCTGCTGAAATGCTTCAGCAGGCATCCAGGGCAAACGCCGAGGAGGGCCATGTCTGCCCCCCATGTCGGCGATCGCCGCAAATCGCGAGGGAAATCGCCCCTGCGATCTGCGGCGATACCGGGCTGATCGGGTCTCTGGGACCCGACCGCCCAGTAATTTTGCATGATCCCGGTTGTCACAGTCAGCCAGGACCATGCTGAAGCATAGGAGCGAGGTGGCAAGCCCGCCACCTCCTCCTATCCCCTGCGATTCTTCGGTTAGCTAACCAACCAATCACAGGGGGGGGGGGTACTTCCTCTCGCCCTGCCTGGCCCCTGGAAGTCCGGAGAGAACGGGAGGAAGACCGGAGGACGCGGCGGGGGATGGGGGAGTGCTGGGGCCCGAATCCTGGCGGCGGAGACGGCGGCGACAGGTGAGTTGATCTTCGGCAGCGGCGCGGGACCTTTGCAGCAGTCCAGACCACCGTAAAGCGATCTGGACTGCTCCATCTGGTCCCCTTACACTACAACTCCCAGCATGCCCAGACAGCCCTTGGCGTCTGGGCATGCTGGGAGTTGCAGTTTTGCAACATCTGGAGGTCCACAGTTTGGAGACCACTGTGCCCTTCCAGATGTTGCAAAACTACACATCCTCAGCATGCCCTTACTGTCCAGGCATGCTGGGAGTTGTAGTTCTGTAACATCTGGCCCTTCAGATGTTACAGAACTACAACTCTCAGCATGCCTGGACAGTTTTGGCATACTGGGAGTTGTAGTTTTGCAACATCTGGCTCTAAAGATGTTGCTGAACTACTACTTCTAGCATGCCTGAGAATGTTTGGGTCTAGTGGTTTTGCAACAACTGGAGGCACACTGGTTGGGAAACATTGTCTGTTTCCTAACTCAGTGTTTCCCAACCCGTGTGCCTCCAGCTGTTGCAAAACTATATCTATCCAGCATGCACTGATAGACTGTGCATGCTGAGAGTTGTAGTTTCGCAACAGCTGGAGGTCTCCCCCCCCCCCCCTGTGAATGCACAGGGTACATTCACATGGGCAGGGGGCTTACAGTGAGTATCAGGCTGCAAGTTTGCGATGCTGCAAATTTTGCGCGACAGCTCAAACTCGCAGCGGGAAACTCCCTGTAACCCCCCGCCCGTGTGACTGTACCCTAAAAACACTACACTACATTAACACAAAATAAAATAAAAAGTAAAAAAAACACTACATATTCCCCTACACAGCCCCCCTTCCCTCCCCAATAAAAATGAAAAACGTCTGGTACGCCACTGTTTCCAAAATGGAGCCTCCAGCTGTTGCAAAACAACAACTCCCAGTATTGCCGGACAGCCCTTGACTGTCCAAGCATGCTGGGAGTTTTGAAACAGCTGAAGGCACCCTGTTTGGGAATCACTCCTATGTCCACTCCTATGTCCACCCCTACGCAAATCCCTAATTCAGGCCTCAAATGCACATGGCGCTCTCACTTTGGAGCCCTGTCGTATTTCAAGGCAACAGTTTAGGGCCACATATGGGGTATCGTCGTACTCGGGAGAAATTACCTAACATATTTTTGGAGGCTTTTTCTCCTTTCACCCCTTATGAAAAGGTGAAGTTGGGGTCTACACCAGCATGTTAGTGTAAAAAAAATAATGTTTACACTAACATGCTGTTGTTGCCCTATACTTTTCATTTTGACAAGAGGTAAAAGGGGAAAAAAGCCCCCCAAAATTTGTAATGCAATTTCTCCTGACTACGGAGATACCCCATATGTGGGCGCAAAGTGCTCTGGGGGCACACAACAAGGCCCAGAAGGGAGAGTGCACAATGTACAATTGAGGTGATTTGCACAGGGGTGGCTGATTGTTACAGCGGTTTTGACAAACGCAAAAAAAACAAAACCCCACATGTGACCCCATTTTGGAAACAACACCCCTCACGGAATGTAATGTGTTGTACAGTGAGAATTTACACCCCACTGATGTCTGACAGATCTTTGGAACAGTGGGCTGTGCAAATAAAAGTTTTTGTACAGCCCACTGTTCCAAACATCTGACAGACACCAGTGGGGGGTAAATGCCCACTGTACCCCTTGTTACATTCCTCAAGGGGTCTAGATTTCAAAATGGTATGCCATGTGTTTTTTTTTTTTTTTTTTGCTGTCCTGGCACCATAGGGGCTTCCTAAATGCGACATGCCCCCCAAGCAAAATTTGCTCTCAAAAAGCCAAATATGACTCTTTCTTTTCTGAGCATTGTAGTTCGCCCGTAGTGCACTTCAGGTCAACTTATGGGGTACCTCCATACTCAGAAGAGACGGGGTTACAAATTTTGGGGGGTCTTTTCTGCTATTAACCCTTGAAAAAATTTGAAATTTGGGGCGAAACACATTTTAGTGAAACATTTTTTTTTTTTTACATATGCAAAAGTCGTGAAACACCTGTGGGGTATTAAGGCTCACTTAATTCCTTGTTACGTTCCTCAAGGGGTCTAGTTTCCAAAATGGTATGCCATGTGTTTTTTTTTTCTTTTGCTGTTCTTGCACCATAGGGGCTTCCTAAATGCAACATGCTCCCCAAAAACCATTTCAGAAAAACTTACTCTCCAAAATCCCCTTGTCGATCATTCGCTTCTGAGCCCTCTATTGCGCCGCCGGACACTTATGTTTTTATTGTTTTATTCCCAAAAAAATTATTTTTTTATTTGAGAAAATTAGAATACATCATTACATGACACAAATAAATATACAAGAAATCCTAAAAAAAACTCTCACCTTACCCTCCTACCCCTCCCTTCCCCAAACCACTACCAGCTAAGCTACCTCCTCCCATTTCTTCCATTCCTTTTCGATTTTCAGGCCCAGCTTTCTCCCTCTATAATAGATATCCTCAAATCTTCTCATTTGTTCTACTTCTCTCTTCCATTCAGCACAGTTTGGACCCTTGGGTGCAAACCATCTCCTAAGAATAAATATTCTGGCTAAACCAAAGACTTTAATAATAACACTATTCTTCTCCTGCTCCCTTAGTCCCATCCCTAAAACCGCAGTTTTAATATCAAATGTTATTTTTACTCTCAATTTTGTCTCTACTGTTTTCTAAACCTCTTTCCAAAAATAATGTAATTTTGGGCATGCCCACACCATGTGGATCAACTCTGCTTCTTCCGTGTCGCATTTTGGACATTTTGAGTCCACTCTTTTTCCTATTCTGTGCAGGAACCCAGGTGTATATGGTATCCTATGTATGAATTTTATCATTGAGATTTTATGATTCATATTTAGGGACGAATGTACTATATGAGGGAACACCTCTCCCCATTCTCCTCCCTCTATCTGTCCTACATCTTGCATCCATTTGACCGCCGAACACTTTACATAGACATATGAGGTATGTGCTTACTCGAGAGAAATTGGGCAACAAATACAAGTATACATTTTCTCCTTTTACCTGTTGTAAAAATTCAAAAATTGGGTCTACAAGAACATGCAAGTGTAAAAAATGAAGATTGCTAATTTTCTCCTTCACTTTGCTGCTATTCCTGTGAAACACATAAAGGGTTAAAACGCTGACTGAATGTCATTTTGAATACTTTGGAGGGTCTTTTATGGGGTATTTCTACTAGGAAGACCCTTCAAATCCACTTCAAACCTGAACTGGTCCCTGAAAAATTGTGAGTGTGAAAATTTTGTGAAAAATTGGAAAATTGCTGCTAAACTTTGAAGCTCTATGGTGTCTTCCAAAAGTAAAAACTTGCCAATTTTATGATGCAAATATAAAGTAGACATATTGTAAATGTGAATACATTTTTTTTTTATTTGGAATATCCATTTTCCTTACAAGCAGAGAGCTTCAAAGTTAGAAAAATGCTAAATTTTCAATTTTTTCATAAAATTTTGGGATGTTTCACCAAGAAAGGATGCAAGTTACCACAAAAATTTACCACCATGTTAAAGTAGAATATGTAACGAAAAAACTATCTCGGAATCAGAATGATAACTAAAAGCATTCCAGAGTTATTAATGTCATTAAAGTGACAGTGGTCAGATGTTCAAAAAACGCTCTGGTCCTAAGGTGTAAAATGGCCTGATCCTTAAGGGATTAATTGTATTGACCCACAGAATAAAGAGAACAGTTTTACCATTAAGTGCAACGTAGAGCTGAGTTGTGATGAAGATATTGTAATCCAAAAATAGAAGAGGATGTGGCATTGTCGAAGTGGGCTTGATTTTCAAGTCAGATCAACGCACAAAGAGGGTAGAAACTAAAAGGGGTGTGGCTTAAAGGGTGGGCCTGACTTTGTGTCATGGGGTGTGGCATGGATGGAGGGTGTGGCTTGCAAGCCGGAGTAATGCATTTACCAGGAGATGCAGAGCGGCCAGTCACGTAGCTATAGAGGTCTCAAGGGTCCCAATCGCAACCGGGCCTCATAGCCTTATACCCGGCACTGGCCCTTTAAAAATCAGTGCAGGGTCGGACAGGCCAGGGGACTGATGGGAACAGACGTGCCCCGTGCAGGCACGCATGTCTGCTCCAAGCCCCTGACATGCCTCTGACCGTGCAACTTCAATTCCAGGCAGAGACAGAAGCAAGTGCAGCCGCCCCACATCGCAGCCGAAAGGTGAAAAGACAGAGGATGGGGCAGGGGCGGCGAGGTGGTGTTAAAGGGGTACTCCGCTGCTCAGCATTTGAAACAAAATGTTCCAAACGCTGGAGCCGGTGCAGAGAGCTCGTGATGTCATAGCCCCGCCCCATCATGCCATCACACCCTGCCCCCTCAATGCAAGTCTATGGGAGGGGGCATTACAGCTGTATCCCTTTAATATTGAGGAGACAGGGGGGATGAAATCATCAGGAGACCGAGGATGGTGTGCCGAGGGGGTGGACGGTGGACGGGTGAAATGCTGGAATGTTGAGAAGACCATAGATCGGGGGGCGTGTCATTAATTGATGAGTAGACCGAGGATGGGGAGTGGGGGTTGGAGTTGAGATTCAATGATAAAGAGACTGAGGATTAGGAGGGGGATGCGGCATTGAAGGATGAAGAGACCAAGGATGAAGAGGGGGGCAAGTGCATTATATGATGAAGAGACCAAGGATTGGGGGGTGCAGGTGGTTGAATAGGGAGGAGACTGAGGATTGGGAGCAGGGGACTGAGGTTGGCAAATATCAATACTAGTGAAACATTCCCTACTGATTCCAAATATTGAATTTTAGAATAGTTTCCTGGATCAATGCCTCCCCCCCCCCCCTCCAGAGATCTAACAACTATAGCTTGTAATATTATATTGTTCTTACAGTAAAGAATACCTCTCTGTGATGACGGTAAATCTTTGTTCCTCTAGACCAGGCATATGCAACCCTCAGCACTGCATATGTTGTGGACTAAATCTGCCATGATGCTCTTACGGCCAAAACGCTTCCAAAGCATCATGGGACATGTAGTCAAAAACATTCCCAGTGCAGAAGGTTGCCTATGCATGCTCTAGATGAAGATTGTGGTCCCTTGTCATGGCTACAGGCCTAGGTATAAAAAGATCTCTAGAAAAATATCTGTATTATCCATTTATATATTTGTACATTGTGATTAGATCATCCCCAAGATGTCAAGTTTGATAACTTGGCTTGGTACTGTAATCCCCCGATTTCCATAATTACCATGCATGCCCTCCTTTGCACTCATTTAGCTATGCCCTTCTCCTCTGCATCCATGTTAGTTCAACTATGTCCTTTTAAATATAGGTTCTACACAATATTTCCTAAGTTGATTGTAGACCTTATAAGTGGTTCTAAAAAACATACCAGTAGGAGATGCAGAGATTGCAGTTGATTGTGAGTCCCGATTCCCAAAAGGGCCCAAGGGCTTCCCCATTGCAAAAGAGAACTAAAGAACTACTAAAGGGGAACTCCACTGAAAAACATTTTTTGTTTAAATCAACTGGTGCCAGAAAGTTAAACAGATTTGTAAATTACTTCTATAAAAAAAATCGTAATCCTTGCAGTATCTATGAGCTGCTGTTATGAGCCACAGGAAGTTCTTTTCTTTTTGAATTTCCTTTCTGCCTGACCACAATGCTCTCTGCTGATACCTCTGTCCATTTTAGGAACTATCCAGAGTAGGAGTAAATCCCCATAGAAATCCTCTCCTGCTCTGCACAGTTGCTAAAATGGACAGAGGTGTCAGCAGAGAGCACTGTGGTCAGCCAGAAAGGAAATTAAAACAGAAAATAACTTCCTATGGATCGTAAAAGCAGCTGATAAGTACTGGAAGATTTTTTTATAGAAGTAATTTACAAATATGTTCAACTTTCTGGCACCAGTTGATTAAAAAAAAATGTTTTCCATGGGAGTACCCTTTAAAGGGGTATTCCAGGCAAAACCTTTTTTTTTTTATATGAATTCGGGTAGAAAACAGACATGGTGCACATCTACAATCTTGTATTATGATCTGATTGCTTCTCAGCATTATATCAAAAACTAACAGGTTGTTAGTATACATTTTTGATCAAAAAGTACAAGCCCACTTGCCACGTCAAGGCCACCTATTTAGAGTGGGTCCCTAACGTCCCTAGCATAAAATGGCACAGCACTGGGTGGCGACCACCACCGCCGCGACACCAGTGCCCACAGGGGGGAACGACCCACTGGCAGAGCGGCCCCAATGCCACTCAAACCAGTCTATGGGCCGCACTTCCCCGCAGACACGGCGCCACGGCAACAACGGACGCCGCACAGCACCACACCAGTGTGAACAAGGTGTAATAGCACACTTACCATGCTCTCCCAGTCAGACTGGGAGGCTACTAGGAAAGAAATGGCCCATGTGTAGCTAACTACTACTTATATAGGGTTGCGCTGAGGGGGTGGGGAAGAGTGCAGCACATGTTCCAAAAAAAAAAAAAAAGGAGGGGATAGAAAACACAGTGTGAATTCGGGTAGAAAACAGACATGGTGCACATCTACAATCTTGTATAATGATCTGATTGCTTCTCAGCATAATATCAAAAACTAACAGGTTGTTAGTATACATTTTTGATCAAAAAGTACAAGCCCACTCGCCACGTCAAGGCCACCTATTTAGAGTGGGTCCCTAACGTCCCTAGCATAAAATGGTGCAGCACGGGGCGGCGACCACCACCGCCGCGACACCAGTGCCCACAGGGGGGAAAGACCCACTGGCAGAGCGGCCCCAATGCCACTCAAACCAGTCTATGGGCCGCACTTCCCCGCAGACACAGTGTGGGCTTGTTCTTTTTGATCAAAAATGTATACTAACAACCTTTTTTTGATATTATGCTGAGAAGCAATCAGATCATTATACAAGATTGTAGATGTGCACCATGTCTGCTTTTCTACCCGAATTCACACTGTGTTTTCTATCCCCTCCTTTTTTTTTGTTTGAACATGTGCTGCACTCTTACCCACCCCCTCAGCCCAACCCTATATAAGTAGTAGTTAGCTACACATGGGCCATTTCTTTCCTAGCAGCATCCCAGTCTGACTGGGAGAGCATGGTAAGTGTGCTATTACACCTTGTTCACACTGGTGTGGTGCTGTGCGGTGTCTGTTGCTGCCGTGGCGCCGTGTCTGCGGGGAGGTGCGGCCCATAGACTGGTTTGAGTGGCATTGGGGCCGCTCTGCCAGTGGGTCATTCCCCCCTGTGGGCACTGGTGTCGTGGCGGTGGGGGTCGCCGGCCGGTGCTGCGCCATTTTATGCTAGGGACGTTAGGGACCCACTCTAAATAGGTGGCCTTGACGTGACGAGTGGGCTTGTACTTTTTGATCAAAAATGTATACTAACAACCTGTTAGTTTTTGATATTATGCTGAGAAGCAATCAGATCATTATACAAGATTGTAGATGTGCACCATGTCTGTTTTTCTACCCGAATTCACACCTTTTTTTTATATATATATCAACTGACTCCGGAAAGTTAAACAGATTTGTAAATTACTTAAAAAAATCTTAATCCTTCCAATAGTTATTAGCTTCTGAAGTTTTCTGTTTAACTGCTCAATGATGATGTCACGTCCCGGGAGCTGTGCATGATGGGAGAATATCCCCATAGGAACTGCACAGCTCCCGGGATGTGAGTCATCAGAGAGCAGTTAGACAGAAAACAACAACTCAACTTCAGAAGCTAATAACTATTGGAAGGATTAAGATTTTTCAATAGAAGTAATTTACAAATCTGTTTAACTTTCCGGAGCCAGTTGATATATAAAAAAACGTTTCGGCCTGGAATACCCCTTTAAGGGTCAAAGCTTTTATATATATATATATATATATATATATATATATATATATATATATACTTGGGAGTATTAGGATTTGGGCACTTGATTTATTTCCAAACATATCCTTGATTTAACAGAAATGCTTTTTGTGAAGGCATAGTAAGTGAAAGACTACTATTAGCGTAATTTTACTTCAAATATCAGAGTCGACAAGTGCATAAATGATTTACTTACTGAAAAATATCTTCAGAAGTGAAAATAATAATCATACAAAAACCCAAATAAAGAATTACTGTAATTGGGAAAAATGTAAATGATAGAAAAACAATAAAATGTTTAAAAGAAAATTAAGACTGATGCTTATTTTTGCTTTTTATTTATTTTTTTGTTATTTTTTTTTGTTTGCTTACTTGTTTTTTTTATTTTTTTTTCTATTTAGGGCTAATGTATCTCAAAAGCAATACATTACTCATATAATTACCAGCACTCTACCCTGGAAATAATGAACAACACATAAGAGGCATTTTACACAAATAAAGCATGCCACTGGAAATATACATTATGTTACTATAGGAACCATGCATTTCTAAAGTAAAAAAATTGGGCTGAGAAAAATGTTATGTTGAACACATGATTTACTTCATTGCTTTGGACTCCACGATCAATTAAAGGCTTATAGGTAAACAAATATTGTGCTGCTATTAGTTTTATATGACGTGTTTAGAGAGAAGTCTACAGATTGAAAAGACATGACTGCGGGATACGTGGCTTGCTTAATATAAATTCACATAATGGCACAACATTTCACCTTATTTGTCTGCCAGTTGTTCTGCCAGAACGTGTAAGCTGGCTGGCACAATGGATTTATATGTATCACTGCTGGACATGTATTTTAAAGCTAGAAGAATGCAATGAGCAGTATTTGTGTCCATATTTTAAGAGACCTAGATGAGAGGTGCAACAGATTAGATAAAAATACAATATGGATCTCTAAATTGATATTATATACGGAACACATGATAGGGAGCATCTATTCTTTTTTATGGAGTAATATAGTGTATACATATGGCAGGTAAGATGTTGAAGACTGGTTACATCTTAAAGGGGTACTCCGGTGCTTAGACATCTTATGCCCTATCCAAAGGATAGGGGATAAGATGCCTGATCGCGGGAGTCCCGCCGCTGGGGACCCCCGGGATCATGCACGCGGCACCCCGTTTGTAATCAATGCCCGGAGCGTGTTCGCTCCAGGGCTGATTACCGGCGACTATAGGGCGGACGGCGTGTGACGTCACGCCCCCACCCCTGTGTGATGTCACGCTCTGCCCCTCAATGCAAGCCTACGTGAGGGGGCATGATAGCTGTGATGCCCCCTCCCCTAGGCTTGCATTGAGGGGCGGAGCATCACATGGGGGCGGGGACGTGACATCACCCGCCACCCGCCCTGTAGTCACCGGGGACTAATTACAAACGGGGTGCCGTGTGCATGATCCCGGGGGTCCCCAGTGGAGTACCCCTTTAAACAGGTTGCTAGACTGGATGAAACAGGGATTCCAGGAGAGCTTTTCTGCCGAATTAATGTTTAATAACCTAAATATCTAAGGGGACTTTGGTAGTGGGACCTACCATTCCCTCCCACCTCAGTATGGATCCTGCATTGAGGTCATATCCTACCCTAATTATTACTGAATATTGAAAGGTCTGGAGGAATACAGACCAAAGAGTCAGGTTTCAGCATAATCCCTTTACGAAATCTTAGCAGAATATTGGATTATAATCAAGCCCACTGAGTGTCAGGTTGAAGCTAAAGTCTCACCATACAGGGCTTTCTCTAGGAGGTTACCCCATTACAGACTTCCTGGTTTAGGTGTTTCTTATAGGGTCAATTTATATAGATTTGTTATGTACCTCTGTGAGTCCTTATTACCACTAGGCCATTGCCTTTTACAGAATTTATTTCCAATTATCATTGGTTGTGAAAGCATAAACTTGCATGATATCTTAACATTTAAAACATTTGGGGCATGGCACTGAGCCACTAAGTAGAGATAGGTGAATTTTAGAAAAATTTGATTTGTCTGATATGCCGAATTTTCCGAAAAAATTTGGTTCGATCCTAATTTATTTGCGGGGAATTGCTATAAAAAACTGCAATTTCCGGGCTACAGAGAGCCCCAATTAGGGTGTAGAACCCTTTGCCTTGCCGTAACATGCATAGGGAGTGTGCTGGGTCAGTGAAATAATACTGTTATTCAGTATGACATGCAGATTACAGACGTTGCTATTAGAATCACTGACGCAGAGTGTCTGGATGTGGCAGCAGGGTCCGTAGACCATATGTCGTCACAATTGAAGTTATTAACAAGATTTCTTAATGTAATTTTTATTTTATTCGCTTTTTTTTCTAAAATACTTTTTGAGGACCCATTCTGGTGAGCATCTAGCTGGTGGTCCGCCATGAGGCAAGCTACCACCTGTTCCAGCCCCTGCCTATTAGTGCTGGAACCCTTGGTGGTTAATGCCCTGACGCCGAACAGACATCATTAGTCTGCAGTGCGCATGAGCAGGTCCTCTGGTCGGGCGCTTCAGAATCTGTATCTGATGGCCTGTCATGTGGTACAGTCATGTCCCCGCACCACATGACGTGGCCAAGGACGCAGATCCCGGAAGTAGCGCTGGCCGGACGTGTCCGAGCAACATGCGCCAAACAAAGCAGATAGACAGGTGGTATTTAATTACTACTGAGCACTGATTGGTTCTTACTAATATAAATAGCGCCTTCTGCTGTGAGGACACCACCCCCAGGACGAAGGACATCCTGAAACGTGCATTGGGGTGGAGTCGCTCCAGCAGACCTCCATACTTACCATTGTGTTTTACTGGGTATGTATATGTATTCATGTGTGAATCTATTTGACATTGTTAATGGGATAGATCCTTGGTTCCCATAGCACATAGAGCACTTTTTCACATATGAATATCTACCTTATATGTATACTATTTATTGTATGGGTCTGTGTTGGAGTGACACCCACTTTTTCTCCATCCAGTGGAGTTTTCTGTATTCCCCTTTATTGTTTATTCCCCTTTTATGTTTATCAATAAAATTGTATTTTATTTTTTGCTATAAGTGTCTCCAATCTTGTTCTTTATTTAGTAAATTTTACACAGTGGGTCATTTCAATGCTGTTGTGCACATGCCAATAAATGTGTTAAAGGGGTACTCCGTTGTGGCCAGTTAATTTGCGTTCCTTACCTTATTCTACGTTGTGGTTAGCGCTGTATCCATGGGTCTTTTGCTGCCTCATGGGGAAGAGTTTATCTCAAACTTGTTACGAGCGCTTCCTGTCCTTCTGCCTGTTGCAAACTACATTTCCCAGCATGTCTTGTGGCGTGTGCTTCATTGTTTTGTCCATCCCTCTCATTGTTTGTTCCTCCCATTTTAGTTTTCCTCCCCGCCTCTCTCCCTGCCTAAATTCATATGTAATTTTCATTACAGTTCCCACCCTTTTTGGTTTAAACAGGTCAAGGCTCTTTTAGTGTGCAGCCTATCTTGCTACCTTAGATGTTTTGCCTGCACTGGCCAATTAGGTGACTGTGTCTCTGCGGCTCCTTGCTCCGTCATCTTTCATCTGTTCGTTGCCGTGTAGTGTAGCATGAGAGAGGCAGCAAGCTGCGCTTTTGTCCAAGTTTCTGTAGATATGGTAATATTTTTGGGAGTTTTTTTTATTTGCGAGTCTTTTGGTGAAGGTTTTCATTTTTTTTTTTTTTTAATCTTTTTTTTTTTTTCCAGTCCGCTAATGTGTGGCTTGTTTACACACGGGTTTTCTGTAATGTTGAAATGTGTATATCCCTTTTGACAGTCTATATCTTTCTCTGTTTAATTTTGCAAGCTAATCTTTTCAATAAGTCAAATGGTGTGAATGCCAGTCGATAACTCTTGTTTGCTTACTATCCTGTACACTATTTCAGGATAATTTTCCCTTTTTTATTTTTCGCTTAAACACATAAAATTATCATTTTCAAAATGCTTCAAAAACTGGCCCTGCTTATTTTGGGGTATTTTTGTGTCTTTCTTCGCTTTGTTTAGGTAGTTTTCCGGGTGTGTGTAAGCTGGCAATATTTCCCCTGTGGCAGTTTTCTCACTGCCTTCAGGATACCACTCTGTGGGTCGGATGCTGAGTGTAAAGAGGTGAGGAGGGATGTACAGCATCACTACTCACCTCCCCTGGCCGTATCATATACAGTGGTGCATAGTGTACCCGTATATACTATACAGGAGTCGGGAATCCTGTCACTATACAGAAAGGATACCCTGCTCCTTTGGCCTTTATACAGTAGATAAAGCTATCTATAGATAACTGTATATAGTGTATACAGAAGACAAGGTCTACTTACCTCCCTTGCTCTTCTCCCAGCTGGATCCGTGTAGCTCTGCCCCCTAGTGATGACATCATTAGGTGGCTGAGCTACACTGACACTGCCGGAATGCAGGGAAGTAAGGGGACTTTGTCTTCTGTATACATTATATACAGCTATCTATAGATATATGTATATAGTGTATTCAGCACAAAGGGTTGACCAACACTGAACAAAAGTGTAAGTTAACTCTTTGCTTGCTGGGCTGGTGCATAGCGCTCAGCTCAGCAAGGGGTTACGTGAGCCAGCAAGGTGTATACCATATACACCTTGCCGGCTCACTGTAAGTTTGATCAGGGCAGGAGATATATGATGTATATCTCCTGCTCAGCATCAGCTGTTCTCCTGGCTCTATAGCCAAGAGCTCAGCTGTTGACCAAATTCACATGAGGACGATCGCCGCGGGTTCCTGGAGGATTGACACTTACTGTGATCTGTCCATTCCTGAAGGTCCTACTGCTCCCAACATGGAGCACACTATTCTCCATGCTGGGAGCTGTAGTACCTGCATTCATAGGCAGATCGCAGCGAGTATCTCTCCTGACACCCGCTGTGATCCTCCAGTATAATGTAAAGATGATGCTGGACGTTATATTATGGTCCCCTGCACTGACGTATATATACACCTATTGATATTTAACACAGAGTTGTGATTGGCTGGAACCATCTGGCCAATCACAGCTCTCTGAGGGAAATATGAATAGGTGTATATATATAGTAATTCCAGAGGTAATATATGACGACGACTAGAGAAGAGTGAATTTTTTAAAAATTTGATTCAACCAATTTAATTCGCTCATCTGTATTGAGGACCCATTGGAGGGCAAGTCTGCTGCAGTGTATAAGTTGCTGCAGTTAAAAAGCTCATACTTGTATCTTAAAATCGAGCTGCAGTCCGCCGCGAGACCAGCTACCTCTTGTCCCAGCCCCTGCCTCTCAGCACACTCCCATGCACGTGACTGAGTGTCCACTTCAAAAGTGAGGGACTGCAGCCCCAGCCACTTGGAAAGGAGCACATTCAGCCTCTTCGCTGTTGGATAAGTGGGCGCATACTGCAATAAGTTGCTGGAGTGAAAAAATTTGTACTTGTATCTTAATATCGAGCTGGCGGTCCGCCACCAGGCGAGCTACCACCAGTTCCAGCCCCTGCCTCTCAGCACCCCCTGACTGTGAAACTGCAAATGTTTCCTTTAATCATTTATGGTTCAATGTTTTGACACAAAATGACAAAGCCTGGAGGTGGCAGCAGCATGAGGAGACCATATAGTGACAACATGACCCAGCCTGGAGGTGGCAGCAGCCTGACGAGACCATAGGGCCTCACAATTTGAAAGATTAAAGATATTTTTTTAAATTTAAATTGAAGATTTCAAATAGTTCAACATAAAAAGTTTTATTTAATGTGCCAGCAGCATGAGGAGACCACATAAGGGCACAATGACAAAGCCTGGAGGTGGCAGCAGCATGAGGAGACCATAATGTGGCAGAATGACACAGCCTGGAGTTGGCGTCAGTAAGAGGAGACCAGATAGTGGCAGAATGACACAGCCTGGAGGTGGCGGCAGCCTAACGAGACTGTAGGTCCTCACAATTGAAAAGTTTATATATATATTTTTAAATGTAACCCCTTAAGGACCAAGCATTTTTGCACTTTTGTTTTTTCCTCCTTATATTTTAAAAATCATAACCCTTTCAATTTTGCACCTAAAAATCCATATGATGGCTTATTTTATTGTGTCACTAATTCTACTTTGTAATGACATCAGTCATTGAACCAAAAAATCTACGGCGAAACGGAAAAAAAAATCATTGTGCAACAAAATTGAAAAAAAAACTGCCATTTTATAAATTTGGCGGCTTCCGTTTCTACAACTTCTTTTTATTCTGTAGGTCCATACGATTAAAACTTATGAAGGTTTGATTTTCTGGTGCTTCTGGAAAAAATCATAACTACCGTATATACTCGAGTATAAGCCGACCCGAGTATAAGCCGAGACCCCTAATTTCAACCCAAAATCCCAGGAAAAGTTATTGACTCGAGTATAAGCCTAGGGTGGGAAATACATCACCCCCCCTGTCATTATTCAGACCCATCATTAACATCCTCATCATCATCCCCTTGTCATCATCCCACACATCCCCCCTTCATCATCCCCTTATCATCCCACACATCCCCCCTTCATCATCCCCTTATCATCCCACACATCCCCCCTTCATCATCCCCTTATCATCCCACACATCCCCCCTTCATCATCCCCTTATCATCCCACACATCCCCCCTTCATCATCCCCTTATCATCCCGCACATCCCCCCTTCATCATCCCCTTATCATCCCGCACATCCCCCCTTCATCATCCCCTTATCATCCCACACATCCCCCCTTCATCACCCCCTTATCATCCCACACATCCCCCCTTCATCATCCCCTTATCATCCCACACATCCCCCCTTCATCATCCCCTTGTCATCATTCGCCCTCAGTGGTCTTCAACCTGCGGACCTCCAGAGGTTTCAAAACTACAACTCCCAGCAAGCCCTGGCAGCCATCGGCTGTCCGGGCTTGCTGGGAGTTGTAGTTTTGAAACCTCCGGAGGTCCGCAGGTTGAAGACCACTGTGGCCTTCGACATCATCCAGCCCCCTCTCACCCCCCTTTAGTTCTGAGTACTCACCTCCGCTCGGCGCTGGTCCGGTCCTGCAGGACTGTCCGGTGAGGAGGTGGTCCGGTGAGGAGGTGGTCCGGGCTGCTATCTTCACCGGGGGCGCCTCTTCTCCGCGCTTCCGGCCCGGAATAGAGGCGTTGCCTTGACAACGACGCAGAAGTACGTTGGCAATGAACGCACCTCTGCGTCGTTGTCAAGGCAACGTGACTATTCTGAGGCCGGGCCCGAAGCGCTTAGAAGAGGCCTCCCCGGTGAAGATAGCAGCCCGGAACCACTATCCCACCGGACCACCTCCTCACCGGACAGCCCTGCAGCACCGGACCAGCGCCGAGCGGAGGTGAGTACTCAGAACTAAAGGGGGGTGAGAGGGGGCTGGATGATGTCGAAGGCCGCAGTGGTCTTCAACCTGCGGACCTCCGGAGGTTTCAAAACTACAACTCCCAGCAAGCCCGGACAGCCGATGGCTGGCCGGGCTTGCTGGGAGTTGTAGTTTTGAAACCTCTGGAGGTCCGCAGGTTGAAGACCACTGCGGGTTGGGGAGTTCACTCGAGTATAAGCCGAGGGGGGTGTTTTCAGCACGAAAAATCGTGCTGAAAAACTCGGCTTATACTCGAGTATATACGGTACATGCACAAAAATTAATTTGTTTAAGTGGACAGTAGTGCATTTTTCTACCCTCATAAGTGCATACCACATACCTACATCTAAGTAGTGTACTATTTTAAACCTGTTAATCTGCCACGGGACTAAATACTGTGAAAGTCCAGGCAAAACTACTCACCAGCTTGTGTTTTTACTAAAATACGTTTTTTTTAAGCGTTTCGGAACGTCGAAAGTGTTCGGCAAACACTCACCTGTCTACCCCTTTGTAAGAGGAAGGAGGATCAGCTCCGCTATGTCTGTGGAAGGGTGAAATTGGAGCGGTTGCTGGATCAGGATTGTCGGACGTTAGTAGTGAGCACTGTAGGTGAAGTCATTTTTGCACTTTGAAAAAGTGAACAATTCTCATATTGCGAATGAAGAAATTGAAAACTACTAAAGCATTTACTTAAAAAACGCATTCAGTTGTCAAGTGTGAATTGTTTCTTTCCCTACAACATGACATTCTTATAGAGTTCCTGAATATGCAGAAGGAATAATTGTACTGGAAGACCAGATGTCATGTTTTGAGCATAAGATGGTGGCATTCTCTGCAGCACATATTAACCAGGCATACATCTGCACCTTCCATCAAGACCAACAAAATTTGAATATTTTAGATCTTGAAGACAGGGCCTGCAGGAATATGGTGCACTTCAGAGGTATACTACAATCTGTAAAAAAACAACCAACTGGTGGATTTCCTGTAAAACTGGTACTACCCTCAGATACTTTTCAGCTGGACCTGCTTATCGATCAGACACATCAGGCACCCAAGCCCATATCCTTGCCTACATTTTCCCAGAGGGATGTTATTGCACATCTTCACTTTCATAAACTTCTCAATGTAACAAGAACTACCGTCTATCTATTTGACTTTTGAGGACTTTTTTATCAAAACCTGTGCAGAGGAAACGTGGAGCAGTTTCCCATAGTAACCAATCAGAACATTTCTCTCAGTTTTCAGAGGTCATCTTACAAAACAAAAGATTCAATCTGATTGGTTACTATAGGCAACTGCACCTATATTTTTCTGTTTTGATAAGTTTTGATAAATCTCCCCATTTGACACCTTTGTCCATGGCACAGCTTTTTTTTTTTTGTAAAAAATTTAAATAAAAAAAGTGAGAGATGCATTTTAAGATTTGTTAAACACAGAGTTGGTAAATACAGTGAAATCTCCCTTAGTGGACACTTCCCAATAGGGGACACCTCCCAATTGCGGACAGTTTTTAATTCCCCGGCAGAGTCCCGGCATAAGACTTAATGTATTTGCACCCTCCGAATAGGGGACATTCCCAATAACGGTCAATGACACGCCTGAAAGGGGACAATAGGGAACAAAACTCTCCCATTAGGGGAAAAAACACTCTCAATAGGAGACAACCAGGCTTATGTGCCAGCCTTACCTTGTACACAGAGCCGCCGTCAGGGGGTACAGCTAAGACCCCAGTAAGGGGCCCAGGACCCTGCAGCACCCCCCTGCAGAAGCCCCAGCACAGAAGTAGAAGACCAATGTTTAAACAGTGGTCTCCTGCATCTGTACATCTGCCAGCCATATCATTCAACCCCCTCCTTCCCTGACCCCCCCCCCGTGCCACTTAATTTCCCCTGTGCCAAATCACGCTCTGGCCTTTATTACCTCCTGTGCCACATCATTTCCTCTTGATCGCATCTGTGCTATTTAATTCCCCTTTTATTGCTCTCTGTGCAAATTCATCACCCCCTCTTTACCAGCCCCTGTGCCCCTTTTATTCCCCTTTTCCACTTCATAAAGGGGGGGGGGTTGATGAATTTACACAGATGGTAATGAAGGGGGAATAAAATGGCATGGGGAGGGGGGATCAAAGAAAAATTATGTGGCACAGAGGGTGAGGGGGGATAATATTGCACAAGGCAAAAGGGTAATAAAGGGGGGTGAAAAGGGGTGAGAGATAAGGGGTGATCAGCCCCTTAAGGATGCAGGGTTTTTCCATTTTTGCATTTACATTTTTTCCTCATTATCTTCTAAAAATCATAACGCTTAAAATTTTGCACATAAAATTCCACATTATGGCTTATTTTTTGCGCCACCAATTCTACTTTGCAGTGACATTAGTCATTTTACCAAAATATCCACGGCGAAGCAGAAAAAAAATTAATTGTGCGACAAAATTGAAGAAAAAATTCAATTTTGTAACTTTTGGGGGCTTCCGCTTCAACGCAGTGCATTTTTGGTAAAAATTACATCTTATCTTTATTCTGGAGGTCCATACGGTTAAAATGATACCTTACTTATATAGGCTTGATTTTGTATTACTTCTAAAAAAAAAAACTATAATTTTTTTATTTTTCCGCCTACGGGCCATTTCTTGCACCGTGATCTGAAGTTTTTAGCGGTACCATTTTTATATTGATCGGACTTTTTGATCGCTTTTTATAAATTTTTTCATGATATAAAAAGGGACCAAAATACGCTATTTTGGACTTTGGAATTTTTTTTGCACTCTCGCCATTGACCGTGCAGTTTAATTAACAATATATTTTTATAGTTTGGACATTTCTAAATGCGGCGATACCACATATGTTTATTTATATTGACACAGTTTTATTTTTTTTTTTATGGGAAAAGGGGGGTTATTATTACTTTTATTAGGGAAGATGTTAAATGATCTTTATTATCTTTTTTTTCACACTTTTTTTTGCATTGTTATAGCCCCCTTAGTGGCTATTACACTGCAGACACTGATCTGCTACAGAGATCATTGCCATGCATTGACACGGCAAAGATCAGTGTTATCGGCAGTCGATTGCTCAAGCCTGGATTTCAGGCTTGGAGCAATCAATCGCTGATCGGACATGATGGAGGCCGGTAAGGGAACCTCCGCTCGCATTCTAGCTGATCGGGACATCGCAATTTCACCACGATGGTCCCGATCAGCCCGACTAAGCTGCCGGGAAGCTTTCACTTTCATTTTAGACACGGCGATCAACTTTGAACGGCATGTCTAAAGGGTTAATAGCGTGCTGCACAACGTTCGTGACCCCGCGTTATATACCGGGACCAGGCCTATTTCTTCATGCAAACATTGCTTTACATCTTAAGGTGACTTACAGGGAAAGACATAGACAGGTGAATTCAACAATTAAGTAATCTTTCTCATAAAATATATAATCTGAAATTAATTTACAGGGGTTATCGACCATAAGGTGATTTGAGTACATACCATCCAGACAGTAATGGACATGCTTAGAAAGGATCTGCGCTTGTCTTGGGGCTAAATGGCTATGTTGTGAGATTACCATAACACTGTGGCTAGCTTTTTGTGAACTGGTATTTCCTGTTTGACTTTTTCTTTTTTTCCTACAAATCCATAATTCCATTTTCCTCCCTCCCACACATCAGCCACCCCACCCATTGAAACATAAATGAGCTGCATCCATTCAAAAGACCTATGGTTTTCAATCAGGGTGCCTACAGCTGTTGCATTAGTTGCAGATTGATCTCTCTCCGACCAAGCAATCCCTCCACCCATTGAAGCAGACATGCTCCCTGTCATCAGCTGACTAGTGAGTCAGGTCTCGGCCGCATTGCAACCTGGGAAAAATCTTTTTTTTTTCTTGAATTCATATTTACTGCTCTACATATGGACTCTGCACCTCCTGCACCAGCACCTACACGGGGTTACACACGCACTCCACCATAGCTCCTGCTTACTGAATCCTCAGCCTTAGTCCTTCTAGTGCCAAGTCATCCCAAACTCTTGCTACATATGGGAAAAATCTTGAGACAACAGCCATTTTGTATGCTGTTAAAAATAAATATTGGGGTGAAAATCACATGTGAATTGTGAGAAAACCATCACACACAGGTACAGACACAATATTATGAACTGCACTAACTTTACAGCCCCTGTAGCATAGTTAAATAAATAAAAATTCCTGGAATGTCCCTTTAAAGAGTACCTGTCACCAAACTAAACTTTTAAGATATTGTTCCTTATCTAATTATTAGATTATTTGCTATTTACTTGCTGTTAAAATTCTCAACCTTCTATGTTTTTAATGTTCCCTGATGCAAGTCAAACAGTTAGTCTGGTCTCCCCCCCCCCCGGCCTGGCAGGAGACCAAGCTCAGGAAGTGCATGCGGGGCACTTTTATTTTACTTCATATTTTTAGTTTAGAAAATATGGTTTGATAAGGGGTGTTAGGATAAGTGAGGGAATAAATTCTGAGTTAGTTTAGAAAATATGATTTGAAGACAGGAACTCTTAAAAAAAAGTCCTATGTTTTTAGAATGATGTGCATATGCTAGCGAGGTCTACGAGGAGCATCTTCTTTAAGACAGTATTGGGTTTTAATGGTTGTATGTGGTTATTAATGGCAATGAGCCATTAATAATTTCAGTATATGCCATAACGGAAATGTATATTATTTGCACACAGTTACAAGTAGATTATAATTTATTGATAATTTGCCTGTTTCAAATCACAGTGACATATGGTAAGATACTCTTGGTGTATTCCCTAAACTTAACTCAATAAAAAGAAGCTGGCACGGATACAGTAAAAAGCATGGCATACTGCTAAGCTCTGAAATGTGGCCTGGCATGACATCTGCCTCAGACAATGCATGTGACAGCTGCCAGACCTTTATAATTCACATGGTACAGAACCATCTCTTTTTCTGCATTATATTGTAGAAATTTACAAGAAGGGGTTTGATGACTAAAGTTTTCCAAAGCTTATTTAGAACCAGGCAATTTAACTCACATAGTCATTTAGGTCCTATATTGTTGGCATCAGCCCCTGTTTATTGTGGTTGAGTTCACTTTGTTCAGATTTGATTTAATTAACTTTGTCTGTTTTACCGGAGTTTAGATGTTCTAGAGGTAATTTTTGAAGAGCGAATATTGCCACGGTACGAAGCAAAATTCTCTTCCGTAATTTCCTGTGTCTATTTTTATAAAACTTGTCTAAATATGCACAACACGTATAGATTATAAGGGAAAAAGTAGCCAACAAGAATTTTCTTTATAAGTTACAACGGAAACCAAGGTGACAATGCTGGACTCTGCAAACACCAAACACAAATGCGGCCAATAAACCCTATTGACTCATAATATATATGTTCCTTTATGGTTTCTAACATTTTAAAAAGAATAATAGTGCTTCATGTTGCATTATACTATCTGTCACACCAACCAACTAACAGATCGGTTGAGCCAAAAAGAGTCAGCCCTTTTCTTCTATTATTTTTTAAACACAGGTATAGTAGGTGGTACACCTACCACCTATGGCAGGTTCACTCAGCCTAATTGGGAGGGTGAGCCAAAAATGATAATAAACTTTAGATTATACAAAAAAAGGTGATTTAAATTAAGTGATGCAAAGTAAGCCATGCATTATGTGAGTATAGATTGGATATATCTATAAACAGTTATGTACTTTCTATGGCACCCTAGCGTTAACCCCTTGGGGAGGGAGGGTTTTTCCATTTTTACACTTTTGTTTTTTCCTCCTTACCTTTAAAAAATCATAACCCTTTCAACTTTGCACCTAAAAATCCATATGTTGGCTTCTTTTTTGTGCCACCAATTCTACTTTGTAATGACATACGTCATTTTGCCCAAAAATCATTATGCGACAAAACTGAAGAAAAAATGCCATTTTGTAAATTTTTAGGGCTTCCATTTCTACACAGTAAATTTTTCGGTAAAAATCACACCTTTTCTTTATTCTGTAGGTCCATACAATTAAAATGATACCCTACTTATATAGGTTTGATTTTGTCGTACTTCTTGAAAAAATCTACATGCAGGAAAATGTATATGTTTAAAATTGCCATCTTCTGACCCCTATAACTTTTTTTTATTTTTCCACGTATGGGCTCATTTTTTGCACCGTGATCTGAAGTTTTTAGTGGTATAATTTTTGTATTGGTTGGACTTTTTGATCACTTTTTATTCATTTTTTTATGATATAAAAAGTGACCAAAAATACACTATTTTGGACTTTGGATTTTTTTTCGGGTACATCATTGTGCGGTTTAATTAACAATATATTTTTATAATACAGATATTTCCACACGTGGCGATATCACATATGTTTATTTTTATTTAAACCATTTTTTTTTTAAATTGGAAAAGGGGGGTGATTCAAACTTTTATTAGGGAAGGGGTTAAATCATCTTTATTAACCCCTTAGCGCATATGGACGTGCGTCATACCTGGTGGGTCCCGGTTGCTATAAGCAACCAGGACCCACACTAATGCCGGACATCACCGATCGGGCTGATGTCCGGCATTAAGTCTTTGGGGACGGTGATCAAAGTTGATCGCCGCGTCTAACAGTGAACGTGAAGGCATCCCGGCTGATCAGTCGGGCTGATCGGGACCATTGCGATAAAATCACGATGTCCTGATCAGCTAGGACGCAGCAGCAGAGTTGCTTACCTGCCTCCTGTGCTTCTAATCGTCGATTGATTGCTCCAAGCCTGAAATCCAGGTTCAGGTTCCATGGTAACCCTAAGGGGTAATCTGCCCCAAGACATCTCAACCCCTATCCAAAGGATAGGGGATAAGATATCTGATCATGGGGGTCCCACCGCTGGGGCCCCCTGCGATCTCCCTGCTGCACCCGGTGTTTGTTTAGAACGTCGGCTGAAGTACCGGAGGCTCGTGATGTCACGGTCTCACCCTGCTCACCCTGGCCATGCCCCCTCAATGCAAGTCTATGGGAGTGGGCGTGATGCAACGAGCGAGGCGTGATCGTGACATCCCGAGTCTCTGCCCCACATCGCCAGTCATCCGGCAAGGAGCGATGTTCACTCTGTGCACTGGATGTGTGGGGTGCCACAGCTGCTGGCGACCCCCGCGATCAGACATCTCATCCCCTATCCTTTGGATAGGGGATAAGATGTCTAGGGGCGGAGTACCCCTTTAAGTATTCTGACAACAATTGGGCAGATTTACTATTGCATATGTGACCAATTTCAGGTGTAATTTACATAAAAAAAAAAAATGCCATGCATCCTTGTATCACATTTACTATTTGTTTTCGGACAATTTTGCAGAGAAAGGGGGTAACCAAGTGAAAAGAGGTGTCATTTGTTAGGGCGGCATAGCTTTAGTACAGCTTTGGGTATCAAAAAGTGCCTGAATCTAGGGGCACATTTTTAGGCCAACTAATAAGTAGTCTAAAATTAGTCTATACAGATCAGTCAAACATCAAGCACTACATTGATAATATTGCATGCATTTAGACTAAGTGTCAATTGTCTAAGAATAAGACAGTTTTAGTAAATCTGGTCAAATTTGTTTTTTAAGAAAAAGTGTGCAATTGGTATTAGAGACGTGTTCTGCCAGAATAAAGGCAGAAGAATATATGAATGTAAATGAATGACACAAATTTATGACATGTTTAACTAAATACTGTAAATATATGTACAAAAAAAAAGTCTTATTCGTGGCTTGACGGGTGATAGTTGTATTGGTCATCTACATTAACTAACAAATTGTTCAAACATAATTTATGATTTGTCCATGATAGAGTCTGTGTTCTAGTCTAAGCCTACACATTTTATCAGCCACTCAATGACTGTAAAAATCAAGCTCATCTTCTTTTTGATTTATGTTGACAGCCTGTTGTAATATTTTCTCTTGTACATTTTTTATTTCCTGTTACAGTTCTGTCTTTATTGTGACTGGTTCAGGATTTCTAGTTTCTGCTGTGGTTGAAGAGATTTTATTGTAGTTTCTTTCTTCGGGTACTTGGGAAAGCAATAATATGATTAGTTATCTATTTATTAATACTGTTACTTTTTTTTCCTACACTTCCCCTCAAAACTTAGGAGGGGATCACAATTGTCAGTTGGATGAATATTGGAACTTTTCAATGGGAAATATGTGAACATTATTCCAACAGCAAAACTGTAGTGTACTACTGGAACTAACAGGCTATTTGAGTATTGTATTAAAGTGTAACTGTTATTTAAAAAAAATTAATGTTTTGATTGGTTGGGGTCTCAGTTCTCAGACACCCAAAATTCTCTAGATATAGCTGGGAGAAGCAGGCAGCTTTGTGTTTCACTCCCCTGCTTGCTGCCTGATCCAACTCATTGCTGATGGGCTATTAAATGGAAGGTATTGTCACGATGCCGGCTGGCAGGTAGTGGATCCTCTGTGCCAGAGAGGGATTGGCGTGGACCGTGCTAGTGGACCGGTTCTAAGCCACTACTGGTTTTCACCAGAGCCCGCCGCAAAGCGGGATGGTCTTGCTGCGGCGGTAGTGACCAGGTCGTATCCACTAGCAACGGCTCACCTCTCTGGCTGCTGAAGATAGGCGCGGTACAAGGGAGTAGGCAAAAGCAAGGTCGGACGTAGCAGAAGGTCGGGGCAGGCAGCAAGGATCGTAGTCAGGGGCAACGGCAGAAGGTCTGGAAACACAGGCAAGGAACACACAAGGAACGCTTTCACTGGCACTAAGGCAACAAGATCCGGCAAGGGAGTGCAGGGGAAGTGAGGTGATATAGGGAAGTGCACAGGTGAACACACTGATTGGAACCACTGCGCCAATCAGCGGCGCAGTGGCCCTTTAAATCGCAGAGACCCGGCGCGCGCGCGCCCTAGGGAGCGGGGCCGCGCGCGCCGGGACAGAACAGACGGAGAGCGAGTCAGGTAGGGGAGCCGGGGTGCGCATCGCGAGCGGGCGCTACCCGCATCGCGAATCGCATCCCGGCTGGCAGCGGAATCGCAGCGCCCCGGGTCAGAGGACGTGACCGGAGCGCTGCCACGGGGAGAGTGAAGCGAGCGCTCCGGGGAGGAGCGGGGACCCGGAGCGCTCGGCGTAACAGGTATGAAGTCATAATGGCGTACATTATTGGAGATGGTTGAAATATTGGACAAAAAATGTTATGATTTGCCCAATCACATGAAGTGATCAGCAACCAATCACAGCTCAGCTTCCATATTACCAGTAGTCCATAAGATATGAAAGCTGAGCTGTGATTGGTTTCTATGGACAAATCACTCTAGTTGTTGTCTCGGACAGATTGATAAATCTCGGCTATTGTGTTCTATATTGTACAAGAAAAATGCCCAGGAAATGTTTGACCATGAGGTATTACCTCTTCTTCACCCAGGCGCTTCACTTTTCACTCTTGGCACAGCTTGGAAGTATAGCTTCTGAGACAAGAGGGGGCAGGTACCAAATAGCGATCATCGCAAGTAGGCAAAACCACACTTGCATGCAATGTCCAACAGCTGTACTATTTTGTTGATGCCACAGGGACATCAGTAATGTACGGCAATTAGACATCACAAAGATGGGACTTTGCCTGCATGCGATGATCTTGATTTGGTATCTGTCCCCCTCTTACTTTGGAAGGTTACTTTTGATATGTCTACAAGGTAGACACAGAAAGCTGGGGAGCAAAAGTGGTAACACCTTTTCTGCTCCCTGAAGAACCCCTTTGAAGTTAAAGGGGTAAAAACATAGCTGTGTTCTTCCAGAAACAGTGCCACCATTGTCCTAAATTTAAGTATCATGTTGCAGTTAAGTTCCATTGAAGTAGATGGAACCAAGTTTTAATACGACACACAACCTGAGGATAGGTGTGGTGCTGTTTTTGGAAGAAAGCAGCTATGTTTTTCTCATCCTGGATAACCCCTTCAATTTGTATTTATTAGATGCCTGCTTTACTACTCTGATGACCAAGTTTAACTAATGGTTCAGCATAATATATTTCAACAAAAATAGAATATATTTTTCCATTCTCGTAAATGTCTGACATATGAATAGAAAACAAAATATGTCCATTATTTATATATTGTGTACACAGACAACTACTTTCCCTTAGATTTAGAGTACATTAATGTTGAAAAAAAAACTTCAGACATTTCGGCAATGTAATGTGTTGTTATTATTAAATGGCACTGGAGGCCAATTTTATATCCCTGACCTGTCCATCTAAAACCAAGTGGCCCAGCAATCCAAATGCCAGTGCAGTGAGTGACAAAGTTCACTTGCTTTATTTGCAAGCACTGTGATCAGTAATGTTTCTGGTAATTTTTGGACAAATGCCAAATCTGTTATTTAAGAGATTATCCACCATAAGGTGACTTTAGTACTTACCTGCCAGACAGTAATGAACATGCTAACATCATAACACTGCTGCTTTCTTTTTGTGAAATTTCCTTTTGGAGTTCCTTCTCTCCAACTTCAAGTCCCAGGATCCCATGTTTGTAAGTGTGATGTCACTTTTCTCCTTCCCACACATCAGCCACCCCACCCATTGAAGCACACCTGAGCTTCCTTCCATGCTGTGCTGTGGTTGAAAATGCATTTCCCTGGAGCCCTGTGAATAATTATCTTCCTCCCACCCAGCGGTTGCTCCACTCATTGAAGCAAGGACTGGTGATATAATGTCTCGGACCGCATGCAAACTTTATAAACCTGGGACAATACTCATTTTATATGCTGTGAAAAGTCAACATTGGGGCAAAGATCACATAACAATTGCAAGACCAGCTGTTAAACACAGGAACAGACACTAAATTATAAACTACACAAACTTTACAGCCCCTGTAGAACAGTCAAATAAAAAAAATCTGGAATATCCCTTAAACAGTAGAAAAACAATGAGAGAGGAGCACTGGGATACTTGGAGAGTTGAATTAAAAGTCAATTCCTAATGGAGGTCCGTCACGCCCCCTCCCACAGACTTGCATTGAGGGGGCGGGGCGTGATGTCACGCTTGTCCGCCATTAAGGTGGAAGCCGTACAGGTGGGTGCAGCTGCCAAGATCCCCGGGGGTCCCCAGCAGCGGGACCCCAGCGATCTGACATCTTATCCCCTATCCTTTGGATAGGGGATAAGATGTCTAGGGGTGCGGAGTACCCCTTTAAATATATACATATATATTAACATTAGAGATAGACTTTAGGAGAGGTGACTAGGGGCTGTCCCACCTGAGGAACCCTATCTGAACGTAGTTACTCTGACTTTGGGGACCTCTACACTAGGTGCGGTATGCAATACGGTACCAGGACACCACAATTATGAAACAACTCAGGAACTGAGCTTCCTTGATAGACGTCAGGTGCCTGCTGCCATCAGTTGCCAATACTCACCATCAATGACCATCAATCACGCTGATGTCATACATTTAACTCCTTTAATGTTGCACTTAAGAGGTCCAATGACAGGTGACATGCCTGCCATGGGCAGATTTGCTTACCCAGGCTGCCTTAGACTATACAAGCAGAAAACTGATCAAACTGATTCTAAATAAATACAACAGACCAAGGTGCAAAAAATGACCCCTTATACAGCCCCATAGACAGAAAAATAAGAAAGCTATAGGGGTTCTATTAGAAAACCGTATACAACTGAATAGCAAACCATATTCATTGACCACCCATACAAAAACTTACACAACTAGATGTATCCAGTTACGTATGTTTTTGTACTGGTACGGTTTTTGTCAACCACGGTTTTGTGCACAGTTTTGTCCTGTTTTTCAAACTTTAATCCACAGCTGCCTGGGACTCCTGCAGCAGCAGCATATGCAGCAGCTGTCCCTCTGCAATACATTATTACTTCTACTCTCATTATAGAACAGACTCTGTTCCATGTGGGGAGTAGTAGTACCGATTGCACCAGGTCTCACTCCTGAGACCTGCTGCGATCCTAACTTATAAATCAGGGAAGTGGGCAGTATGCCGCTCAGCCCCCCAGCTGGCCAGTGATGTGAAGAACAGAACATCTCTGCACTGTAATTTATTATTCCCCACCAGAAGCCCTGATTGGCCGGCTTTGAATGACCAATCATGGCTCTAAGTGGGGAATATGACATTTCAGTGATGTGATTTTATATGACTGGGAGCTGGCCACCTGGAGAACATCGCACACTGCCGCCCGCCTGCCAGGCAGGAGCCATTCCTCCTTCTACTACTCCCATCATAGTACAGAGCTTGTTCCATTATGGGAGTAGTAGTACAAGCACTCCACAGAGTCACCACAGCTACCCGCAGACTCCCACAAGCAGTGGATGCTGCAGGAGTCCCGGGTGGCTGTGTAAAGGATTATAAAGACAGTATATGGTTTTTATAAACATAAAATTACATATGTTTTTTTTTTTCAGTTCAGCAGCTGGACTTGAAATAAGCAATGTATGGGAGCTGGAAGCCTTGGTCCTGTACATTACTTGAAGTGGTGGCCCTGGGTTATTGCAGCACAGTTCTCATTGAAGGGAATAGGAGCTGCTCTGGACTAACCCAACACCACCCCTAGAATCAGTGGATTCATGGCCTATCTAATGTATTGAAAGGTCATAAATATTTTTTTTTCTGGAAAACCTCTTTAAGCTACCTTTTAGTGGGGGGAGGACATGCACTGTTCTTTATTACCACAGAACCTGCTATAGAGTTATAGAACTTTTAGATACTGGAGATGGCAGGTCTCAGTGATGGAGGCCTTTTAAAAAAATACTTTAAAACTTCTTATTATGTCCCTGCCAGGCCCCATATGATATACCCTATAATATTACTATTCTGTTTCAGTGTAAGAGGAACATTTTATCACCAAACACCAAATAATGTTTCTTAATTGTTTACATCTCTTAATCCCTTAAGGACACATGATGTACCGATACGTCATGTGTCCGCTCCTGATCTATGAGATTTATGAGATCCAGCCATGAGCAGTCAAGCGCCAGAATCATCGATCACTGGTTTCCTATGAGAAACCAGTGATCAATGTAATAGATCAGTGTGTGCAGTGTTATAGGTCCCTATGGGAGCTATAACACTGCAAAAATTTTTTTTTTTTAAAAGTGAATAAAGATCATTTAACCCCTTCCCTATTAAAAGTTTGAATCACCCCCCTTTTCCCATAAAAAAAAACACTGTGTAAATAAAAATAAACATATATGGTATTGCCGTGTGCGGAAATGTGCGAATTATAAAAATATTTTGTTAATAAACCGCACGGTCAATGGAAAAAAATTTCCAAAGTCCAAAATAGTGCATTTTTGGTCCCTTTTTATATCATGAAAAAATGAATAAAAAGTAAATAAGTCCTATCAATGAAAAAATGGTACCGCTAAAAACTTCAGATCACGGCGCAAAAAATTAGCCCTCATACCGCCCCATAAGCGGAAAATTAAAAAAGTTATAGGAGTCAGAAGATGACAATTTTAAACGTATTCATTTTCCTGCATGTAGTTATGATTTTTTCCAGAAATACGACAAAATCAAACCTATATAAGTAGGATATAATTTTAATCGTATGGACCTACAGAATAATGATAAGGTGTCATTTTTACCGATAAATGTACTGCGTAGAAACGGAAGCCCCCAAAAGTTACAAAACAGCGGGTTTTTTTTTCAATTTTGTCTCACAATGATTTTTTTTTCTGTTTCGACGTAGATTTTTGGGCAAAATGACTGACGTCATTACAAAGTAGAATTGGTGGCGCAAAAAATAAGCCATCATATGGATTTTTAGGTGCAAAATTTAAGGAGTTATGATTTTTTTAAAGGCAAGGAGGAAAAAACAAAAATGCAAAAACGGAAAAACCCTCGGTCCTTAAGGTGTTAACAATAGCATTATGACATGTGAAAAGCTAAATGCAGTAAGGGACAGTACGAATGTTTTGACAGAAACTGGGTCTCATGGAGGTCTTCCTGTGTCCTGGATGTATGAAACCACATGTCCTTGTGGCATTGATGTAAAGTATTCTGGTCTATTCACACATACAGAATCCTGCACATATTTCATGTGCAGGATTTCAAGCTGCAGATTTGATGTTGTGTTCAGTCATTTAGTTTACATTGACAATGAAAGAGAAAACGGGCACCACTTTAATATCCCACTGTTGGGTGAAAACTAGGATACTGTATATGTGAATAGACTCTTAGAGTAGGGAAACACGTAGCAAACCCGCAGTGTATTTCACGCTACAGGAAATACGCTGAGGATTCTGCTGTGAGCAGACACATAGGGCTACCATGCCACAGCCGTGTGTGTGCAGTGAATCATGTCTGTATGCTGGGCCCGCCTCCAAACTTACTACACACGCAGGGCTGTGGCGGGGTAGCCCTGTGTGTCTGCCCATAACATAATCCAAAGCATATTTCTAGCTGCACATCATATTTCTTACAGCGTGAAATATGCTATTGATGCGCTACGTGTGACCCTACCCATTAGATATTTTTTGCGGTCAGATTCCACAGTATTAGATCTTACCTAACCTGTACCACCTTTATTTGGGATTGGACATTCTATCTATTGATCTTTATGTTTATTTCAGTCCAAAGATGTAAATGTTTGATGTATACAATAAACTTGATGTTTGTTACTAAAATATCAATAACTGTAAATACATTTTAAGGATATGTCTGTTCAGTAACCGAAGATAGGCAAAAAAAAAATTGTATGATAAAGTAAATTTTTTTCCTTCTTTTCGCCATGTTCACTTTGGTCATACAGTTTTGTTTGCTGGTGACAAGATCTCAGAAAATGGTTGCAAATGAGATGCAAAGTGATCTGTTCCATTTTCCCGACAGCTGTCTGACAAAATATGCATAAACAAGCTGAAAGATTCCCCGTCTGCTGACTGTTTAATTAAATATATATATTATGGTCAGGTAACAGGTATTGTTCAGATTTAAAGGGAATCTGTTATTTCGCTAGGTTTATGTTGCCCTATCCCAGGGCAACATAGACTGCAGACAAATAATCTGAACACAACAAATACTTACATTGTGTAATGCAACCATTCTTCTGATAAATAAGTGAGTATGTGCAGTGCCGTTACGCTTCCCCCTACGCACCCTTCACTGATTGACAGCTATATGCTTATCTGGGTGGGTCTGCATGAACCCAAAGAAACTTCTGTTGTACATGAAGAAAGTCCGTGGTCTCCAACGTGTGGCCCTCAAGATTTTGCAAAACTTCCAGCATGATACATATATATATATATATATATATATATATATATATATATATATACATATATATATATATATATATATATATATATATACATAGAAAAAAAGAGGATTGCAGCAGCACACATTGGTCAAAAAATTGAGGCTCTTAGCGCACTTTTTGATCAAAACGTGTCCCCCATCCACCACGGGGAGGTGGCCTCATTTAGGATGGGAACCTAGCACAAATTTTGAGCCTAACACTCAACTATCCACTCACCTCTGCTGGGCATATAGCCTCTGACTGGGTGACATGCTGGATCCATTTAAAACTCCACCTGTGAGAAAGGGGGAGGGGTGCACAGCTAAAGAGGGTGCCATTTCCCCCTGAATTGTACATACAAGAAAAAAGAAAGATAGCCAGCACAACAGCCTAATACACGGGTGCACACTGCCATGGCATCAGAGTATAGAAAAAAAGAGGATTGCAGCAGCACACATTGGTCAAAAAATTGAGGCTCTTAGCGCACTTTTTGATCAAAACGTGTCACCCATCCACCACGGGGAGGTGGCCTCATTTAGGATGGGAACCTAGCACAAATTCTGAGCCTAACACTCAACTATCCACTCACCTCTGCTGGGCATATAGCCTCTGACTGGGTGACATGCTGGATCCATTTAAAACTCCACCTGTGAGAAAGGGGGAGGGGTGCACAGCTAAAGAGGGTGCCATTTCCCCCTGAATTGTACATACAAGAAAAAAGAAAGATAGCCAGCACAACAGCCTAATACACGGGTGCACACTGCCATGGCATCAGAGTATAGAAAAAAAGAGGATTGCAGCAGCACACATTGGTCAAAAAATTGAGGCTCTTAGCGCACTTTTTGATCAAAACGTGTCCCCCATCCACCACGGGGATATATATATGTACCACGACTCCATAAGACATTTTAGCTGATTTGTTTTAAAATCGGAGCCCCCCATAAACAGCCTTTGAAACCACAAAGCATCAGCCCCAGTGCTTGCTTCTTGTGTGAGCTACAGGAGGGTCTGTCTTAAGGAAGCTGAGCAGGTCACATGGTTAGAGAAGCAGTGAATATAGATAGGGGAAGTGTGTGTGCCTCGGCCAATCAAGAACAATCACACACGGCACACTGAAGCACAGTTCTCTGAGCTAAGAAGAAGAGAGTATGACATTACAAAGTGACCCGTTGGGCACCAGGAAAACTGGTGCCCAACTGTCATCATGTGTGCTAAGAACAACTGGACTTCCTGCCTGGAGGAAAATCTAAGAAAAACAGGGCATATGATCAGCAAAGATTACACTTCACATTGCAAAGTAGTAAAACTTAAACATGTGCAGCTACATTAATGTGATTTCATTTGTCTGGGGTTCTCTTTTACAGTAAAAAAGCCAGTGAAAACTTCTGAATTGATCTAATTTAGTGTAACAGGCAACTACAAAATACAAGTAAAGAAGGGGCAATGGTGATAGAATCATAATTTGATTTTCAGTGTACCATAGTCTTGTAAAATGAGTAACATACATAAGTAAAGTCATGGTATATCAGTGGAGATGGTTAGACATACTATAAAAAAGCATTATTTTTTTGTTATTATTATTATTATTATTATTATTATTACTTATCTGTTATTACTATGCAGATCCCTGCTGCCATCAGATGTTTGATATGCCAGCCATTTAACAGTAACAAAACCACTTCTTCAATGTTGTCATCTAAAAATCCTTTCCTCCATCTGGCTACAACCACACATTGAGTACATCATTGCTGATGCAGGATATTACTTTCCTTTCATTTCATGTTCCTATTTTGATTTGTATGTGATGCGATCCTAAAGGCTTTATTCGCTCTTACAAGCATTTGCTGGTGATGATTGGCAGGTGGTAGAGATTTACATTGTTTATCAAGCCCACTTATGCAGAAACAATATCAGAACTTGTTCTTTTGTGCCTTTCTGCTATCAGCAAAGATTTCACATTGACAGCAAACATATGAGCAGCCCATTCATTTTGTGGATTTTGGAATTAATTTTCCCTTTAAAGTGAATCTCTACCTTTTATTAAATTCTCTGATTAGTTTATACATATTTATAGCAGTTGGAGCTTTGTTTTTCTCATGCAGAGCTCCATATCCCTTGGATGCATAAAACATTCTGGTTGCCGGGAGCCGCTACTAGAGGGAGCAGGGGAGCGCGTCACAGCCTGTTTAATTACCGAGTTCAATGTATAGCAGTGTGCAGTTAGCACCTAAGGCCTCCCTTGTGGTGGCTGCAGGCAGCCAGTATTTTATCTTTTCATTCTATATCTATGCCGTATATTTGGAACTCTGTACCAGAAAAAACAAAGCTTAGGTCGCCATTAAGATAAATGAAGAAATTAATAATTTCACAATTCTAAACCTATAAAGATGAAACAAATGGTGTTTACAGGGGTACTCCACCCCTAGACATCTTATCCCCTATCCAAAGGGGATAAGACGTCTGGGGACCCCCGCATTCTACCATGCGGCACCCACCTGTAATGGCTTCCGGATTCGCTGGAGGTCCTCAGGCTAATACCATCCCGACCACGAGAATGGAAGATCGTGATGTCACGACTGTGCCCCCGTGTGACATTACACCCACCCCCTTAATGCAAGTCTATGTGAGGGGGCATGACAAGTGAAGTTTTGACAGGTGAAGTTTTGACCTTCACCGGTCAAAGCCTCTAACATGCCACTAGTACTCCCCTGGAAAACATTTCTTTTTAAATCAACTGGTGCCAGAAAGTTAAACAGATTTGTAAATTACTTCTATTTAAAAATCTTAACCCTTTCAGTACTTATTAGCTGTTGAATTTCCTTTCTGTCTAACCACAGTGCTCTCTGCTGACACCTTTGTCCATTTTAGGAACTGTCCAGAGCAGGATTGGGTTGCTATGAGGATTTGCTCCTACTCTGGACAGTTCATAAAATGGACAGAGGTGTCAGTAGAGAACACTGTGGTCAGACAGAAAGGAAATTTAAAAATAAAATAACTAAAATAATTCATAAGTACTGGAAGGGTTAAGATTTTTAAATAGAAGTAATTTACAAATCTGTTTAACTTTTTGGTGCCAGTTGATTTAAAAAACAAAAATGTTTTTCACTAGAGTACCCATTTAACCCCTTAAGGACACAGCCATTTTACACCTTAACCCCTTAAGGACTCAGGGTTTTTCCGTTTTTGCACTTTCGTTTTTTCCTCCTTACATTTTAAAAATCATAACCCTTTCAATTTTCCACCTAAAAATCCATATTATGGCTTATTTTTTGCGTCGCCAATTCTACTTTGCAGTGACATTAGTCATTTTACCCAAAAATGCACGGCGAAACGGAAAAAAAAATAATTGTGCGACAAAATCGAAAAAAAAAACCCATTTTGTAACTTTTGGGGGCTTTCGTTTCTACGCAGTGCATATTTCGGTAAAAATTACACCTTATTATTATTCTGTAGGTCCATACGGTTAAAATGATACCCTACTTATATAGGTTTGATTTTGTCGCACTTCTGGAAAAAATCATAACTACATGCAGGAAAATTTATACGTTTAAAAATGTCATCTTCTGACCCCTATAACTTTTTTATTTTTCCACGTACAGGGCGGTATGAGGACTCATTTTTTGCGCCGTGATCTGAAGTTTTTATCGGTATGATTTTTGTTTTGATCAGACTTTTTGATCACTTTTTATTCATTTTTTAATGATATAAAAAGTGACCAAAATACGCTTTTTTGGACTTTGGAATTTTTTGCGCGTACGCCATTGACCGTACGGCTTAATTAATGATATATTTTTATAGTTCGGACATTTACGCACGCGGTGATACCACATATGTTTATTTTTTATTTTTTTTACACTGTTTTATTTTTTTTATGGGAAAAGGGGGGTGATTCAAACTTTTATTAGGGAAGGGGTTAAATGACCTTTATTAACACTTTTTTTTTACATTTTTTTTGCAGTGTTATAGGTCCCATAGGGACCTATAACACTGCACACACTGATCTCTAATGCTGATCACTGGCGTGCATTAACACGCCTGTGATCAGCATTATCGGTGCTTGACTGCTCCTGCCTGGATCTCAGGCACGGAGCAGTCATTCGTTGATCGGACACCGGGGAGGCAGGTAAGAGCCCTCCCGGTGTCCGATCAGCTGTTCGGGACGCCGCGATTTCACCGCGGCGGTCCCGAACAGCCCGACTGAGCAGCCGGGTCACTTTCACTTTCACTTTAGAAGCGGCGGTCAGCTTTGACCGCCGCTTCTAAAGGGTTAATACCGCACATCGCCGCAATCGGCGATGTGTGGTATTAGCCGCGGGTCCCGGCCGTTGATTAGCGCCGGGACCGACGCGATATGATGCGGGATCGCGGCGCGATCCCGCTTCATATCGCGGGAGCCGGCGCAGGACGTAAATATACGTCCTGCGTCGTTAAGGGGTTAAGGACCAGAGCGTTTTTTGCACATCTGAACACTGTCACTTTAAACATTAATAACTCTTGAATGCTTTTAGTTATCATTCTGATTTGTTTTCTCGTGACATATTCTACTTTAACATAGTGGTAAAATTTTGTGGTATCTTGCATCCTTTCTTGGTGAAAAATCCCAAAATTTGATGAAAAATTTGAAAATTTTGCATTTTTCTAACTTTGAAGCTCTCTGTTTGTAAGGAAAATGGATATTCCAAATATTTTTTTTTATTCACATATACAATATGTCCACTTTATGTTTGCATCATAAAATTGATGTATTTTTACTTTTGGAAGACACCAGAGGGCTTCAAAGTTCAGCAGCAATTTTCCAATTTTTCACAAAATTTCCAAACTCACAATTTTTCAGGGACCAGTTAAGGTTTGAAGTGGATTTAAAGGGTCTTCATATTGGAAATACCCCACAAATGACCCCATTATAAAAACTGCACCCCCCCCCAAAGTTTTCAAAATGACATTCAGTCAGCATTTTAACCCTTTAGGTGTTTCACAGGAATAGCAGCAAAGTGAAGGAGAAAATTCACAATCTCAATTTTTTACACTCGCATGTTCTTGTAGACCCAATTTTTGAATTTTTACAAAGGGGAAAAGGAGAAAATGTATACTTATGTTTGCAGCCCAATTTCTCTCGAGTAAGGACATACCTCATATGTCTATGTAAAGTGTTCGGCGGACGCAGTAGAGGGCTCAGAAGCGAAGGAGCGACAAGGGGATTTTGGAGGGTACGTTCTTTTGAAATGGTTTTTGGGGGGCATGTTGCATTTAGGAAGCCCCTACGGTGCCAGAACAGCAAAAAAAAAACACATGGCATACCATTTTGGAAACTAGACCCCTTGAGGTACGTAACAAGGCATAAAGTGAGCCTTAATATCCCACAGGGGTTTCACGACTTTTGCATTTGTAAAAAAATTTAAATAAAATTTCACTAAAATGTGTGTTTCCCCCCAAATTTCACATTTTTGCAAGGGTTAATAGCAGAAAATACCCCCAAAAAATTGTAACCCCATCTCTTCTGAGTATGAAGGTACCCCATAAGTTAACCTGAAGTGTACTATGGGTGAACTACAATGCTCAGAAGAGAAGGAGTCATATTTGGCTTTTTGATAGCAAATTTTGCTCGGGGGCATGTCGCATTTGGGAAGCCCCTATGGTGCCAGGATAGCAAAAAAAAAAAAACACATGGCATACCATTTTGGAATCTAGACCCCTTGAGGAACGTAACAAGAAATAAAGTGAGCCTTAATACCCCACAGGGGTTTCATAACTTTTGCATACGTAAAAAAAAAAAAATCACTAAAAGGTGTGTTTCCCCCCCAAATTTCGCATTTTTGGAAACTAGACCCCTTGAGGAACGTAACAAGGCGTAAAGTGAGCTTTTACCCCCCACTGGTGTCTGTCCAATCTTTGTAACAGTGGGCTGTACAACATTTTTAATTTGCACAGCCCACTGTTCCAAAGATCTGTCAGACACCTGTGGGGTGTAAATTCTCACTGCACCCCTCATTACATTCCGTGAGGGGTGTAGTTTCCGAAATGGGGTCACATGTGGGGTTTTGTTTTTTTGCATTTGTCAAAACCGCTGTAACAGTCAGCCACCCCTGTGCAAATCACCTCAAATGTACATGGCGCACTCTCCCTTCTGGGCCTTGTTGTGCGCCCCCAGAGCACTTTGCGCCCACATATGGGGTATCTCCGTAGTCGGAAGAAATTGCATTACAAATGTTGGGGGGCTTTTTTCCCCTTTACCTCTTGTCAAAATGAAAAGTATAGGGCAACACCAGCATGTTAGTGTAAAACATTTATTTTTTTACACTAACATGCTTGTGTAGACCCCAACTTCACCTTTTCATTAGGGTTGAAAGGAGAAAAAGACCCCCAAAATTGGTTAGGCAATTTTTCCTTAGTACGGCGATACCCCATATGTGACCCTAAACTGTTGCCTTGAAATACGACAGGGCTCCGAAGTGAGAGTGCCATGCGCATTTGAGGCCTGAATTAGGGATTTGCATAGGGGTGGACATAGGGGTATTCTACGCCAGTGATTCCCAAACAGGGTGCCTCCAGCTGTTGCAAAACTCCCAGCATGCTTGGACAGTCAACGGCTGTCCGGCAATACTGGGAGTTGTTGTTTTGCAACAGCTGGAGGCTCCATTTTGGAAAGAGTGGCGTACCAGACGTTTTTCATTTTTATTGGGGAGGGAAGGGGGGCTGTGTAGGGGTATGTGTATATGTAGTGTTTTTTACTTTTTATTTTAATTTGTGTTAGTGTCGTGTAGTGTTTTTAGGGTACAGTCACATGGGCGGGGGATTACAGCGAGGTTTCCGCTGCGAGTTTGAGCTGCCGTGCTAAATTTGCTGCATTGCAGCCTGATACTCACTGTAAGCCCCCTGCCCATGTGAATGTACCCTGTACATTCACAGGGGGGGGACCTCCAGCTGTTGCAAAACTACAACTCCCAGCATGTACAGTCTATCAGTGCATGCTGGTAGTTATAGTTTTGCAACAGCTGGAGGCACACGGGTTGGGAAACACTGAGTTAGGAAACAGACAATGTTTCCCAACCAGTGTGTCTCCAGCTGTTGCAAAACCACAACTCCCAAACATTCTCAGGCATGCTCGGAGTAGTAGTTCGGCAACATCTTTAGAGCCAGATGTTGCCGAACTACAACTCCCAGAATGCTTGGAGTTGTAGTTTTGCAACATCTGGAGGACTACAATTTGCAGACCACTAATACAGTGGTTCCCAATCTGTGCCCTTCCAGATGTTGCAAAACTACAACTCCCAGTATGCCAAAACTGTCCAGGCATGCTGGGAGTTGTAGTTCTGCAACATCTGAAGGGCCAGATGTTACAGAACTACAACTTTCAGCATGCCTGGACAGTAAGGGCATGCTGAGGATGTGTAGTTTTGCAACATCTGGAAGGGCACAGTGGTCTCCAAACTGTGGACCTCCAGAAGTTGCAAAACTGCAACTCCCAGCATGCCCAGATGCCAAGGGCTGTCTGGGCATGCTGGGATTTGTAGTATACAGGGTCCCAATACAGCAATGCATGTCGCTTTACGGCGACGTGCATTGCTGTAAAGGGCCCGACTGCGGCTGAAGATCCACTCACCTGTCGCTGCCGCCATAGGCGTGCGCAGCCTATTGCATTAGGGTGTGCACCCTAAAGCACAAACTCACGCCGCGCGCGTGCATATATGTATATATACGCACACATACACACAGTTAGTATAGTTCCCCCACATTAGGTGCAGTATAGTCCCCCCCACATTAGGTGCAGTATAAGTCCCCGCACATTAGGTTGGCAGTACAGTTCCCCCACATTAGGTTGGCAGTACAGTTCCCCCACATTAGGTTAGCAGTACAGTTCATCCACATTAGGTTGGCAGTACAGTTCCCCCACATTAGGTTGGCAGTACAGTTCCCCCACATTAGGTTGGCAGTACAGTTCCCCCACATTAGGTGCAGTACAGTTCCCCCGCATTAGGTGCAGTACAGTTCCCCCACATTAGGTTGGCAGTACAGTTCCCCCACATTAGGTTGGCAGTACAGTTCCCCCACATTAGGTTGGCAATACAGTTCCCCCACATTAGGTGCAGTTCAGTTCCCCCACATTAGGTGCCACCTAATGTGGGGGAACTGTACTGCACCTAATGTGGGGGAACTGTACTGCACCTAATGTGGGGGAACTGTACTACACCTAATGAAGGGGAACTGTACTGCACCTAATGCGGGGGAACTGTAGTGCACCTAATGCGGGGGAACTGTACTGCACCTAATGTGGGGGAACTGTACTGCACCAGTACAGTTCCCCTACATTAAGTGCAGTACAGTTCCCCCACATTAGGTGTAGTACAGTTCCCCACATTATGTGCAGTACAGTTCCCCTACATTAGGTGCAGTACAGTTCCCCTACATTAGGTGCAGTATAGTTCCCCCACATTAGGTGCAGTATAGTTTCCCCACATTAGGTGCAGTATAGTTTCCCCACATTAGGTGCAGTACAGTCCCCCCACATTAGGTGCAGTACAGTCCCCCCACATTAGGTGCAGTACAGTTCCCCCACATTAGGTGCAGTACAGTTCCCCCACATTAGGTGCAGAACAGTTCCCCCACATTAGGTGCAGTATAGTTCCCCTACATTAGGTGCAGTATAGTTCCCCCACATTAGGTGCAGTATAGTTCCCCCACATTAGGTGCAGTATAGTTCCCCCACATTAGGTGCAGTATAGTTCCCCCACATTAAGTGCAGTATAGTTCCCCCACATTAAGTGCAGTATAGCTCCTCCACATTAGGTGCAGTATAGCTCCCCACTTTAGGTGCAGTATAGTTCCCCACATTAGGTGCAGTATATCTTTCCACATTAGGTGCAGTACAGTTTCCCCACATTAGGTGCAGTATAGTTCCCCCACATTAGGTGCAGTATAGTTCCCCCACATTTGGTGCAGTATAGCTCCCCACATTAGGTGCAGTATAGTTCCCCCACATTAGGTGCAGTATAGTTTCCCCCACATTAGGTGCAGTATAGTTTCCCCCACATTAGGTGCAGTATAGTTTCCCCCACATTAGGTGCAGTATAGTTTCCCCCACATTAGGTGCAGTATAGTTTCCCCCACATTAGGTGCAGTATAGTTCTCCCACATTAGGTGCAGTATAGTTCCCCCACATTAGGTGCAGTATAGTTCCCCCACATTAGGTGCAGTATAGTTCCCCCACATTTGGTGCAGTATAGTTCCCCCACATTAGGTGCAGTATAGCTCCCCACATTAGGTGCAGTATTGTTTTCCCCACATTAGGTGCAGTATAGTTTCCCCCACATTAGGTGCAGGTAAGTACCGGTCTTCCTCCCGTCCTCACCGGACTTCAAGGGGCCGGGCAGGGCGGGAGGAAGTAACCCCCCCCCCCCCTGCGATTGGTCGGTTAGTTAACCGACGGATCGCAGGGAATAGGAGGAGGTGGCAGGCTTGCCACCTCGATCCTATTCTTTAGCATGGTCCTGGCTGTCTGTGACAGCCGGGATCATGCAAAATTACCGGGCGGTCGGGTCCCAGAGACCCGATCAGCCCGGTATTGCCGCAGATCGCAAGGCCCCCCTCAGCGTTTGCCCTGGATGCCTGCTGAAGCATTTCAGCAGGCATCCGCTTCCGATCTCTGCCCGGCGCGCAGCAGGGACCGGAAAACGCCAGGACGTACAGGGACGTCCTGGGTCCTTAAAGCCCAGGATGCGGGGACGTCCCTGTACATCTTGGGTCCTTAAAAGGTTAAAGGGGTTTTCCAGGAATAGGAAAACAAGGCTGCTTTCTTTCAAAAACAGTTTCCTGTCTGTCTCCAGGTTGGGTGTGGTTATGCAGCTCAGTTCTATTGGAGTGAACGGAGCCAAGTTGTAAAACCACACCCAACCTGGAGACAGACGTGGAGCTGTTTTGGAAAGAAATTAGCTGTGTTTTTCTATTCCTGGATAACCCCTTTAATAAGGTTTGTTTTCAAATGCAAAGTATCCTTTATCAGTGTTTATTGTTTAAGGACTCATGATGCATGAACGTTTTTCAGAATAGATATAGGTATGACTTAATTTTGCTCCTTTTCTTCCCAAAATCTAAAAACAGTGTATATTAGATTCATAAGCTCACACAAAGCAAAGCACAGCATAATGAAACCATCTGCTACTGCAGTGACTGTGAATGAGCAGGAAAAATGGCAAGACACAGCAAAGTCATAAGTTAGAGTTACATTAAATCTTTTCGTGTGACAACATTGAAGAAATGACATTCTGCTACAATGTAATGTTGTGAGTGCACAGCCTGTATGAGGGTACGTTCATACAGGTGGATTAACTGCGAAATTTACGCTATCTGCTACGGAAAATCGGCAGCATATTTTGTTACCATTGATTTCAATGGGTCAGCAGAAAATCCGCACTACAGGAAGATTTATGGTAGCAAAATTCCCTGCAGATTTTCTGCAGCAAATATGCTGCTGATATTCTGCAGGTAATTTGCCTGAGTGAATGTACCCTAACAGTGTTTAAAGGGAAACTGACAGTCAGTTCACCCAATACACAGGGTTCTAGTGTGGGTGAACCAAACTAAAATGAGTTATAACTTACTCATATCTGTGTTCAGCCTTAGGAGATAGACCCACTAGCCAGCACACCCAGCATCCCTGCCTCCATGTCGTGTCTCGCTAACACATTAGCAATGCTGGCTAATAAAGGGGTCTGTCCACAGAACCTAACTATGGATCCGGGTAAGATATTTTACTTCGGTTCACCCACACTATAACCCTGTGTATTGGGTAAACCATCTGCCAGTTTCCCTTTAAATATTTTTATACAGGCCGTGCACAATACAGAGCATAATTTCTTCAATGAAAATAAAATATATACCAAAATGTGAGGAGTGCACACTTATGTGAGATACTGTACGCATATGTGTGTGTGTGTGTGTGTATGTATGTGTGTGTGTGTGTGTGTGTGTGTATGTGTGTGTGTGTGTGCGTGTGTGTGTGTGTGTGATTTTGTACAAGTCAAAGCTGTCAAAACAAATTATGGCATTTTAATCAGTAATTGATAAATGAAGCCTAAATGAGAAATTCTTTGTGCTATTAATAAAAGGTGAAATAAAACATTACAGAGGAATTGTTGCACAGTCTTACATGGCTACAATCACATTTTAAACAAATATTATCCTAACTTTATGAAGTAAGTAATAAATGTAATTTTGTGCATTTTCAATTTTCATGAATATAGAAAATTAAAACATTATAATTTAGCAGAGCATGTAATTGGAAAAAGATAGCTCTGCAAAATGTAATTTATGAGCTTTAAAATACACTTTAAAAAGATGCAGTACAACCTTGTAAAGGCATTTTATGGACGAAAATTAATAGAGAAATGCCATCTGAGCATAATTCTCTTATGTAAAGCTGGCAATATATAGTAGGCTGCACTGTATTTGCCATCTGCAGATTTGCCTATATTTCTCAGATGTCTATATTGCCATTTCTAGGATGTGGGTGGGTAACAGTTTCCTAAACTGACCATATTGTACACATATTTGTTTTGTTTAAGATTAGAGATGAGCAAACTTACAGTAAATTCGATTCGTCACAAACTTCTCGGCTCGTCAGTTGATGACTTATCCTGCATAAATTAGTTCAGCTTTCCGGTGCTCCGGTAGGCTGGAAAAGGTGGATACAGTCCTAGGAAAGAGTCTCCTAGGACTGTATCCACCTTTTCCAGCCCACGGGAGCACCTGAAAGCTGAACTCATTTATGCAGGATAAGTCATCAACTGCCGAGCCGAGTAGTTCGTGACGAATCGAATTTACTGTAAGTTCGCTCATCTCTCTTTAAGATGAAATAACACATACAACTTATCCTGAGATGCATTCTGCTGCCAAGTCCTGTTAGGGTTAGCATGGCTTTTAATTAGAAAAATGTGACAATTTCTGCACCAAAAAGCGCAGGGTGTCACTGTCCAAAACCTTACTCTTATTGACTTCAATAGGAGCCAGGGAAATATATGATAAAGAAGAGACATGACAGCTCTTTGCTGTGTGGTTAAGCACTGAATCAAGAATACCATGACACTGTGGCTATCTTTTGTGAACTAGGTGCTTCCTGTTGGAGTTTGTTCTCTCAAACTAAAAATCCCATTGTTCTTTGTTTGCAAGTGTGAGGTCACTGTCCTCACTCCTACACATCAGCCACCCCACTTATTGAAACACAATCAAGCTGCATTTCCTTCAAAAGACCAGTGTTTTCTAACCAGGGTGCCTCCAGCTGTTGCAAAAATACAATTAGTTGAAGAATTGTTTTTATTTGACTATGCTGCAGGGGCTGTAAAGTTAGTGTAGTCCATAATATAGTGTCTGTACCTGTGGGTGATGGTTTACTCACAATTCTTATGTGATTTTCACATCACTATTTATTTTTACCAGCATACAAAATGACTATTGTCTAGGAATTTTCCCAGCTTGCAATGCGGCCGAGACCTGACTCAATAGTCAGCTGATGACAGGGAGCCTGTCTGCTTCAATGGGTGGAGCGATCGCTTGGTGGGAGAGGAATCAATCTGCAACTAATGCAACAGCTGAAGGCACCCTGATTGAAAACCACAGGTCTACAGCTCATTTATGTTTCAATGGGTGGGGTGGCTGATGTGTGGGAAGGAGGAATATAGAATTGTGGGATTTGTAGTAAAAAAAAGAACACTCAAACAGGTTAATACAAGTTCACAAAAAGCTAACCCCAGTATTATGGTAATCTCACAACATATCCATTTAGCCCCAAGACAAGTGCAGATCCTTCCTAAGCATGTCCATTACTGCCTGCCAAGTACATACTAAAATCACCTTATGGTGGATAACCCCTTTAAGGACTGAGCCCTTTTCGCAATTCTGACCACTGTCACTTTATGCATTAATAACTCTGGGATGCTTTTACTGATTATTCTGATTCTGAGATTGTTTTTTCGTGACATATTCTACTTTAACATAGTGGTACATTTTCGTCATTACTTGCATCCTTTCTTGGTGAAAAAACACCAAATTTCATGAAATTTTAGAAAATTTTGCATTTTTCAAACTTTGAAACTCTCTGCTTGTAAGGAAAATGGATATTCCAAATTAATTATATATTCATTTTTTCATATTTATTGATTCACATATACAACATGTCTACTTTATGTTGGCAGCATAAAGTTGACATGTTTTTACTTTTGGAAGACATTAGAGGGCTTCAAAATTCAGCAACAATTTTCCAATTTTTCATGAAAATTTCAAAATCTGAATTTTTCAGGGATCAGTTAAGTTTTGAAGTGAATTTGAAGGACCTTCATATTAGAAATACCCCATAAATGACCCCATTATAAAAACTGCTCCCCTCAAAGTATTCAAAATGACATTCAGAAAGTTTGTTAACCCTTTAGGTGTTTCACTGGAATAGCAATAGCACAGGAGAAAATTCAAAATCTTCATTTTTTACACTCACATGTTCTTGTAGAGCCATTTTTTTATTTTTACAAGGGGTAAAAGGAGAGAAATCCCCCAAAATTTGTAACCCCCATCTCACTCGAGTAAGGAAATACTTCATATGTGGATGTAAAGTGCTTACAGAGGGCTCAGAAGGGAAGGAGCGACAATGGGATTTTGGAGAATGAATTTTGCTGAAATGTTTTTTGGGGGGCATGTCGCATTTAGGAAGCCCCTATGGTGCCAGAACAGAAAAAAAAAGCACATTGCATATTATTTTGGAAACTACACCCCTTGAGGAATGTAACACCCCACAGGTGTTTGACGACTTTTTGTTTTCCTATTGGTCAGTCAGAAGCGACGGGCTAATAGCAGATCTGGGGCGAGGGGGGGGGGGTTAACTTTTGGTTTCCCAATTCTGCCTACCCACAGTAGTCCAGACAGAACGGGGGAACCGACAGTGACCGGTGCCGGAGGCTACTTACCATAGGCAGCGGAGGCGATCGGCGGTGGCAGCGGGCAGCGATGACATTAGGCTTGCTCCCTGGTGCGGTGTGCTGCAGACTACGAAAGCCGGTGAGTTGCATAGCAACATCTGGAGTGTTACCACTATACAGTGGTCTCTAAACTGTAGCCCTCCAGATGTTGCAAAACTACAACTCCCAGCATGCCCAGACAGCTGTTTGTTGTTTGGGCATGCTGGGATTTGTAGTTTTGCAACAGCTGGAGGGCTATAGTTTGGAGATCACGTGCATTGGTCTCTAAACTGTGGCCCTTCAGATCTTTCAAAACTACACCTCCCAGCATGCCCACACAGAAAACTGCTGTCTCGCCATGCTGGGAGTTGTAGTTGCGTACCTCCAGCTGTTGTACAACTACATCTCCAAGCATGCCCTTCGGCGATCAGTACATGCTGGGAGTTGTAGTTTTGCAACAGCTGAAGGTACACTGGTTGAAAAATACTGAGTTAGGTAACAGAATCTAACTGAAGTCTTTCCAACCACTGGGCCTCCAGCTGTTTCAAAAGTACAACTCCCAGCATGTACAGTCTGTCAGTGCATGCTGGGATTTGTAGTTTTGCAACATCTGGAGGGCTACAGTTTGGAGATCACCGTGCAGTGGTTTCTAAACCATCACCCTCTAAATCTTGCATATTACAACTTCCAGCATGCACAATGAGCAAATGTCTGTCTCGCCATGTTGGGAGTTGTAGTTGCGTACCTCCAGCTGTTGAATAACTACATCTCCCAGCAAGCCCTTCTGTGATCAGTACCTGCTGGGAGTTGTAGTTTTGCAACAGCTGGAGGCACACTGGTTGGGAAATACTGAGTTAGGTAACAAAACCTATCTGAAGGTTTTCCAACCAGTGTGTCTCCAGCTGTTGCAAAACTACAACTCCCAACATGCACGGTCTGTCAGTACATGCTGGGAGTTGTAGTTTTGCAACAGCTGGAGGTTTGCCCCCCATGTGAATGTACAGGGGACATTCACACGGGCGGGTTTACAGTGACTTTTCAGCTTCAAGTTTGAGCTGCGGCAAATTTTCCCCTGCAGCTCAAACTCCTAGCTGGAAACTCACCATAAACCCCGTCAGTGTCAATGTGCCGTAAAAACACTGCACTACACTACACTACCACAAAATAAAGGGTAAAAAACTACATATACACCCCCTTACACAGTCCCCCCCAATAAAAATGAAAAACATTTCGTACGGCAGTGTTTCCAAAATGGAGCCTCCAGCTGTTGCAAAACAACAACTCCCAGCATTTCCGGACAGCCACTGACTTTCCAGGCATGCTGGAAGTTTAGCAACAGCGGGAGGCACCCTGTTTGGGACTCACTGGTGTAGATTACCCCTATGTCCACCCCTATGTAACCCCTAATTTAGTCCTCAAATGCGCATGGCATTCTTTCACTTCGGAGCCCTGTCATATTTCAAGGAAACAGTTTAGGGACACTTATGGAGTAATTGAGTTACAAATTTTGGGGTGCTTTTTTCCTTTTATCCCTTATGAAAAATCAAAGTTGGGGTCTAAACCAGCCTGTTAGTGTAAAAAAATGTAACTCTTTTCTTTTTGGATTTCCAAAAAGAAAAGAGGAAACTCTTTTGTTTTTGGATTTCTTTTCTGTCATGACCACAGTGCTCTCTGCTGACACCTCTGTCCATTTTGGGAACTGCCCAGAGCAGGAGAAAATCCTAGTAACAAACATATGCTGCTCTGGACAGTTCCTAAAATGGACAGAGGTGTCAGCAGAGAGCACTGTGGTCGTGACAGAAAAGAAATCCAAAAATAAAAGAATTTCCTCTTAGCAATTTCCAAATCTGAAATTAAAAGAAAAAGTGCCACTTTCTTTTAATTTCACATTCCTTGTCAAACATTTTATGCTTGTCAATTAATTAGTGCAGCCATTGGGGGGTCTGCATTTTGCTAGTTTCTTGGACCAATAGACAGATTGAGTACACTTACCATATACCTTTCCTAATTTACAAATCTGTTTAACTTTCCACCATCAGTTGATTAAAAAAAAAAAAAACTTTTCCACCTTTAACCCCTTTAAGGCTGGATTCACATCTGCATCACAGGCTCCACTTGGGGTATTTGTTGCAGATTCTGTTTAAATGACAGAACAAAAGAAAATAAAAAATAAAAAAAAACAGCATGTTTTTGGTCCTGTTGAAATTCTGGAAAATGAAAGACATCAGTCGGAAATCCAACAGACTCCTTTAAAGTTAAAGGAGTACTCCAGTGCAAAATAACTTATCCCCTATCCAAAGCATAGGGGATAAGTTATAGATCGCGGGGGTTCCGAGCGCTGGGGCCCCCCGGGATCTCCTGGATGGGGCCGTGGCAGTCTGCCAGAAGTGAAAATTCGTCCCCAGCAGAAAGTGGAAGACACTCCCCCTCCATGTATCTCTATGGGATTCATGGAGGGGGTGTGTCGGCCGCTGCGTCATGCGGGGACGAAATGCCCCCTTTCCTGTATATTGCCGCGGCCCCATACTAAAGATCACGGGGTGCCCCAGCGATCATATAACTTATCCCCTATCCTTAGGATAGGGGATAAGTTATTTTGCACTATAGATGTCCTTTAATGAGGAAACTTGGAATCCAGTGGTGTTAAACTGATGCCGGAAAGTTAAACAGATTTGTAAATTACTAAGAGGAAATTCTTTTATTTTTGGATTTCTTTTCTGTCACGACCAAAGTGCTCTCTGCTGACACCTCTGTCCATTTTAGGAACTGTCCAGAGCAGCATATGTTTGTTACGGGGATTTTCTCCTGCTCTGGGCAGAGGTGTCAGCAGAGAGCACTGTGGTCATGACAGAAAAGAAATCCAAAATAAAAGAGTTTCCTCTGTAGCATTCAGCCGCTAATAAGTACTGGAAGGATTAAGATTTTTTTTTACAGAAGTAAATTACAAATCTGTTTAGCTTTCTGGCATCAATTGATTAACATTAAAAAAAAGTTTTCCACTGAGTACCCAATTAAAGAGGGCTCATGATATGCTGCATTTTAATGCACTTTGTGACTGTAAAGAACATGTACTCATATTTAAAAAAAAATGCAAGGGCTTGCAGCCTGTCTTTATTTATGTTAAAGTTAATATTACCAAGCTGACATCCTATCTCATATAATGATCCTGCACTTTTCCGCTTTTTCAATTGTTAGATCACAATGTTGTAAAACAGTTAAGTGGGCACTGTCATGAAGTAAAAAAATTGATATGTTGTAGTACTTAAGTACTACAACATATCTCTAATATACTTTAATTAAAAAAAGTGATTTTAAACAAGTTTAAAATCACTTTTAAATTCGGCCACTAGGGGTCGCCCTCCTAGTGGCTGAATGCATTCAGCAGTGACGTCACTACTGGATTTCGACTCATTTCAGCCTGGCAATGAGTCGAAATCCAGTCACTGCGGTGCTCGCTCCCGCCTGTCAATCAAACAGGTGAGAGCGAGCACGCTGATAGCTGGGGCTGCACTTCCCACTGTCAGGCTGCTCCACTAGCCTCGCGCGTGGCCCCGCCAGCCCCCCGTTACCCTGTCCGGAGGCAGCGCGCGCACTCATTGCTGCGCTGATCCTCCGGATGGGCAAGTCTGATCTGAGGTCTTATAAGGGGAGCGGAATGTCTTCTTTCCGGGCGGTTGGAGGGAGGGGGTTGTTGCACGGCGGGGTCTGGGGGTGATGGAGTTTGGGGGAGCGGAATGTCTTTTTCGGGCGGGCGGTGGGAGAAGGGTGGGGGGTGTTGCGCGGCGGGGCCTGGGGGAGCGGGATCTGTGGCAGCTGCGGCTGAGACTGTTTTCACCACAGGGTGCCTACAGTTGTTTCCCCACTACAACTCCCAGCATGCCCTGACAGCCAATAGATGTCAGGGCAGGCTGGGAGTTGTAGTGGTGAAACAGCTGGAGGCACCCTGTATAGTTGAACTAAGGGCGGAAGTCAGGCCCCCCCAGCAGGGACGTCATGCCTGCCGGGAAAGTCTGCCTGGTAGTGAGCACACTACCAGGCAGAAAAAAAAGCATTTTTAATATAGTAAAAAAAAAATGTAAAGGCAGGGAGGTGGTTAGGGATAGATGGGCAATAGACAGGGACAGAAAGAAAAAAAAAGGGATGGTGGCAGCTACCCTTTAAAGTGATACTCTGCAGGAAAAACTATAGTTTCAAATTAGCTGGTGGCAGAAAGTTATGCAGATTTGTAAATGACTTCTATTTAAAAATCTTAATCCTTCCAGTACTTATCAGCTGCTGTATGCTTCAGAGGAAGTTGTATAGTTCCCTTCTGCCTGAATACAGTGCTCTCTGCTGCCACCTCTGTCTGTGTCAGGAACTGTCCAGAGTATAGCATAGAGTAGCTGATAAGCACTGGAAGGAATAAAGGGGTACGCTACTGCCACAGCCACGTCCCCTCAATGCAAGTCTATGAGAGAGAGCTTATGGGAGGGACCCCCGCAGCCCACACCCAGCGTTCAGAACAAAATGTTCCGAACACTGGGGCAGTGGAATACCCTCTATTTTTAAATAGACATATGGTCTGTATCATTTTTGGTCACCAGTGGATTTAAAAACATTTTTTTTCTCTGGAGTACCCCTTTAATTACAGCTGCCTTTTCTTTGCCTGTGACCAAAGAGGATATCATAAATAAATTAGGATGCTGCAATCCAATCACATTTTTATTAAGACTCCTGAATGAAACCTCCCACAGAGAAGGGAACTGGCATCCGACATCAAATTTCAGCATCTCGCTGCTGCGGTGGCTATTGTTTAAGTAAACATTTATGTCGACTGCATTTCTACAGAGTACATATTGCTGACAAAACCATGCTTCTGATAGACTGGGATTGTCAAGCAGACTGTTGTGAATTGATGAATACTTTTAAACTCTCTTTATGTAATAGAGGGAACATGTAATCTCTAATTTGCAAGCTGTCTATACATATGGTATTGTTTTTTTTATGAATTTTCACTTTTCGAGGAGTACGGCATGTTCTTAAAGCGACGCATCAGATTCTGTGCCCACTGGATAATAAATCCTTTTTCTACCAAATAGGCAGCATAAATATTGTAAATTATGTAAATTATATATATATATATATATATATATATATATATATATATATATATATAAAATTTAAAGTTTCCCTGAAAGTCATTGAAGATCAACAGTGTTTTAAATATGGCAAGATTTTTTTTATACCATGAGCGCCTGCCAAGAATGGTAACTTAACACTGTTAATCTCAGCATTGTTAAAATCACTAAACACTCTGACATCGCATTCTGAATGTTACAGAGAAAATATAAAATATGTAGTGCGGCACGACGACTGTTTGAAGAGTAAACATACATATAATTTTAGTAGCAAAACAACACAGACAAGATTCAATAAGAAAAAATATAAATGATGGCTCATTGTTCCTAAGAACACTTTAGCAGTAGGAAATAATACAATCTATTAATCGCGAGATGCTAAAGATCATCCTTTCAGCTGAATAGAAAAGTACTTATTGTCTACTAACTGCAGTATTTCCAAAAGATGTGGAAAATCACGATTTTGTAAAGGAGCCTAGCCAAGTAAAAGTCATGGAAATAACCAAAAATTTTACAGTACCAATTTGTTAGTATCAGGCAAAGTCACAGTTTTTAAAAATAATAATAATAATAATAATAATAATTATTATTATTATTATAATTATTATTTTTCTTCTTTTTGTAAAATTCTACACAAGTAAGATACACAAAATAACCACTTTCCTTCCAGTACATGACATGGCCTTAAAAGGCTCCAGTCATGAGCCAGTGGAAAATTCCTATTTATTCTTAACACATCTCAATGCAAGTCCCAATAATTGGAGGGGGGAAACTATGGGGGAGATTTATCAAAACCTGTCCAGAGGAAAAGTTGCCCAGTTGCCCATAGTAACCAATTAGCTTGATTCTTTCATTTTTAACAAAGTCTCTGCAAAATGAAAGAAGCAATCTAATTGGTTACCATGGGCAACTGGGCAACTTTTCCTCTTAACAGGTTTTGATAAGTCTCCTCCTATAAGGCTGGGTGCGCACACAGTATTTTGGGCCTTATTTTAGGCCTCATTTTGGTCAATGGTTTTACCAAAACCAAGAGTGGAAAGGACACAAAATAAAAACTATCGTATATGCCGGCATATAAGACGACTGGGCGTATAAGACGACCCCCAACTTTTACAGTTAAAATATAGAGCTTGGGATATACTTGCCGTATAAGACTACCCCTCCTACCGCGAAGTACAGTACCTTGTAGTTCCCCGCATAGTAAGTAGGCAGTATAGTTCCCCCACATTAGGTAGACAGCATGTTCCCCTACAATAGTAGGCAGCTCCCCCACATTAGGTCAGCAGCTCCCCCACATTAGGTCAGCAGCTCCCCCACATTAGGTCAGCAGCTCCCACACATTAGGTCAGCAGCTCCCACACATTAGGTCGGCAGCTCCCCACATTAGGTCAGCAGTTCCCCCACAATAGTAGGCAGCTCCCCCACATTAGGTCGGCAGCTCACCCCCCCCCCCCCCACAATAGTAGGCAGCTCCCCCCCACAATAGTAGGCAGCTCCCTCCCCCACAATAGTAGGCAGCTCCCCCCCACAATCGTAGGCAGCTCCCCTCCCCATAATAGTAGGCAGTTCCCCCACAATAGTAGGCAGCTCCCTCCCCCACAATAGTAGGCAGTTCCCCCACAATAGTAGGCAGCTCCCTCCCCCACAATAGTAGGCAGCTCCCCCCACATTAGTAGGCAGTTCCCCCACAATAGTAGGCAGCTCCATCCCCCACAATAGTAGGCAGCTCCCCCAACATTAGTAGGCAGTTCCCCCACAATAGTAGGCAGCTTCCTCCCCCACAATAATAGGCAGCTCCCCCCACATTAGTAGGCAGTTCCCCCACAATAGTAGGCAGCTCCCTCCCCCACATTAGTAGGCAGCTCCCCCCACAGACATACAACTTCCAGCCATATAGAGTGTGTGGCTTGAGGCTGTATGTCTGTGTACTGCTCCCCACAGTGTTCCGGTCACCACTCCTCTGGCCCAGGGTCACAATCTACTGCTATGGCCTATGGACCATAGCAGCAGTCCCGGGACCGGAGGAGCGGTGATCGGAACACTGTAGATGACGCGCCGCCGGTCACTCACCAGGCCCCGGCTGCACTCGTCCTCCTCTGGTCCTCCTGCGCCTCTATGGTTATACGCACAGGACGTCACTGACGTCCCATGCGTACAACCATAGAGAGGTGGAGAAGCGCAGAAGGACCGGAGGAAGACAGCAGGAGGACCGGAGGAGGACACGCGGCGGGCGGGGAATGGTTAGTGACCCGCGGACATCCTTATGTCCCGAAAAGATTTTTCGGGACACAGGGATGTCCGGCATAAGAATACTTATGATTATCAGGCCGGCTCCTGTGTGCGGCTGCAGGCGGGGGCCGGCCAGAGCATGTAAAAACTAATTCATGTATACTAAAAACTAGGGTGCCTCCAGCTGTTGTGAAACTACAACTACCAGCATGCCCGGACAGCCTTTGCCGGTCCGGGCATGCTGGGAGTTGTAGTTTCACAACAGCTGGAGGCACCCTGGTTTTTAAGTATACAGTTATTAGTTTGTACATGCTCTGGCCGGCCCCCGCCTGCAGCCGCACACAGGAGCCTGCCCGATAATCATAAGTATTACTATGCCGGACCCCAATACCCGGCGTATAAGACGACCCCCGACTTTTCAGAAGAAAATTTGGGGTTAAAAAGTCGTCTTATACGCCGGGATATACGGTATATTAAAATGATTTGCACTTTTTGCTGTGTTTTGGGTCCATTACTGGTCATGATAAAATTACTGCCCAAACTACTGACTAAAATTAATATAAAAATCAGGCCCAAAATTCTGCCTAAATACAGTGAAACCTCTTTGAATATTAGTCAAACTGAAAATTCCTCACACTAAATATGGTCTGGAGGTGGATTTTTGTAAACCTTTTACTTGTTACGCCGAGCGCTCCGGGTCCCCGCTCCTCCCCGGAGCGCTCGCTACACTCTCCTCACTGCAGCGCTCCGGTCAGATCCACTGACCCGGGGCGCTGCGATACCGCCTCCAGCCGGGATGCGATTCGCGATGCGGGTAGCGCCCGCTCGCGATGCGCACCCCGGCTCCCGTACCTTACTCGCTCTCCGTCAGTCCTGTCCCGGCGCGCGCGGCCCCGCTCCCTAGGGCGCGCGCGCGCCGGGTCTTTGCGATTTAAAGGGCCACTGCGCCGCTGATTGGCGCAGTGGTTCCAATTAGTGTTATCACCTGTGCACTTCCCTATATCACCTCACTTCCCCTGCACTCCCTTGCCGGATCTTGTTGCCATCGTGCCAGTGAAAGCGTTTCCTTGTGTGTTCCTAGCCTGTGTTCCAGACCTCCTGCCGTTGCCCCTGACTACGATCCTTGCTGCCTGCCCCGACCTTCTGCTACGTCCGACCTTGCTTCTGTCTACTCCCTTGTACCGCGCCTATCTTCAGCAGCCAGAGAGGTTGAGCCGTTGCTAGTGGATACGACCTGGTCACTACCGCCGCAGCAAGACCATCCCGCTTTGCGGCGGGCTCTGGTGAAAACCAGTAGTGACTTAGAACCGATCCACTAGCACGGTCCACGCCAATCCCTCTCTGGCACAGAGGATCCACTACCTGCCAGCCGGCATCGTGACAGTAGATCCGGCCATGGATCCCGCTGAAGTTCCTCTGCCAGTTGTCGCTGACCTCACCACGGTGGTCGCCCAGCAGTCACAACAGATAGCGCAACAAGGCCAACAGCTGTCTCAACTGACCGTTATGCTACAGCAGTTACTACCACAGCTTCAGCGATCATCTCCTCCGCCAGCTCCTGCACCTCCTCCGCAGCGAGTGGCCGCTTCTGGACTACGACTATCCTTGCCGGATAAATTTGATGGGGACTCTAAGTTTTGCCGTGGCTTTCTTTCCCAATGTTCATTGCACTTGGAGATGATGTCGGACCAGTTTCCCACTGAAAGGTCTAAGGTGGCTTTCGTAGTCAGCCTTCTGTCTGGAAAAGCCCTGTCTTGGGCCACACCGCTCTGGGACCGCAATGACCCCGTCACTGCCTCTGTACACTCCTTCTTCTCGGAGATTCGAAGTGTCTTTGAGGAACCTGCCCGAGCCTCTTCTGCTGAGACTGCCCTGTTGAACCTGGTCCAGGGTAATTCTTCCGTTGGCGAGTATGCCGTACAATTCCGTACTCTTGCTTCAGAATTATCCTGGAATAATGAGGCACTCTGCGCGACCTTTAAAAAAGGCCTATCCAGCAACATTAAAGATGTTCTGGCCGCACGAGAAATCCCTGCTAATCTACATGAACTCATTCACCTAGCCACTCGCATTGACATGCGTTTTTCCGAAAGGCGTCAGGAGCTCCGCCAGGATATGGACTCTGTTCGCACGAGGCGTTTCTTCTCCCCGGCTCCTCTCTCCTCTGGTCCCCTGCAATCTGTTCCTGTGCCTCCCGCCGTGGAGGCTATGCAGGTCGACCGGTCTCGCCTGACACCTCAAGAGAGGACACGACGCCGCATGGAGAATCTCTGCCTGTACTGTGCTAGTACCGAACACTTCCTGAAGGATTGTCCTATCCGTCCTCCCCGCCTGGAAAGACGTACGCTGACTCCGCACAAAGGTGAGACAGTCCTTGATGTCTACTCTGCTTCTCCACGTCTTACTGTACCTGTGCGGATGTCTGCCTCTGCCTTCTCCTTCTCTGCTGTGGCCTTCTTGGACTCCGGATCTGCAGGAAATTTTATTTTGGCCTCTCTCGTCAACAGGTTCAACATCCCGGTGACCAGTCTCGCCAGACCCCTCTACATCAATTGTGTAAACAATGAAAGATTGGACTGTACCATACGTTTCCGTACGGAGCCCCTTCTAATGTGCATCGGATCTCATCACGAGAGGATTGAACTTTTGGTCCTCCCCAATTGCACTTCTGAAATTCTCCTTGGACTTCCCTGGCTTCAACTTCATTCCCCAACCCTGGATTGGTCCACTGGGGAGATCAAGAGTTGGGGGCCCTCTTGTTCCAAGGACTGCCTAAAACCGGTTCCCAGTAACCCTTGCCGTGACTCTGTGGTTCCGCCTGTAACCGGTCTCCCTAAGGCCTATATGGACTTTGCGGATGTTTTTTGCAAAAAACAAGCTGAGACTCTACCTCCTCACAGGCCTTATGATTGTCCTATCGACCTCCTCCCGGGCACTACTCCACCCCGGGGCAGAATCTATCCTCTGTCCGTCCCAGAGACTCTTGCCATGTCTGAATACGTCCAGGAAAATTTAAAAAAGGGCTTTATCCGTAAATCCTCCTCTCCTGCCGGAGCCGGATTTTTCTTTGTGTCCAAAAAAGATGGCTCTCTACGTCCTTGCATTGACTACCGCGGTCTTAATAAAATCACGGTTAAGAACCGCTACCCCCTACCCCTCATCTCTGAACTCTTTGATCGCCTCCAAGGTGCCCACATCTTTACCAAACTGGACTTAAGAGGTGCTTATAATCTCATCCGCATCAGAGAGGGGGATGAATGGAAAACGGCATTTAACACCAGAGATGGACACTTTGAGTATCTGGTCATGCCCTTTGGCCTGTGCAACGCCCCTGCCGTCTTCCAAGACTTTGTTAATGAAATTTTTCGTGATCTCCTATACTCCTGTGTTGTTGTATATCTGGACGATATCCTGATTTTTTCTGCCAATCTAGAAGAACACCGCCAGCATGTCCGTATGGTTCTTCAGAGACTTCGTGACAATCAACTCTATGCCAAAATAGAGAAATGTCTGTTTGAATGCCAATCTCTTCCTTTCCTAGGATACTTGGTCTCTGGCCAGGGACTACAAATGGATCCAGACAAACTCTCTGCCGTCTTAGATTGGCCACGCCCCTCCGGACTCTGTGCCATCCAACGTTTTTTGGGGTTTGCCAATTATTACAGGCAATTTATTCCACATTTTTCTACCGTTGTGGCTCCTATCGTGGCTTTAACCAAAAAAAATGCCGATCCCAAGTCTTGGTCTCCTCAAGCGGAAGACGCCTTTAAACGGCTCAAGTCTGCCTTTTCTTCGGCTCCCGTGCTCTCCAGACCTGACCCATCTAAACCCTTCCTATTGGAGGTTGATGCCTCCTCAGTGGGTGCTGGAGCTGTCCTTCTACAAAAAAATTCTTCCGGGCATGCTGTTACTTGTGGTTTTTTTTCTAGGACCTTCTCTCCGGCGGAGAGGAACTACTCCATCGGGGATCGAGAGCTTCTAGCCATTAAATTAGCACTTGAGGAATGGAGGCATCTGCTGGAGGGATCAAGATTTCCAGTTATTATTTACACCGATCACAAGAACCTCTCCTACCTCCAGTCTGCCCAACGGCTGAATCCTCGCCAGGCCAGGTGGTCTCTGTTCTTTGCCCGATTTAATTTTGAAATTCACTTTCGGCCTGCCGATAAGAACATTAGGGCCGATGCTCTCTCTCGTTCCTCAGATGCTTCTGAAGTTGAACTCTCTCCTCAACACATCATTCCTCCTGACTGCCTGATTTCCACTTCTCCAGCCTCCATCAGGCAAACTCCACCAGGAAAGACCTTAGTTTCTCCACGCCAACGCCTCGGAATCCTCAAATGGGGTCACTCCTCCCATCTCGCAGGTCATGCGGGCATCAAGAAATCTGTGCAACTCATCTCTCGCTTCTATTGGTGGCCGACTCTAGAGACAGATGTGGTGGACTTTGTGCGAGCCTGCACTATCTGTGCCCGGGATAAGACTCCTCGCCAGAAGCCCGCTGGTTTTCTTCATCCTCTGCCTGTCCCCGAACAGCCTTGGTCTCTGATTGGTATGGATTTTATTACTGACTTACCCCCATCCCGTGGCAACACTGTTATTTGGGTGGTCGTTGATCGATTCTCCAAAATGGCACATTTCATCCCTCTTCCTGGTCTTCCTTCAGCGCCTCAGTTGGCTAAACAATTTTTTGTACATATTTTTCGTCTTCACGGGTTGCCTACGCAGATCGTCTCGGATAGAGGCGTCCAATTCGTGTCTAAATTCTGGAGGGCTCTCTGTAAACAACTCAAGATTAAATTAAATTTCTCTTCTGCATATCATCCTCAATCCAATGGACAAGTAGAAAGAATTAACCAGGTCTTGGGTGATTATTTACGACATTTTGTTTCCTCCCGCCAGGATGACTGGGCAGATCTTCTACCTTGGGCCGAATTCTCGTATAATTTCAGAGTCTCTGAATCTTCCTCCAAATCCCCATTTTTCGTGGTGTATGGCCGTCACCCTCTTCCCCCCCTCCCTACCCCCTTGCCCTCTGGTCTGCCCGCTGTGGATGAAATTTCTCGTGATCTTTCCATCATATGGAGAGAGACCCAAAATTCTCTCTTACAGGCTTCATCACGCATGAAGAAGTTCGCGGATAAGAAAAGAAGAGCTCCTCCCATTTTTTCCCCTGGAGACAAGGTATGGCTCTCCGCTAAATATGTCCGCTTCCGTGTCCCTAGCTATAAGTTGGGACCACGCTATCTTGGTCCTTTCAAAATTTTGTGCCAGATTAATCCTGTCTCTTACAAACTTCTTCTTCCTCCTTCTCTTCGTATTCCTAATGCCTTTCACGTTTCTCTTCTTAAACCACTTATCATTAACCGTTTCTCTCCCAAATCTGTTCCCCCCACTCCTGTTTCCGGCTCCTCGGACATCTTCTCCGTCAAAGAGATTTTGGCATCCAAAAAGGTCAGAGGGAAAACCTTTTTTTTAGTGGATTGGGAGGGTTGTGGTCCAGAAGAGAGATCCCCGGAGCGCTCGCTACACTCTCCTCACTGCAGCGCTCCGGTCAGATCCACTGACCCGGGGCGCTGCGATACCGCCTCCAGCCGGGATGCGATTCGCGATGCGGGTAGCGCCCGCTCGCGATGCGCACCCCGGCTCCCGTACCTTACTCGCTCTCCGTCAGTCCTGTCCCGGCGCGCGCGGCCCCGCTCCCTAGGGCGCGCGCGCGCCGGGTCTTTGCGATTTAAAGGGCCACTGCGCCGCTGATTGGCGCAGTGGTTCCAATTAGTGTTATCACCTGTGCACTTCCCTATATCACCTCACTTCCCCTGCACTCCCTTGCCGGATCTTGTTGCCATCGTGCCAGTGAAAGCGTTTCCTTGTGTGTTCCTAGCCTGTGTTCCAGACCTCCTGCCGTTGCCCCTGACTACGATCCTTGCTGCCTGCCCCGACCTTCTGCTACGTCCGACCTTGCTTCTGTCTACTCCCTTGTACCGCGCCTATCTTCAGCAGCCAGAGAGGTTGAGCCGTTGCTAGTGGATACGACCTGGTCACTACCGCCGCAGCAAGACCATCCCGCTTTGCGGCGGGCTCTGGTGAAAACCAGTAGTGACTTAGAACCGATCCACTAGCACGGTCCACGCCAATCCCTCTCTGGCACAGAGGATCCACTACCTGCCAGCCGGCATCGTGACATTACTGTATGTAATTTTTTGAAAAATTTGAATCGGACAATTTGCTGAATCTTTCCCAAAAATTTGTTTTGGTCGAAATTTATTTGCAGCAAATTGTTATTAAAAACAGCTATTTCTGGGCTACAGAGAGCCTCAATAGAGGTGTAGAACACTTTGCCTTGTCGTAACACGGATAGGGAGTGTGCTGTGTTAGTGAAATTATACTGTTATTTAGTATGATATGCAGATCAGAGGTGTCGCTATTAGAATCACTGCCACAGAGCATCTGGCTGTGGCAGCAGGGAGACCATATGATTTCAAAATTGAAGAGATTAAAGAGATTTTTTTGATTCAATTTTTATTTTATTTAATTTGCATTTACTTACATTTTTTGAGTACCCATTCTGGTGAGCATCGAACTGGAGGTCCGTCGTGAGGCAAGCTACCACCTGTTCCAACCCCTGCCTCTCAGTCCCCCTTTGACTGCCTCACTCTGTGTGGAACTTTAAATGTTTCATTTAATCAGTTATGGTTCATTGTTATCGCTCCAACCTGTTTCATTGGATTCTTGTGGTAATTCCAGAGGTAATATATGACGACGACTAGAGAGTATCTCTATTGAGGACCCACTGGAGGTCAAGTCTGGTGCCAGTGGCCGTGGTTATTACAGCTCCAATAGTGTAAAATTAGCTGCAGTGAAAAAGCTTGTACCTGTATCTTAAAATCAAGCTGCTGTTCCGCCGCAAAGCCAGCTAATGCCTGTCAATGTCCCTTCCTCTCAGTGCACCCCCAAGCTCATGACTCATGGTCCACTTCAAAAGGGAGGGACTGTAGCAACTTAGCTAGGAGCACATTCAGCTTCTGTGATGTTTGATAAGTGGGTGCATAAAACAAGAAGTGGCTGCAGGGAAAAAGCTTGTACTTGTATCTTAAAATCAAACTGGCGGTCCTCCACCAGGTGAGCTACCACCGGTTCCAGCCCCTTACTCTCAGCGCCAACCCCGACTGTGAAAGTGTGAATGTTTCATTTAATCAGTTATGGTTCATTGTTGTCACTCCAACCTGTTTGGTTGGATTCTTGTGGTAATTCCATAGGTAATATATGATGTTGACGACCATAGGGCCTCAGTCTTGAAAATATTACATCCATTTTTAATAGATTTTTTTTTTTTTTTATAGATTTTGATTAGATTCAAAAGTTTAATGTCCCGGGTGCTTGAAGCGTTTACTTTGAACTTATACTGTATGACCACAAAACCCAATATAACAAGAAGTCACATGGCGGCACAATAACAGAGCATAGAGGTGGCAGCAGCACGACGAGACCACAGGTCCTCAAAATAGAAAAGGTTAAAGATATTTTTGAAAATTTTAATTGAAGATTTTAGATAGATTAAAATTTTTAAAGTTTAATTTAAGGAGCCAACAGCATAAGGAGACCATATGGGGGGGGGGGGGGGGGAAATGACACAGAATGGAGGGGCAGCAGCATGAGGAGACCATAATCTGGCAGAATGACACAGCCTTGAATTTTCAGCACCAAGAGGTGACCATATAGTGGCAGAACAACCCGGCCTGGAGGTGGCAACAGCCTGAGGAGACCATAGGGCCTTACAATTGAAAGGATTAAAGATATTTTGGAAAATTGTATTTGAAGATTTAAAATAGATTAAGATAAAGTTTCATTTAATGTGCCAGCAGCATGAGGAGACCACATGGCCACGGTGTGTCTGGGTCATCTGTCTCGTCTTCCTCATCACCCTGTAGCACCAAAGCCTGCTCTTACTCCACCTCTCCTGTCATATGACTATTAAAATCACCCATTTCGCAAAATCTTGCCTGTGTTCCACTCTCCCCCTCCTCCTCCAGTTCAGCCCCCACAGGGCTCATGTGGCCTCGAGATGTAGGCGAAAAATCTCCAGTGCCCTGACCAGCCATAGTTTTCAACATGTGTTATAGGATATGAGGCAGTTGAATTAAGTCGTTCATCCTGTAATCCTGGCAACTGACTAATAATGTGGTCGGTGATGGCTTTTCTCTGTTCGTATAGTCTGTCCAACATATGGAGGGTGGAATTCCTACATGTGGAAAAGTCTCAAATCAGATTACGTTCGGGGATGCCGTTCTGACACTGCAGCTCAAGGAGGGTGTGCTTTGCGGTGTACGAGTGGCTGAAGTGCATGCAAAGTTTTCTTCCCATTGTTGGCATGTCTTGCAGATGGAGGTAATATTTCAGGAATCGCTTGACAACCAGATTAAACATGCATGCCATGCAGGACGCATGACTGAAGCTTCCTTGAAGCAGCACAGTAAAGATTTTTTTGTTCCCATTGTCGGTCACCATTAGGGTTGCTCGCGAATATTTGCAATGCAAATTTTATTCGTGAATATCGCATATTGGCGAATTCGCGCATATTTGCGAATATAGCACAAAATATTCGTAATTACGAATATTTTTTTTTTCACAGTACACATCACAGTGATCATCCCTCTATGCTTCCAGCTTGTGTAGTCTAAAGAAGACTCTAATACTACTGTGTGAGACTGGCGTGCGAATTTTCGCATATGGGAAAATTTGCATATGCAAATTTTCCCATATGTGAGTTTTTGCATATGTGAGTTTTTGCATATGCTAATTTTTGCACATGCGAAAATATAACGCGAATATTACAAATATGCAAATTTTGCAAATATATGACGAGTATTCCTCCATATATTCGCGAAATATCGCAAATTCGAATATAGCCTATGCTGCTCAACACTAGTCACCATGGTTCCCATTTCCAGTTTTTGTAGAGCAAGCCATGATTCAATTTCTTGATGAATGACTTTTAGCAAATCCTCCCCTGCGTGACTAAGTTCGCCAAGGCAAACCACGTGAAGAACAGCGTGACACCACCATGCCCTGCACACATGGTATGCTGGAGGGGCATTTTTATAAAAATTATTAATTAACCCCTTAAGGACTCAGCGTTTCTCAGTTTTTGCATTTTCATTTTTTACTCCTTACCTTTTAAAAATCATAACCCTTTCAATTTTCCACCTAAAAATCCATATTATGGCTTATTTTTTGCTCCACCAATTCTATTTTGCAGTAACATTAGTCATTTTACCCAAAAATCCACGGCAAAACGGAAAAAAAAATCATTGTGGGACAAAATTGAAATAAAATGCCATTTTGTAAATTTTGGGGGCTTCCGTTTCTACGCAGTGCATTTGTCGGTAAAAATTACACTTTATCTTTATTTTGTAGGTCCATATGGTTAAAATGATACCTTACTTATATAGGTTTGATTTTGTCATGCTTCTGGAAAAAATCATAACTACATGCAGGAAAATGTATATGTTTAAAAATGAGCTCTATAACTTTTTTCCATGTATGGTGCGGTTTGAGGGCTAATTTTTTTGTGCCGTGATCTGAAGTTTTTATCGGTCCCATTTTTGTTTCGATCGGATTTACACTAGCATGCTCGTTTGGACCCCAACTTTTCCTTCTCATATGGGGTAAAAGGAGAAAAAGACCACCAAAATTTTTAAAGCAATTGCTCCCGACTACAGAAATACCGCATATGTGGCCCTAAACTGTTTCCTTGAAATACGACAGGGCCCTTAAGTGAAAGAGCACCATGAGCATTAATTTAGGATTTGAATAGGATTGGACTTGGATGCAAGCGTTACAATTGGCTCCACTTTCAAAAATATTTTACGCCAGTGATTCCCAAACAGGGTGCCTCCAGCTGTTGCTAAACTCCCGGCATGCCTGGACAGTCAAGTCTGAATGGAAATTCTGGGAGTTGTTGTTTTGCAACAGCTGGAGGCTCCATTTTGGAAACCCTGCTGTACGATATGTTTTTCATTTTTATTGGGGTGGAAGGGGGGACAGTGTAAGGGGTGTATATCTAGTATTTTACCCTTTATTTTGTGTCAGCATTTTGTGTAGTGTAGAGTAGTTTTTTTAGGGTACATTCACGCTGACAGGGTTTTACGGTGAGTTTCCCACTAGGAGTTTGAGCTACCGCGGAAAATTTGCCACAGCTCAAATTTGCCACAGCTCAAACTCATTGTAAACCCGCCCGTGTGAATGTACCCTGTACATTCACATGGGGGGCAAACCTCCAGCTGTTGCAAAACTACAAGTCTCAGCATGCACTGACCGTGCATGTAGGGAGTTGTACTTTTGCAACAGCTGAAGGCACTCCGGTTGGAAAACCTTGAGTTAGGTACTGTTACCTAATTCAGTATTTTCCAAGCAGTGTGCATCCAGCTGTAGCAAAACTACAACTCTAAGCATGTACTGATCGCTGAAGGGCATGCTGGGACATGTAGTTATGGAACAGCTGGAGGCACGCAACTACAACTCCCAGCATGCCGAGACAGCCTTTTGCTGTTCATGGATGCTGAGCGGTGTAGTTTTGCAAGATCTAGAGGGCCACAGTTTAGAGACCACTGCACAGTGATCTTCAAACTGTACCCCTCTATCTCTTGCAAAACTACAAATCCCAGCATGCCCAAACAGCCTTTTGCTGTTCATGGATGCTGAGAGTTGTAGTTTTGCAGCATCTGGAGGGCTACAGTTTAGAGAACACTGCATAGTGGTCTTCAAACTGTCGCCCTGCACATGTTGCTAGGCAACTACTCACCTCCTGCAGCAGGATCGCCGCACGCCGCGAAAGCTGGAGGATCGCCGCCCACTAAGGGACCTTCACCACCATCGCTCACATCACGGTTCCCCCTGCTCTGCCCGGACTACCATGGGTGGGCAGAGCAGGGAAACCGAACTTTAACCCCCCGCTCCAGATCTGCTATAGTGAGGATCAAAACTTTGGGCACCCCAGGTAAAAAATGGTATTAATGTGCGTAAAGAAGCCAAGGAAAGATGGGAAAATCTCCAAAAGGCATCAAATTACAAATAACACATTCTTATAATATGTCAACAAAAGTTAGATTTTATTTCCATCATTTACACTTTCAAAATAACAGAAAACAAAAAAAATGGTGTCTGCTAAAGTTTGGGCACCCTGCAGAGTTATTATCTTGTGCTGCCCCCTTTTTCAAGTATCACAGCTTGTAAACGCTTTTTGTAGCCAGCCAAAAAGCGTTCACAAAAGTCTTCCAGTTCTTTGAGATTTCTGGGCTGTCTGTCAGCACTGCTCTTTTAAGGTCTATCCATAGATTTTCAATTATGTAAAGGTCAGGAGATTGTGAAGGCCATGGCAAAACCTTCAGTTTACGCCTCTTGATGTAATCCCCCGTGGATTTCGAGGTGTGTTTAGGATCATTATCCATTTGTAGAAGCCATCCTCTCTTTAACTTCAGCTTTTTCACAGATGGCATCAAGTTAGTAAAATTTGCTGAAATTTTATTGAATCCATTTTTCCTTCTACTCGTGAGATGTTCCCTTTACCACTTGCTGCAATACAACCCCAAAGCATGATTGATCCACCCCCATGCTTAACAGTTGGACAGAGTTTGTTTTCATTAAATTCTGTTCCCCTTCTTCTCCAAACGTACCTTTGCTCATTTCGGCCAAAAAGTAAAATTTTAACCTCATCGGTCCACAGAACTTGTTTCCAAAATGCATCAGGATTGTCTATATGTTCTTTTGCAAAGTTAAAATGCTGATTTTTGTGGTGAGGACGTAGAAGAGGTTTCCTTCTGATGACTCTTCCATGAAGACCATATTTGTACAAGTATCTCTTTATAGTGGGATAGTGTACCACAACTCCAGTGTCTGCCATATCTTTCTGGAGGGATTGTGCATTCAAACTGGGGTTTTGAATTGTTTTTCTCACAATCCTGTGAGCTGTTCTGTCTGATATTTTTCTTGGTCTTCCAGATCTTGCTTTAACTTCCACTGTTCCTGATGACTGCCATTTCTTAATTACATTCCGAACAGAGGACATCTGAAAACGTCTGAAAACATTTTGCTATCTTCTTATAGCCTTCTCCAGCTTTGTGAGCATCAACTATTTTCAGTTTCAGATTTCTAGACAACTGCTTAGAAGAACCCATGGTACTGATTGTACTGATTGTTGGTGCAAGGTCAGATGAGTCTGGGCATTTAAAACCTTTGAGATTGACATCACCTGGTCTTCCCAGATGATGATTGGGAACAATCCATGACACTGCAGGACGTACCCGTATGTAAATAGATTACCATAAAAAGAAATTGTTAATGTCTCAGCAGCATGAAGAGGCCATAGGGCTTCACAACTGAAAGGATTGAAGATATATTTTCAAATTAAATTGAAGATTTTAAATAGATTACCATAAAAAATGTTTAGGTAATGTCCCAGCAGCATGAAGAGACCATAGGGCCTCACAACTGAAAGGATTGAAGATATATTTTAAAATTTAAATTGAAGATTTTAAATAGATTACCATAAAAATGTTTAGGTAGTGTCCCAGCAGCATGAGGAGACCACATGACTTGACAATGACACAGCCTGGAGGTGGCACCAGCATTAGAAGACCAAAATGTGGCAGAATGTCCAAGCCTGGAGGTGGCGGCAACAAGAGGAGAACATGTGGTGACAGAATGACACAGCCTGGAGGTGGCAGCAGCCTGACCAGACCAAAGGGCCTCACAATTAAAAAGATTAAAGATATTTTTTTAAAGTGCATGTGGCCATGTTAACATCCTTTGATCCCTGATGAAAAACTGCCACACCACAGAGTAGCTGATTTTCCCCCCAACATCTGCACTGACTGATTGCTACTGCCGCCGACTCCTGGGAACTCTGGTCCACTACCTCCAGGGCAGGTAGGCTGCCGCGAAGCAGGCGGTCTACCAGGGCATGTTTGGCTCCAGTCTTCCCACTGCTGCCACCACGCTAACTCCCAACCATGCTACCACGTTGCTGACTCAACTTCTGCCTCACGGGCAACCTGCTACCCACTTTTCCTGATGAAGATGAAGCCCCTTCTGCACCCGGCACCCAAGTGCGATCGGCATCATAATCATCGAGTTATGTCAGCACGTCACTGATGTCCTCCTCAGGTTCCTATACAGTGTGTTCTTCAGAAGCATGAACGCTCTCAACACCACCTACCACACCATTCTCCTCATCACTACTTGCCCGTCCTCCACTTCTTGGCAGGGCAGTAGCTGCTGACTGTCCTCTAGTAGATCTTCCTGACTAAAAAGTGAAGCTGAACCCACAGAATAGGATATTTCTATGGGGGAGGGTACAGTATAGGGCCGAGGCAGTTGGAGGACAGGGACTGCTCCTGGGCCATGCCAACTGATGGTTGTGTCTGAGGATCCCACCAACTGTTGACTGGGCGTGTCAGATGTCACTTTTGATGAAGTGGATGACCGAGTTAATCAGTTAATGACAGCAGATGGGTTGCTGTTCAAGACTCGACCACTAGCTGATACCAGGAGCTCAGGCCTCTCGCTGTTACTCCTGCTGCCACTCACCCCTCATCTGTTGCGACCTCTGCCTGTGCCTCATGAATTTAGGTCTCTGCCCATCCTCTGTGCACATCATGGAACTTCTCTGCCTGACATACTTAGTGCGTATATAAGGGGAGTACAATACGCTCCACTACGCTTAAAACAGTATTTGTCCACAACACCAGCAGGTGTGTACTTTTGGCTGGCCTTTCACAGTATCTAGGCCCTTCAGACTTTAACAGGAACAAATTGGTGCACCACGTAGATGTACGTATGTGCTATGCACTTTTAAGGGGAGTTCAATGTGCTCCAGTATGCTTAAAACAGTATTTGTGGTATGCACTTATGGGCTTGAGGAGCTCAGGCCTCTCGCTGGGACTCCTGCTGCCACTCGCCCCTAGTCTGTTGAGAACTCTGCCTGCGCCTGATGAATTTAGGCCTCTGCCAATGCTCTGTGCATGTCGTAGAACTTCTCTGCCTGACATACTTAGTGCGTAGATAAGGGGAGTACAATACGCTCCACTACGCTTAAAACAGTATTTGTCCACAACACCAGCAGTTGTGTACTTTTGGCTGGCCTTTCACAGTAACTAGGCCCTTAACCCCTTAAAGGGGTACTCCCACCCCAGACATCTTATCCCCTATCCAAAGGATAGGGGATAAGATGTCTGATCGCGGGGGTCCTGCCGCTGGGGACCCCCGCATTATTGCATGCAGCACCCACCTCTTTTTACACCAGAACCGCTGGAGGCTCTGAGTCGCGAGTCCGGGACGGAAGTCCGTGACATCAGGACTCCGCCCCCGTGTGACACCACGCCCGTCCCCTCAATGCAAGTCTATGGGAGGGGGCTTTGCACGGATCAGTCAGATAGGGGCATGATTGCTCAAGCCTGTAGCTCAGGCTTGGAGCAATCAATTGATGATCGAATGCAGCGAAGACAGGTAAGGAGACCTCCGCCTGCGTCCCAGCTGACCGGAACATCACGATTTTATCGCGATGTCCCGATCAGCCTGACTGAGCTGCCGGGAAGCGTTTACTTTTGTTTTCAGATGCGGCGGTCAACTTTGATCGCCACGTCTGAAGGGTTAACAGCACGCGGCACAACGATCGATGCCGCGCGCTGTTAGCCCAGGGTCCTGGCTATGATTAGCAGCCGGGACCGACCCGGTGTGATACGGGGTCACGGCGTGACCCCGTTTTAAACACCAGGACCAGGCGTACGGCGTACAGGTACTCCCTACATCCTTAAGGAGTTAAGACTTTAACAGGAACAAAATGGTACACCACGTAGATGTACATATGTGGTAAGCACTTACAAGGGGAGTACAATGCGCTCCAGTATGCTTAATCAGTATTTGTCTACAAAACCAGCAGGTCTGTAGTTTTGGCTGGCCTTTCACAGTATCTAGGCCCTCAAGAACAAAATGGTACACCACGCAGATATGACGGGAGTTCTATGCGCTCCACAATGCTTAAAACAGTATTTGTCCACAACACTAGCAGGTGTGCACTTTTAGCTGGCCTTTCACATGAACTAGGCCCTTAAGACATTAACAGGAACAAAATGGTATACCACGTAGATGTACATATGTGGTATGCACTTATGAGGGGAGTACAATGCGCTCCAGTATGCTTAAAACAGTATTTGTCTACAACACCAGCAGATGTGTACTTTTGGCTGGCCTTTCACAGTAACTAGGCCCTTGAGACAGGAACAAAATGGTACACCCCTTAGATGTATGCACAGGTTACACTTAATAGAGGACAATACGCTTTTAGTGTTCTGCACACCCTAACTGGCTGGCTACTATTTGCTTTTCAGTTGTTGTACACACCAGTGCTGCAGCACACAGTCACTCTGTACTACACCCAAAATTGTACTTTCTCTCTCAATCTCACTCCGTTCCCTGTCAGTGCTTCAAGGCTGGATTTGGGCTTGAGGTGAATCGCTGCTGTAATACATGCCACAATTACACTCTCTAGCTCAATCTCTTCCCTTCCATTTCAGTGCTTCTAGGCTGGATTTGGGCTTGAGGTGAATTGCTGCTGTAAAAAAGGTTTTCTGTGTGACACACTGCTCTCTGTCCCACTCTCTCTGCAATAGAACACTGATGTGAGTGGTCGCAAGATGGCTGCCGATTATATATGGCTGTGACATCACAGGGGTGGCTGGCTGCTGATAGGCTGCATGCTGAATGTGATTCAGGGTCATCCCGCCGACCCTTGTTCCCTCCTTCCAAGGATTCCTTGTCCCATGTCCTAAAATGTGGATCTGCCATTTTAGATGCCCTGGAGCCTGGACCGCACTAAATGGAGTTTAACCCCTTAAGGACGCAGCTCATTTTCACCTTAAGGACACAGGCCTTTTTTGCAAATCTGACTACTGTCACTTTAAGCATTAATTACTCTGGGATGCTTTTACTTTTTATTCTGATTCCGAGAATGTTTATTCGTGACATATTTTATTTTATGTTAGTGGTAAAATTTTGTCGATACTTGCATCATTTCTTGCTGAAAAATTCCAAAATTTGATGAAGAAATAGAAAATGTTGCATTTTTTTTTACTTTGAAACTCTCTGCTTATAAGGAAAATGGACATCCCAAATAAATTATATATTGATTCACATATACAATATGCCTACTTTATGTTGGCATCATAAAGTTGACATGTTTTTACTTTTGGAAGACATTAGAGGGCTTCAAAGTATAGCAGCAATTTTCCAATTTTTCACAAAATTTTCAATATTAGAATTTTTCAGGGACCAGTTCAGTTTTGAAGTGGATTTGAGGGGCCTTCATATTAGAAATACCCCACAAATGACCCCATTTTAAAAAACATGCAGCCCTCAAAGTATTCAAAATGACATTCAAAAAGTGTGTTAACCCTTTAGGTGTTTCACAGGAATGGCAGCAAAGTGAAGGAGAAAATTCAAAATCTTCATTTTTTACACTTGCATGTTCTTGTGGACCCAGTTTTTGAATTTTTACAAGGGGTAAAAGGAGAAAAATCTTCCTAAAATTTGTAACCCAATTTCTCTAGAGTAAGGAAATATCCCATATGTAGATGTGAAGTGCTCTGTGGGTGCACTAGAGGGCTCAGAAGGGAAGGAGCGACAGTGGGATTTTGGAGAGTGAGTTTTTCTGAAATGGTTGTTGGAGGGTTGTCACATTTAGGAAGCCCCTATGGTTCCAGAATAGCAAGAAACCACCCACATGGCATACAATTATGGAAACTACACCCCTCAGGGAACGTAACAAGGGGTCCAGTGAGCCTTAACAACCCACAGGTGTTTGACGACTTTTCGTTAAAGTTGGACATGTAAATGACATTTTTTTTTCACTAAAATTCAGTTTCTTTCCCCAAATTTTACATTTTTACAAAGGAGTAATAGGAGAAAATGTCCCCAACATTTTTAACCCCATCCCTTCTGAGTATGGAAATACCCCATGTGTGGACGTCAAGTGCACTGCGGGCGCACTGCAATGCTCAGAATAGAAGGAGTCACATTTTGCTTTTGGAAAGCAAATTTAGCTGAAATGGTTTTTGGGGGCATGTCACATTTAGGAAACCCCTATGGTGCCAGAACAGCAAAAAAAAAAAAAAAATAAACACATGGCATACTATTTTGGAAACTACACCCCTAAAGGAATTTAACAAGGGGTACAGTGAGCCTCAACACCCCACAGGTGTTTGATGACTTTTAGTTAAAGTTGGATGTGTAAATGATTTTTTTTTTTCACTAAAATGCTGTTTTTTCCCCAAATTTTACATTTCTACAAGGGGTAATAGGAGAAAATGCCCCCAAAAATTTGTAACCCCATTTCTTCTGAGTATGGAAATACCCCGTGTGTGAACATCAAGTGCTCCGCTGGCACTCTACAATGCTCAGAAGAGAAGGAGCGCCATTGAGATTATGGAGAGAGAATTTGGTTGGAATAGAAGTCGGGGGCCATGTGCGAATTGAAGGCCACATGTGTTTACAAAGCCCCCCTTGGTGCCAGAACAGTGGACCCCCCTCCTGTGACCCCATTTTGGAAACTACACCCCTCACAGAATTTAATAAGGGGTGGAGTGAGCAGTTACACCCCACTGGTGTTTGACAGATCTTTGGAACAGTGGGCTGTGCAAATAAAAAATATAATTTTTCATTTTCACGGACCACTGTTCCAAAAAATCTGTCAGACACCTGTGGGGTGTAAATGCTCACTGCACCCCTTATTACATTCCGTGAGGGGTGTAGTTTCCAAAATGGGGTCACATGTGGGGGGGTCCACTGTTCTGGCACCACGGGGGGCTTTGTAAACACATGTGGCCTTCAATTCCTGACAAATTTTCTCTTCAAAATCCCAATGGTGCTCCCTCTGAGCATTGTAGTTTACCCGCAGAACACTTTACATCCACATATGGGGTATGTTCTTACTCAGGAGAAATGGGGTAACACATTTTGGGGGTCTTTTTTCCTATTTTCCCTTGTGAAAATGAAAAATTTAGGGAAACACCAGAATTTTAGAAAAAAATAAATATTTTTTTTTTTCATTTTCCCATCCAATTTTTGCATTTATGTCAGAACCGCTGTAAAATCAGCCACCCCTAAGCAAATCACCAATTTAGGCCTCAAATGTTCATGGTGCACTCTCACTCCTGAGTCTTGTTGTGTGTCCACAGAGCATTTTACGCCCACATATGGAGTATTTCCATACTCAAGAAAAATTGCGTTTCAAATTTTGCGGGTCTTTTTTTCCTTTTACCTCTTGTGAAAATAAAAAGTATGGGGCAACACCAGCATGTTAGTTGAAAAAAAATTTACACTAATTGGCTGATGTAGACCCCAACTTTTCCTTTTCATAAGGGGTAAAAGGAGAAAAAGCCCCCCAAAATTTTTAACTCAATTTCTCCTGAGTACAGAAATACCCCATATGTGGCCCTAAACTGTTTCCTTGAAACACGATAGGGCTCCGAAGTGAGAGAGCGTCATGCGCATTTGAGGACTAAAACAAGGATTGCATTGGGGTGGACATAGGGATATTCTATGCCAGTGATTCCCAAACAGGGTGCCTCCAGCTGTTGCTAAACTCCCAGTATGCCTGGACAGTCAGTGGCTGTCCAGAAATGCTGGGAGTTGTTGTTTTGCAACAGCTGTAGGCTCCGTTTTGGAAACACTGCCGCACAATGTTTTTTGTTTTTATTGGGGGGAGGGGGGACAGTGTAATGGGGTGTATATGTAGTGTTTTACCCTTTATCATGTGTTAGTGTAGTGTTTTTAGGGTACATTCACACTGGCGCAGGTTTACAGTCAGTTTCCCTCCAGGAGTTTGTGCTGCGGCAGAAAATTTGCAGCAGCTCAAACATGAAGCAGGAAACTTATTGTAAACTGGCCCGTGTGAATGTACCCTGTACATTCACATGGGGGGGGGGGCAAACCCCCAGCTGTTGCAAAACTACTGCCCCAGATGTTGCTAGGCAACTACTCACTGGCTTCCGTAGTCTTCACCAGGGTGTCACGAGGGAGCCGCACGTCATCGCCGCCCGCCTCAGCCGATCAGGTAAGGGACCTCCACCGCTGCTGGTCCCACTACAGTTCCCCCGTTCGGCCCGGATTACCATCGGTGGGCAGGACGGGGGAACCAAACTTTAACCCTCCCCCGCCCCCCATCTGCTATTGGTCGTCGCTTCTTGATGACCAATAGCAGGGATAGGAGGGGTGGCACCCCTGCCACCTAACTCCTATCCCTTCAGGGGGACCGGGGGTGTCTTGGACAGCCCCAATCCCCCTGATTTTCCGAGTCACCGGACACCCGTATGACCCGGATCTGCCGAAAATCGCCGGTCTGAATTGACCGGCGATTTCCTACGATTGCCAACATGGGGGGGGGTCTCAGGACCCCGCTGCGCATATGCATGGGATGCCTGCTGATAGATATCAGCAGTCATCCCGGTCCGATCCCCGACCGGCTAGTGGCGGTAACCGGAATTCCCACGGGGGTATCCATACGGCCCTTCGTCCTTAATGACTCAGAATGCAGGACGTATGCATACGCCCTTCGCCCTGAAGAGTTTAATGAAGAGATTTGCTGCGATATTCACATTTGTTGCGAATCTAATTTTTCCTAAAATTCATAACATTTTGAATCCCTAGTAATTTTCCTTGGAATGTTCTAAAAAGGATTATAGCAAGACCCTCAAAAATATTTGTCATCCAGGTGGTTCTACTGCAAGAGGAAAGTGGTGACAGTAGTTGAAATGAAATGAAATTTGATTTGGTTCTGGTATTCACATAAACAGTATTTTATTAAGTAAAATGAGGTGTGCGCATATTGGAACAAACCCTAGAATGAATTGGCTCCCATATATGTAGAGATGCAGATTTTAAGAGTTCCTGTCATCAAACCATATTTTCAAAACTCAGATTATATTCCCTAACTACTCCTAACACTCCTCCTGCCCTTAAATTTTTTTTCCAAGCTTTAAAAGCCTCATCATACTTTTCCGCTGAGCTCCCAGTATTAGAAAGTGGGCGTTTCCCAGCAGGTGCAACATCACTGAAGCCTGCGAGAGCTGTGCCTAGCCATGCCCCGCATGCACTTCCTGAGTTTGGTCTCTGCCAGACGGGGAGGAGACCTAACTAACTGTTTGACTTGTGCAGGGAACAGAACAGAGCCACCTAGTGGACCTTTTTTCAATCACATTAAAAACATATAAAGATTGAGAATTTTAACAGCAAGTAAATAGCGAAGTGTTTTATAATTACATACAGAACATTATATTTCAGGTGTAGTTAAGTGACATGTACTCTTTAACCATTTAAGGATGTAGCAATTTTTCATTTTTGCACTATAGTTTTTTCCTCCTCACTTTCTAATAGCCCTAACGCTTTCAATTTTCCACCTTATGAGGGCTTGTTGTTTAAGCCACTTGTTATTTGTAATGAAATCACTTATTTTACCACAAAATCTATTGTGAAACAAATATATATATATATATATATATATATATATATATATATATATATATTTATTTGTGGGTCAAAATTGAAAAAAAAAATACAGATTTTATAACTATGGGACAATAAACCACAGTTTGTTTATCACCATTATTGGAGTGCTGTAGAAATTCGTAAATTCATTTCTTGTATCTAACAAGACAGACCCTGACCAGGACTGTATTGACGGCACCCTCCATACTTGCTTGTTATCTTCGGGTTGTGCTGCTCACCACCATCTTGGAGTATATATATATATATATATATATATATATATATATATATATATATTTGTGGGGGGAAATTGAAAAAAAAACATATTTTATAACTTTTAGGCTTCTGTTTTGCACTTTTAGATAAAATTATACATTTTCTTTTTTCTCTAGATCCATAAGATTACAACAATACCCATATTATACAGGTTTTGTTTTATTTTACTAGTTTAAAAAAATGATTACTTTTAGTATGAAAATCAGTATGCATAAAATTGTCCCCTTCAGATCCCTATACCCCTATTTTTCGACACATGGGGCGTGTTACGATTCGGCTAGCTGGATGTGGATCCTCTGTGTCAGCGAGGGATTGGCGTGGACCGTGTCGGTGGACCGGTTCTAGGTTGCTACTGGTATTCACCAGAGCCCGCCACAAAGTGGGATGGTCTTGCTGTGGCGGTAGCAACCAGGTCGTATCCACCGGCAACAGCTCAACCTCGCTGACTGCTGAGAAGGCGTGGGACAGAAGGACTAGACAGAGGCAAGGTCAGACGTAGCAGAAGGTCGGGGCAGGCGGCAAGGTTCGTAGTCAATGGCGATAGCAGAAGAACTGGAACACAGGCTTTGGACAACACTAAACGCTTTCTCTGGCACAAGGCAACAAGATCCGGCAAGGAAGGGAAGGGGAAGTGAGGTTATATAGACAGGGAGCAGGTGGAAGCTAGTTAGACTGATTGGGCCAGGCACCAATCATTGGTGCACTGGCCCTTTAAATCTTAGAGAGCTGGCGCGCGCGTGCCCTAAGGAGCGGAGCCGCGCGCGCCAGGACGTGACAGCCGGGGACCGGGACAGTTGAGTGACTTGGGATGCGATTCGCGAGCGGGCGCGTCCCACTATGCGAATCGCATCCCCACCGGCAGTGTCAGTGCAGCGCTCCCGGTCAGCGGGTCTGATCGGGGCTCTGCAGAGAGAGGAACGCCGCGATCCCTCCGGGGAGGAGCAGGGACCCGGAGCGCTCGGCGTAACAGTACCCCCCCCATTAGGTCTCCCCCTCTTTTTGTCCGGTAGTTGCTTCACGTGGGACGAGGACATTGGGAGCGATTGTAGAGTTTCCTTCTGGAAGACAGAGAAGTTCTCATCAAAGGCAGGCAGTTCAGAAGGAGTGGGAATGGGGAGGGGGGGCAGAGGGTGAAGCTTGGCACGGGGCAGAGTGTTACCAGGACGGGGGCTATGAGGAGGCAAAGCATAGTCCTGATAGGCCTTAGGGAGACCAGGTGTAGGAGGAGGCACTGAGGCTTGCCTGACGGGACTGGGAGCAGACGTGAGGCATTTTTTGTGGCAAGCAGGACCCCAATTCTTGATCTCCCCGGTGGTCCAGTCAAGGGTGGAAGAATGACGCTGGAGCCATGGCAGACCGAGGAGGACTTCAGAGGTGCAGTTGGGCAAAACAAAAAATTTAATTTTCTCGAGATGCAGTCCAATGCTCATAAGCAAGGGCTCTGTACGGTAACGCACAGTGCAGTCCAACTTCACTCCGTTGACCGAAGAAATGTAGAGCGGCTTGACGAGACGGGTCACCGGGATGCAGAACCTTTTAACCAAAGAGGCCAGAATAAAATTTCCAGAAGAACCAGAGTCCAAGAAGGCCACGGCTGAGAAGGAGGAGTTGGCAGAAGGAGAAATCCGCACGGGCACAGTGAGACGTGGAGAAGCAGACTTCGTACCAAGGGACGCCACACCCACGTGAGCTGGGTGCGTGCGTGCGTTTCCGAGACGTGGAGGACGAATAGGGCAATCCACCAAGAAATGTTCGGTACTAGCGCAGTACAGACATAAATTTTTATCCCTACGGCGAGTCCTCTCTTCATGGGTCAGGCGAGACCGATCCACTTGCATAGCCTCCTCGGCGGGAGGCACAGGGGTAGATTGCAAAGGATACTGTGAGAGAGGTGCCCAGAGATCAAGGTCTTTTTCCTGGCGGAGCTCCTGGTGTCTTTCAGAAAAACGCATGTCAATGCGGGTGGCCAAATGGATAAGTTCATGAAGGTTGGCAGGAATCTCTCGTACGGCCAGCACATCCTTGATGTTACTGGATAGGCCTTTTTTAAAGGTCGCGCAGAGGGCCTCGTTGTTCCAAGATAATTCGGAGGTGAGAGTACGAAATTGGATGGCGTACTCGCCTACTGAAGAATTACCCTGGACCAGGTTCAGCAGGGCAGTCTCGGCAGAAGAAGCTCGGGCTGGTTCCTCGAAGACACTACAGACTTCAGCGAAGAAGGACTGGACTGTGGCTGTGGCAGGATCATTGTGGTCCCAGAGCGGTGTGGCCCAAGACAAGGCCTTTCCAGACAGAAAACTAACTACGAACGCCACCTTAGACCGTTCTGTAGGAAATTGGTCCAACAACATCTCCATATGTAGGGAACATTGAGACAGGAAGTCACGGCAGAGTCTAGAGTCCCCATCAAATTTGTCCGGCAGGGACAAGCGGAGGCTAGGAGCGGCCACTCGCTGCGGAGGTGCAGGAGCTGGCAGAGGAGATGGTTGCTGCTGTAGCAGTGGCAGAAGTTGCTGTAACATGGCGGTCAACTGCGACAGCTGCTGTCCTTGTTGGGCAATTTGCTGCGATTGATGGGCGACCACCGTGGGTAGGTCAGCGAGACTTGGCAGCGGCACCTCAGCGGGATCCATGGCCGGATCTACTGTTACGATTGGGCTAGCTGGATGCGGATCCTCTGTGTCAGCGAGGGATTGGCGTGGACCGTGTCGGGGGACCGGTTCTAGGTTGCTACTGGTATTCACCAGAGCCCGCCGCAAAGCGGGATGGTCTTGCTGCGGCGGTAGCAACCAGGTCGTATCCACCGGCAACGGCTCAACCTCACTGACTGCTGAGAAGGCGTGGGACAGAAGGACTAGACAGAGGCAAGGTCAGACGTAGCAGAAGGTCGGGGCAGGCGGCAAGGTTCGTAGTCAATGGCGATAGCAGAAGATCTGGAACACAGGCTTTGGACAACACTAAACGCTTTCTCTGGCACAAGGCAACAAGATCCGGCAAGGAAGGGAAGGGGAAGTGAGGTTATATAGACAGGTGGAAGCTAGTTAGACTGATTGGGCCAGGCACCAATCATTGGTGCACTGGCCCTTTAAATCTTAGAGAGCTGGCGCACGCGTGCCCTAAGGAGCGGAGCCGCGCGCGCCAGGACGTGACAGCCGGGGACCGGGACAGGTGAGTGACTTGAGATGCGATTCGTGAGCGGGCGCGTCCCGCTATGCAAATCGCATCCCTGCCGGCAGTGTCAGTGCAGCGCTCCCGGTCAGCGGGTCTGACCGGGGCGCTGCAGAGAGAGGAACGCCGCGAGCGCTCCCGGGAGGAGCAGGGACCCGGAGCGCTCGGCATAACAGGGCGGCTGTTATGAGGGGTAATTTTTATCGCTGTGAGATTACATTTTTATTTGGAACTTTTTGATTACTTTTTACTCATTTTTTCTGGTATAAAAAGTGACCAAAAATCCGCCATTCTGTACTTTGGTATTTTTTTTATGTTCATGCCATTGACCGTGTGGTTTTATTAACATTTTATTTTAATAGTTCAGACATTTCCGCATACTGCGATACCACATATGTTTATTTTTGTTTACATTATTTTATTTAACCTCTTGGGGACGCAGGGCATATGCATACGCCCTGCTTCCCCGATCCTTAAGGTCTCAGGGCGTACCTGTATGCCCTGGTCCCGTTTACCCAGTTTGAACCGTTCTCACCAGCAGAGAACTGCTGAAACCCGGTGGGTCCTGGTTGCTTTGGGCAGCAAGGAACCACGGCTAATGCTGGGCCCAGCCAATCAGGCTGATGCCCGGCAATAACCCTTTAGACGCTGCAATCAAAGTTGATCGGTGCATCTAAAACGAAAGTAAAAGAATCCCGGCAGCTCAGCGCAGCTGATCGGGACTATCGCGACAAAATCACTATGTCCCGATCAGCTTAGCGGACGACAGGCGGGTCCTCCCCTGCCTCCCCGATATCCAATCGGTGATCTATTACTCCATTGCATACACTGAGCAATGTTGTACCATTTAACATCATTGATCAGTGTAATCAGCACTCCATTACATCTCTGAAATAGCAAAGCGTCTTATAATTACATATGGAACATTATATTAAAGGTTTAGTTTAGTGACATGTACTCTTTAACTATTTAAGGAAGCCGCAATTTTCATTTATGCACTGAAGTTTTTTCCTCCTCACTTTCTAATAGCCCTAACACTTTCAATGTTCCTGCTACAGACCCATTTGAGGGCTTGTTTTTTAATCTCTTAAGGACGCAGAGCGTACCTGTATGCCCTGTGCTCAGTATTTAAAACGGGGTCACGCCGTGACCCTGCGTCAAACTGGGTCGGTCGCAGCGGCTTATGATAGCTGGGACCCTGCGCTATTAACCCTTCAGAGGCGGTGTGACCCCTAGAGGTTAAGAAAAATAAGGACTGGTTTATATATATATATATATATATATATATATATATATATATATATAGTGGGGATCAAAAGTTTGGGCACCCCAGGTAAAAATTTGTATTAATGTGCATAAAGAAGCCAAGGAAAGATGGAACAATCTCCAAAAGGCATCAAATTACAGATTAGACATTCTTATAATATGTCAACAACAGTAAGATTTTATTTCCACCATTTACACTTTCAAAATAACAGAAAACAAAAAAATGGCATCTGCAAAAGTTTTGGCACCCTGCAGAATTTATAGCATGCACTGCCCCCTTTGCAAAACTGAGACCTGCCAGTGTCATGGATTGTTCTCAATCATCATCTGGGAAGACCAGGTGATGTCAATCTCAAAGGTTTTAAATGCCCAGACTCATCTGACCTTGCTGCAACAATCAGCACCATGGGTTCTTCTGAGCAGTTGTCTAGAAATCAGAAACTGAAAATAGTTGACGCTCAGGCTATAAGAAGAGAGCAAAATGTTTTCAGATGTCAATATCCTCTGTTCGGAATGCAATTAAGAAATGGCAGTCATCAGGAACAGTGGAAGTTACAGCAAGATCTGGAAGACCAAGAAAATATCAGACAGAACAGCTCGCAGTATTGTGAGAAAAAGTATTCAAAACCCATGTTTGCACAATCCCTCCAGAAAGATTTGGCAGACACTGGAGTTGTGGTACACTATTCCCCTATAAAGAGATACTTGTACAAATATGGTCATCAGAAGAAAACCTCTTCTACATCCCCACCACAAAAATCAGCGTTTGTACATTTGGAGAAGAAGGGGAACATAATTTAATGAAAAGAACCTCTGTCCAACTGTTAAGCATGGGGGTGGATCAATCATGCTTTGTGGTTGTATTGCAGCCAGTGGCACAAGGAACATCTCACAAGTAGAAGGAAAATGGAATCAATAAAATGTCAGCAAATTTTGGATGCTAACTTGATGCCATCTGTGAAAAAGCTGAAGTTAAAGAGAGGATGGCTTCTACAAATGGATAATGATCCTAGACACACCTCGAAATCCACGGGGGATTGCATCAAGAGGCGTAAACTGTAGGTTTTGCCATGGCCTTCACAATCTCCTGACCTCAACATAATTGAAAATCTATGAATAGACCTTAAAAGAGCAGTGTGTGACAGACAGCCCAGAAATCTCAAAGAACTGGAAGACTTTTGTAAGGAAGAATGGGCAAAGATACCTCAAACATGAATTGAAAGACTCTTGGCTGGCTACAAAAAGCATTTACAAGCTGTGATACTTGCCAAAGGGGGCAGTACAAGATGTTAACTCTGCAGGGTGCCCAAACTTTTGCAGATGCCATTTTTTTTGTTTTCTGTTATTTTGAAAGTGTAAATGATGGAAATAAAATCTAACTTTTGTTGACGTATTATAAGAATGTCTATTCTGTAATTTGGTGCCTTTTGGAGATTTTTCCATCTTTCCTTGGTTTCCTTATGCACATTAATACAAATTTTTACCTGGGGTGCCCAAACTTTTGATCCCCACTGTATATATCAATCTTACAGTTACAAAAAGTATTTTTTGCTATTTTTTTCAGGTTAGTGGAGATCACCACCTGCTTGCTCAGAAATGTCAAAAGCCACACTTCTACAATAATTCTACATTCAGTTTAGTTTCCTCAGGTTGGAAATTCTGTATGGGATAAGGTTGTTAACACTATAAAATGTGTGAAATAGCATTCGGCTTAGCAATTTTAGTTCTGTTTTAGCTTTAACTGTTATTATAAATGACCATGAAGAACTTTAGTTAAGTCTGTGCCATGAGGGTTGTGGAGTAAGAGAAAGTGATAAAAGCATCATAGATATCCAAGAGGATTCAAAGGAGGAATGAGTCTCTCTGTCTGTAAGTCACTATGTCTGCAAAATATATTACAAAAATACAAATCATTAAAATGTCCTCTCCACAAACTACAGCATCTCACCTGCATGCAAAAATGTTCCATTTGGGCTTGCCTAATACTGACCTAGAAGAACTGTATTCACTTCCTCATTTTTATATCTTAATATGTGTCACACTTATTTAGTGCATTTATCTTTTATCTTGTGTTCGAAAAATTCTCTGCCATCCTGAATAGCAAATATTGATCAATTACTTTGTTATTACCCTTTATTTTGCCTTAGGGGATTACTGTAGGGCAAATCTACAATCTATAAACCACACTTAAAAAGAATCTCCAAATTTGAAGTTACCCTACACAATATATTATGAATTTGATTAAGCAAGCATTTCCGTAAAGAATACCTGTCAGAAAAAAAAGATGCATACTCACCCAGTCTTGCTTGCAGCTCAGCTCCCCATGCTCCAAATGATTTCTTCTGTCTGATTTCTTTCATTACTCCGTCCATATCCTCGACAGTCCACGAAGGGGGAGGGGGCATTCCTTTCAGGAGAATTGACATTTCCTTTTACCATCTGGCAGTGAACGTCTGCCCTTCCCATTAATTTAGAAGAAGTAGGGCTCTGTAATGTGCTCATTTCGCAGATAGTGTTGAGCGGCATAGGCCATACTCGAATTTGCGATATTTCGCGAATATATGGATCAATATTCGTCATATAGTATTGAGCGGCATAGGCCATACTCGAATTTGCGATATTTCGCGAATATATGGATCAATATTCGTCATATAGTATTGAGCGGCATAGGCCATATTCGAATTAGCGATATTTTGCGAATATATGGATGAATATATATACGCTAAATTTGCATATTCATAATATTCGCGTTTTATTTTCGCATATGGGAAAATTAGCATATACAAAAATTTGCATAAGCGAAAATTTGCATATGCAAAAATTAGCATATGCAAATGTTTGCATATGCGAAAATTCGCACGCCAGTCTCACACAGTAGTATTAGAGCCTTCTTTACACCACACAAGCTGGAAGCAGAGAGGGATGATCACTGTGATGTGTACTGTGGAAAAAAAAAACGGATATTCGTAATTGCGAATATATAGTGCTATAGTCGCGAATATTCGCGAATTCGCGAATATGCTATATTCACAAATAAAATTTGCATTACGAATATTCGCGAGCAACACTATCCGAATCGCAGACAGCCCAGAGAACCAGTCAGAGCCCTGCTTCATGTGCTTTTCCCACCAACTTCCTGGACCCATAGCGACCAAAGATATAGGTAAGTATATAAAAAAAAATACTGTATATATTTTTGAATGCATGGTAGGTTGTGTTTTAGATTTATTTTTTCTTTGTGTTTTGTTACATGTAAAAAGATCCCAATATATGACTGTGCCCATTCAAAATGTTGTGATCATTTTAAAAACCTTTAGATGTGTCATGCAGATATGTCAAAGGTTTTGATCAGTCAGGGGAAAAGTCTTGAGCATTATGGGTCCCAGTGCTTTGATCCCTACTGATCTGTAGCAATAGCCAGGGGCTTCACTTCCTGTCTCTATGCTTAATCCATCATGTAGCAAGTACCAGGCTCTATTGACTATAAAGAGCACCTGGCTATTTCTAAAGATTAGTGGGGATCTTAGCACTGAGACTCCAACTGATCAAAACTTTTAACCTAGGAATCTGACCTATAAAAGTATAAATAGAGTGTATGGTTTTAAAGTTTGACCAAGTTAGGCTTTATGTCATGTGTAGAGTTCACTGTGTCCATCATCTATTGTCAATTGTGTGATCCTGCGTTATCTGAGTACAAATTTACCATAGACTTTTCATTGTTATCCATGACTGCACAGTGTTCACATATTGTATTATCATGTTGTGGCAAGGCTGTGTGTTTGTGTCAAAATCATGGTAAATTGATGCACAAATTGCAGTAAAAATTCATAATCTTTATTGCAATTTCAGTCATTCATGGCAAAAGGGCAGCTATACCGCAACATAGAAATATAGCCTAACCCTGCTCCTAGTTTGAAAATGATCTCTACAAAATTAGAATTTATGGGCTAGGGTGGGTTCTTAGTTCCCAGTGTAGGTCATAACATGACAAAGTAAAAAAAGAAAAATACAAAAAATATTTCAAAATATGTTAAACATAGATTTCCTTAAAATGGTTGATAGTCCTTATTGCTAAGGTTTAGGAGGTAGGAATTATCAGAACAATTTATTATACTTTATTTCCTATTATATGAGTGTTTTTAATCTGTGCTTATAATGTGTCTTGTCTGCACACTGCACATTCAGTGCACATTAAAAGAAGAGAATGTACTGAAACTCTATGATAATGTTACGTTGTTCTTCAGGGTCCAAGTATGTTGTACATTAGATGTGCCTTGTGCCTCTGTTTGTGTTCTATAATTGAGGATCAATGTCACCTAAACATTTACTTCTGATTAATGATGATTGATGATTCATGAATCTCAGGTTGTTTACAAGTCTCTTTGTGATTTTGTTCCGTACTGAGGCAGAATATTCAATTAATAAGTTCATAAATCTTTCATTAAAACCCTTTTCTAGATGTTTCAATCCTTACATTAATGAAATTGGCAATAAAATATCACAACATTGTATTGTATTAGCTTGTTCCCCAGTTATCCTAAATTCCTTTTAATCAGGGGTGTAACTAAAATTCACAGCAAAATTGGAATCTTGAAGTCAGCATCTGGATGCTTGTACTTAGTTGTAGAATTAATATATAGCCCCCGATGGTCAAATGGTCAGTTTCTGCATTCTGAAGTCACAAAGTTAACAATCCACTGACCAATATTTTCTCTGTCCAAGAACTGTGTTTGGGGTAAAAATGAAAATATACAGGTGGATATCTTTTTTATGGGAAATCTGTCTTGTAAATCATTGATCATTGGATCAACAATATTATCCACACAGCATCTGCAAATGTGGGGTATGAGTACATGGTCTATGGTCTTTTTACACACACATCTCCAACATTTAAGGCACTGCTAAAATGTTCATGAGTTAGGCTGGGTTCACACTATGATTTGTTACTACGGTTCCCGTATACGGCTGGGAGGAGGGGGGTGGGGCTTAATCGCGGCGCCCGCACTCAGCCGTATTCGGGAACCGTATTTAATGCATGTCTATGAGCCGACCGGAGTGAACTGCAGCCTCTGGTCGGCTGCTTTTTCGGCCATATGCGGTTTCCCGACCGCAGGCAAAAACGTGGTCGACCGCGTTTTTGCCTACGGTCGGGAAACTGCATACGGCCGAAAAAGCAGCCGACCGGAGGCTGCGGTTCACTCCGATCGGCTCATAGACATGCATTAAATACGGTTCCCCTATACGGCTGAGTGCAGGCGCTGCAATTAAGCCCCGCCCCCTCCTCCCTGCCATATACGGGAACCGTAGTTACAAATCGTAGTGTGAACCCAGCCTTATTCCGTAACACTTACAGGTTCCTTCATGTTAGCTATAAGATAAGTAGGAATTTAGGGTAACTCATATGGTGCAGCATTGCATGATGTTTCAGATTGGCACTTATGAGTGCTGCAATAGTTATGCAAGATAGACACCTTTAAATGCATGGCGTTTTTAATCCATTCCAATTACTTTGGTGTAACAACATTTTTATCTTTAATAAAATTGTTTTTCTTTGTTAATTTTGCAGTCTTCAAATTAATTATTAATAGTGACCACATTTTATCAATCTGTCTTAGATAAAAGAAACTGTCTCATTTGTTATCTGTTGCGAGCTCAGCTTTGATCTTGCTATGGCAGTTACAGGTATCAAAGCTGATCTGTTATTGGTTGGTATGACGAACAAGACAGTTTTTGTCTCAGAAAGATTGATAAAAACCAACTACATCAGCATACTATAAAAAGAGAAAAGACAAAATTTAAGTGAACCTGTCACTTGCTAAAACTTTTGATATTGCTGTCTTAGAGACATGTCAAAGTTTTGATAGGTCAGAGTCAGAGTGTTCAGACCAGGACCGATCACTAGAATGAGCTGGGAGAGCATGCAGTCCTCTTCCTGCTATCTGTGCACATGACAAAGACAAGCCCATAGACTTGCCTTGTAAGTTTGTCATGGTCATGTGGAACATAGCCAGGAGTGAATCTGCTTAGTGTGATCTTCTCCTGGCTTGTTATCCTAAATGGTGGGGATCTGAACATTCAGACCCTGACAGATCAAAAATATTAACATGTCTGTAACCATGTAAACTGTTGTTTCAAAACTGCATGGTTTTATTACATTAACCATTCTGAGTAGGGAAAAGGTGATTTTATTGATCTCACTGCAATTTTTAAGCCCCAGAGAATTCCCTTTATGATGTATAGCTATTTCTCAGTCTCTCCATTTAATGGAGTGGGACCAGGGGTGGGGTGTTTTCCAGTAGTATACACTTCCTCCCTTACTTGTCTGGCTAACCACAACCTAAAACAGTATCTAGCAGCATTTTTTCAGAAAGAAATACCTCCAGATTTGGCTCTTCTCCCAAAGATAGTATTACATTTATTAGATAAATATTCATACAGGATGTGGTATGCGCTGGTTGACGCGTTTCAAGCTCTGATTGAGCTCTTTCTCAAGTTGTGCATGGTATAAATCATATATAGCTCTTATTAAATACTCGTGAATAGGTACACAGGTAAAACTTCCGGGTGCAGAATTGCCCGGGAATTGCTTACACCAAGCCCACGGCTTCAGTGCTGGGTGTAGTAACATGGCAATTTCAGTGTTAAAAAATGGCCTTCAGTTAAAAATAATAAAAAGGCATAAACATTATCAAAATAACATATTATTAACCCCTTAAGGACTCAGCCCATTTTCACTCGTTTTTGCATTTTCGTTTTTTCCTCCTCATCTTCTAAAACTCATAACTCGTTCAATTTTGCACCTACAGACCCATATAAGGGTTTGTTTTTTTGCGTTGCCAATTGTACTTTGCAATGACATTATGTATATTATAACATAATCTGTGGCAAAACAAAAAAAAATTATTTGTGGGTTGAAATGAAGAAAAAAAAAGCCATTTTGCTAATTTTTAGGGCTACCGGTTCTACGCAGTGCACTTTTCAGTAAAAATGACACATTATCTTTATTCTGTAGGTCCGTACGGTTGCCGGGATACCCAATTTTTCTAGGTCTTCTTTATTTTACAACTAAAAATGCACCAAAATTAGTATGTTTAAAATTGGCATCTTCTGACCCCTCTAACTTTTTTATTTTTGCGCGTATGCGGCTATATGAGGGCTTATTTATTGTGCTGTGGTCTGTAGTTTTTATCAGTACCATTTTTGTTTTGATGGGATTTTTTGATTGCTTTTTATTAATATTTTTATGCAAAATAAAGTGATCAAAAATTCACTATTTTGGACCTCATTTTTTTATGTGTACGTCATCGACCGTGAGGTTTAGCTAACCTTATATTTTAATAGTTCGGACATTTACGGACACTGCGGTACCACATATGATTATTTGTTTTTATTACATAATATTATTTAAAAATAGGAAAGGGGGGGATTTAAACTTTTATTGGGGGGGCTTATTCACATGTATTCTTTTTTTTAAACCACTTTTTACTTTTTTTTAGTCCCTTTAGGGAGCTATACTATGCAATCTTCTGATTGCATACACTGTTCAATGCTATGCCATTGCACAGCATTGATCAGTGTTACCGGCGGTCTGCTGCTCTAGCCTGCTGCGCAGGCACGGAGCAGCAGATCGTCGATCGGACGACAAGGCAGTAAGCTGATTGAGACATCACGATTCTGTCACGATAATCCTGATAAGCTCCACTGAGCCGGAGGGATAGTTTCACTTTCAGTTTAGACGCTGAGATCAACTTTGATTGCAGAGTCTAAACGGTTAATGCCAGGCATCGGCCAGATCGGCAGTGCCCGGCATTAGCCGTGGGTCCTGGCTGCCTGTACAAGTACACCCTGAGTCCTTAAGGACTCGGGAACGGGACCGTACCTGTATGCCCTGCATCCTTAAGCGGTTAAAACATTGTTCATGAACATCATGTTAAAAACTAAAAAATCATAATCCCTTCATATTTGTGGGGCTATAATAAAAGCAATAGCTTACAGTATCTACCTACCTACCTATCTATCTAGCTATCTTTATTGACTTAGTTATTGTAGTTATATTGACTCCTAAACTATATTCAAACATACTAAAATACAGAGATAACAGTGGATAATAGTAAGTTGGATTTTCTTGCTTTCTCCAGAAAACAATGCTTCATTACTTCTTGACCCTACATTTCTCATCATCTCAAGATTTGAAGCCGTGCCCGGAGTTGGTAGAAATAATTAATGGAAACACTCATGCTGCGGCAGCAGAGATATATTCTGAGGAAGCGAGTTACATATAACAGCCTTCATGTTCTAACAAAGTGTCCGATGTCATTTCTAAGGATGTATGCACAATTATCGCTGCTGAATAGTGTTGTAGCTATGAATAAGAAACAGTGATATTTATACTGCCTGAGCTTACACCTATGGGAAGTGTAAAGTAAGAAATTAAATGTGTATTTCTGCGTAGGATAGACATTTTCTTTCATGTTGTCAGAAGGTCCAAGTGACAGTTAAGTGTCATTTGTTATCGTTACCCTCAGATATAAATATGTTTTCTTTGCTTAAAAACACAACTTTTTTTTAAGTACAAGAAATCAGGAAAAGTGACCTTGATGGAACCACGCAAAAAAGTAACAGAAGAGGATACATCTGATACGTATGTGTGAAAAGTAACACATAGAAAAGCAGTGATACATTGTTATACGTACTGCTGGTATTCATGTCAAGTGTGAGGGTCTCAGTGTGATGAAATGTCTAATTAAGAGATACCACCAATCTGACAATATTTAGAAGGAAATTTCATCACACAGATTTTGTTCTAGCAAACTTTTCTTTACTTAGAAAAACAGAGCTACAGGCCATGCTTAGGTTTACTTAAAGGAGAATGAGCCTAAAAGTACAAGATGTTGGAAAAAGTAAGTAAATATTTTTGTTTATTTATTGCAGAAGTAATTTAGAGTGTAAAATCATGTAAAATTAATGACAATGACTAGCTAATATTAATAGTGCAGAAAATTAGATCGATATTAAACAATGTTTGCTTTTCCATGTTTAATTCAATTCAAGGAGAGCAGTTTTAAAAAAAATTTATTTCATATTTTAATCATATTATTGTGATGCTAATAACTTGACTGGAGTGCACCAGAAATGTTTTTTTTTTGAATGTGAAGGGGTTTTCTCATTTTCAAATGTTATTCCTTATGCACAGGATCTGGGTACCTAGCAAATCAGTGAGGGGCTTACTGCTTGTATCCCCACTGATCCAGAGAACTGAGGTTTGACCTGTCCTGTGGATAGGAGATAACTTTCTGAAATAAAAATATTTATTGTAGTCTAATGTAAAACTGTCAACTAATTGTGACTTCATTTGAGAGTCATATTGCAGACATTGTTCTGTGCAACAGGTCATGGAAGGTGGTGGATCCTCTGGGCCTGTGTGGATGATGATGTGAGCCGTGCAAAGCGGATGGTCTCGCTGCGGCAGGCGGCACCCAGGTCGCTACCCCCGCACGACTTGTCCACACAGGTTGCTGGGATGTGGCATGGCACAAAAGGAAACTGGCAAGACGAGGTCAAGGTAGCAGTAGGTCAGAGCAAGTGGCACAAGTGCAGGGTCAGGTAATGGAACAAGGATCGGGAACACGGATAATGGGAACACAGGAACACAGCATGCTTTCACTAGGGCACAATGCAACAAAGATCCAGCAGGGATACAAGGAAGGAGCAAATACTTATAACAAGAGCACAGGTGAGTACACTAAATATGGAAGTACTGGCCCTTTAAATGAAAGAGCTCCGGCGCACGCGTACCATAGGAGGCAGGGGCACACGCGCCAGGGCTGCGAGACCAGGAAGACCAGGGAGGTGAGTGTCAAGAAGGAATTCGCATGCGGGCACATCCCGCAATGCAAATCCCAGCCCCGCCGGCAGCGGGGACATGTTGAGAGAGTGCTCGCCGCCAGCGTGTCTGGCCGGAGCGCTGATGTTACATTCTGTTATGCAGTGTTTTCTTTGTGTAAATATTTTGTCAAATGCTGCAGTATCTGTTCTGTTTGGCACCACGGCAGCAGGAAGTTTGCCCCTGGACCTCATGTGCCTTAGATGGGTAGCAGTGGCTAACAAAAATAAATTTCAGAGTGACTGAGATTGGTGTAGAGTTGTGGCTAAAAGGTTTGAGATTGAAAAAATAGGTAATTCTGATCACACATTCAACTTTCTGAAAAGTTTGCTGCTTCATCTTTTAGGTATTTAGATTTTTCTGTGGTATTCTTAACCCCTTAAGGACCACAGGATGTTTTCATTTTTGCACTTTTGTTTTTTCCTCCTCACCTTCTAAAAATCATAACACTTAATTTTCCACCTACAGACCCATATGAGGGCTTGTTTTTTGCACCACCAATTTTACTTTGTAATAACATCAATTATTTCATCACAAAATCTACAGCGAAACCAGGAAAAAAAAAATATTTGTGGGGCCAAAAAAAAGAAAAAAAAAAAAAAAAACATAGTCGGGTATACTGAAATTGACTTTTTTAGTTTTTATTTCAGTGACAACTTTTTCAATCTAATGGTGGAGCAGATGAACTTGTACACCAAACAGTTCATTGCCCACCACCCAGATTCGTTTTTGGCTAGGTCCAATGGATGGCATTCCGTCGATGCAGCCAAAATGAGGATGTTTTGGGGCCTCGTGCGGCATATGGGCCTAGTCAAAAATCAGAGTGTCAGGCAGTACTGGAGTGGGGGCAACCTCTACCAGCACCCACTCTATAGTATGGCCATGACACTGGGACGGTTCAAGGCCATACAGAAATGCCTGCATTACTCTGATGATGTGGCATGTCCCCCCCCCCCCCAAAGTGAGGCCGGTCATAGATCACTTTGGGGCCAAATTTTTGGAGGCCTACGTACCCCTAAGGGAGCTCACTGTAGATGAGTATCTTATCAGTTTTAAGGGGAGACTCATCTTCCTCCAGTATATTCCCTTGAAGCAGGCGCGGTATGGCGTGAGAGTACCTCCGGGTACACTTACAAGTTTAGAGTATATGAGGGATAAGATTCCGGTATTGAACTCCCAGAATGTCCCTCCAACTCTGGGTGTTAGCAGGAAACTCGTTTGGGACCTTGTGCACCCATTGCTGGATAAGGGTTACCACGTGTACATGGACAACTTTTAAACCAGCATCCCTCTGTTTACATCCCTTGTTGCCAGGTCCATGTCTGCTTGTGGGACCGCGCGGAAGAACCAGAGAGGCTTTCCTCTAAATTTTCTCCAGACACCTATGATCACGGGTCCCATGCCCTTACCCATGCAAACCTGTTGCTGGTCAGGTATAAGGATAAGAGGGATGTCCTTATGTTGACCACAATTCATGGTAATGGCAGCTCACCTGTCCCTGTGCGAGGTACCACAACAACGGTCCTCAAGACCGATTGTATTCTGGACTACAATCGGTATATGGGGGGAGTTGATCTCTCTGATCAAGTCCTCAAGCTATATAACACCATACGGAAAACCCAGGCATGGTACAAAAAGTTGCGGTCGACTTGGAACAGGTGTCCATGTACAACTCTTTTGTACTGTCCCAGTACGCTGGCAACACATTGACATTCCTCCAGTTCCAAGAAGAAGTCCTAAAGTTCCTGATCTTTGGCAACCAGGAAAGAGTAGGCTGGAGTTCCCAAGGAACTGGAAATATAGGTGCCAGGATCGTCCCAGGCCAGCACTTTCCAGGTGAGGTCCCCTACACTGGAAAGAAGGGACGATCCCAGAAAAAATGCTAAGTGTGTCACAAGAGGGGGATACGGAAGGATACCACCACTCAATGTGACACTTGCCCCGATCATCTGGGCCTCTGCATTAAGGATTGCTTCAGGGAGTTTCACACTTCCATGGAGTACTACATTTTCCCTATTTATTTTAATTTCCCATAATTTTACCCCAATGTACCAAGTCCAGAGTACATTCCAAGTTTTAACCCCATAAACCACTAAATTGTCCAAAAAAACTGAAAAAAAAACCTGATAAAACCTCTGGGGGGTATTTTTTCCAAAAATGGGTCATGGGTCACTGAGTCACTATGATCGGAGGGGTTTTATGCTGCCTCAAATGCACAGTGCTCTCTCTCTACCTGGAGAAAGAAAGGAAGGCGCCTCATGTGCGGGATCAGTAGATCTTGCAGGTGGGGGTAGGGGACGGTGATTCCCAAGCCGCTTACCGAAGTTGGTTGTGCGCCCACACACAACAAGGTCAAAAGCAGAAGAGATATGGAAGAAGGTCCACTGCAGCCCTCCTGGGTGAGAGTAAAATCAAAAACGAATGACCAGGGAGTCAGGAGTTTGTCTGGCGCAGAGAGGAACCATCAGGCAGCCAAGTAAAATCAATGGATTTATTAGATGCAACGCGTTTCGCTGCGCATGCGCAGCTTCATCAGGCATGATGAAGCTGCGCATGCACAGTGAAACGCGTTGCATCTAATAAATCCATTGATTTTACTTGGCTGCCTGATGGTTCCTCTCTGCGCCAGACAAACTCCTGACTCCCTGGTCATTCGTTTCGGATTTTACTCTCTCTACCTGAGCAGTGTGCGCATTTGAGGCAACAGGTTAGGGACGGCCACACACATCACATTCCCAGAATGATGATTTAGAGCATAGGGTTTTGGGAGGGCATATTTTTTTACTTTTGCTATGCTCTGGGTCATCATTCTTGAAACAAAATTGGCATATCAGTAGGGGTGACACACTGTTATAACACCCTCCTCATACATTAGAGTATAATACCGGATGTAAAGGTACATGCACACCACAACTCGTGTAGTAGGAACCAAATGAAGAATTTCAAAACCGCCTGTTTCTATTCCTGGCAGATCCATGCCATACCCCATTCATTTAAATGAGCCAAACAAAGTCAGCTAGTTACCATATCCAGCTTTTTCACCCGGACTGCCCATCCAGCTCCACTGTGTTATCCCAGCAGTGAGGTAACTACCGTATTTATCGGCGTATAACACGCACTGGCGTATAACACGCACCCCCATTTTAACAGGGAAATTTAAGTAAAAAAGATAAAATGTAAAATAATTGACTTGGACTAAATGCCACATCATTCCCCCCCCCCCCCCAACTTAATTTTCTTCTGCACCTCAGTTTGGTCCTGTCCCCTCCATTGCCCCATCATTCCTTCCCTTTTATCAGTCCCTGTGACACATTTACCCCTCTCATCGCCACCCCCCATGTCTCATCATCCCCCCATGTCTCATCATGTCTCATCATAGACCACCACTAGCCATCCAGACATTAAGCCTTTAGTGCCTCCCCCACCATCATTTCCCCCTGTCTCATCATCCCCCCGCCCTGGCTCATCATGTCCCCCATCATTCCCCCCTCATCATCCCTCACCCTGTCTCATCATGTCCCCCATCATTCCCCCCTCATCATCCCCCCACCCTGTATAATCGTCCCCCACCCTGTCTCATCATGTCCCTCATCATTCCCCCCTCATCATTCCCACACCCAGTATCATCATGTCCCCATCATTCCCCCTCATCATCCTCCCACCCTGTCTTATCATGTCCCCCATCATTCCCCCTGATCATCCCCCCACCCTGTCTCATCATGTCCCTCATCATTCCCCCCCTCATCATCCCCATACCCAGTCTCATCATGTCCCCATCATTCCCCCCTCATCATCCCCCCACCCTGTCTCATCATGTCCCCCATCATTCCCCCTCATCATCCCCCCACCCTGTCTCATCATGTCCCCCATCATCCCCCCACCCTGTCTCATCATCCCCCCCTCATCATTTCCCCCCATCATCCCCCCTCATCATTTCCCCCTGTCTCATCCCCCCATCATTCTCCCCCCTCATCATTTCCCCCTGCCCCATCCCCCCTCATCCGTTCCCCCTGTCTCATCCCCCCATCATTCCCCCCTCTTCATTTCCCCCTGTCTCATCATCCCCCCCATCATGTTCCTCCTATGGCATCCAGTGGTCTTCAACCTGCGGACCTCCAGATGTTGCAAAACTACAACTCCCAGCAAGCCCGGACAGCCAACTGCTGAATTTTTTGTATTATGTTGAATATTAAATGGATATTCTGAGGTAAGTTAACATATCCCCTATCCACAATGTCCATGGACAATGAATGAAGTACTGATTTTGCGGTTCAAAACAAAGGAACTGGGTTCCATTTCTGGAGATTGCTGGGAAGTTTGTCCCAGTGGTCAACCCAATTGTGTTTTTCACTTATCCCCTACATTAATTTAACATATTCTTACAGCCTGTACAAACTCTCTATCCATAGTGCCTGGAACAGTAATAGTGCCCTAGTGCCTGGAACAGTAATAGTGCCCTATTTAGATCTAACAAAGTAATTAGCCCTCTTCTGTGAACAAACAATGTAATTATGTGCCTTATGTTCCCCACGAAACTATATTCATGCCTCCTTATGTGCCCCCACACTATAATAATACCCCTTTGGTATGTCCTATCCTGCACCTTTTGTGCTTCCATTCTATAATAATGCCCCCTTCCCTCGACTAAAATAATGCTTATGGGCCCCCACATTATAACAGTGCCCTTTCCACTGTTGCCTGGTGCCTATGACTCTCTGCTTCTTGATAGCTTTTAACTGTATCCTAAAGACGCAGACACAGTTAAAAGCTCCGCTCTCTTGGAGATCAAGGGCATGGGTCTCCATGTCATGGATGAGCCCCCTGCATAGACTTCTTTGAATCTATTGTTCATCCAGTAGCATATCTGAAGATTATACATTGAACATGTATGTCAGGGTTTTTTCCCTGGTAGTATTATGAACATAGTACAACAACAATTGTCAGGATTCGGCAGGCTGGATGTGGATCCTCTGTGTCAGCTAGGGATTGGCGTGGACCGTACCGTTGGACCGGTTCTGAGCTGCTACTGGTATTCACCAGAGCCCGCCGCAAAGCGGGATGGTCTTGCTGCGGCGGTAGCAACCAGGTCGTATCCACCGGTAACGGCTCAACCTCCCTGACTGCTGAGAAGATGTGGGACAGAAGGACTGGACAGAGGCGAGGTCAGACGTAGCAGAAGGTCAGGGCAGGCGGCAAGGTTCGTAGTCAATGGTAATAGCAGAAGGTCTGGAAACACTGGTATGGCAATCACAGGAAACGCTTTCACTAGGCACAAGGGCAACAACATCCGGCAATGCTGGGAAGGGGAAGTGAGGTTATAAAGGCATGGAGCAGGTGGGGGCTAATTAGACTGATTGGGCCAGGCACCAATTAGTGGTGCACTGGCCCTTTAAATCTTAGAGAGCTGGCGCGCGCGTGCCCTAGAGAGCGGAACCGCGCGTGCCAGGACGTGACAGCCGGGGACAGGGACAGGTAAGTGGATTGGGATGCGATCCGCGAGCGGGCGCGTCCCGCTATGCGAATCGCATCCCCGTCGGCAGTGTCAGTGCAGCACTCCTGGTCAGCGGGTCTGACCGGGGTGCTGCAGAGAGGAGAGCACCGCGAGCGCTCCGGGGAGGAGCAGGGACCCGGAGCGCTCGACGTAACAGTACTCCCCCCCTTAGGTCTCCCCCTCTTTTTGTCTGCTTGTCTGTTCATCTGAGACGAGGCCATTGGGAGCGACTCTTGAGTTTCCTTCCGGATGATAGAGAAGTCCTGGGTAACTTCATCAATGGCAGGCAATTCAGAAGAAGTGGGAATGGGGAGGGGGGACAGAGGGGGAAGCTTGCCACGGGGCAGAGTGTTACCAGGAAGGGGGCTATGAGGAGGCAAAATCCCAGTTTGCTTTTTGCCGAAAATATCCTGGTAAGTCTTGGGAGGAGCCAGTATGGGTGGAACCTCAGGAGTTAGACAAGTGGGAGCAGATGTGAGGCATCGTTTGTGACAAGCAGAACCCCAATTCTTGATCTCCCCGGTGGTCCAATCAAAGGTAGGAGAATGACGTTGGAGCCATGGCAGACCGAGGAGGACTTCAGAGGTGCAGTTGGGCAGAACAAAAAATTCTATTTTTTTGTGATGCAGTCCAATGCTCATAAGCAGGGGTTCTGTGCGGTAATGCACAGTGCAGTCCAATTTTACTCCGTTGACCGAAGAAATGTAGAGCGGCTTGACGAGACGGGTCACTGGGATGCTGAACCTATTAACAAAAGAGGCCAAAATAAAATTTCCCCCAGAACCAGAGTCCAAGAAGGCCACAGCTGAGAAGGAGGAATTGGCAGAAGGAGAAATCCGCACGGGCACAGTGAGATGTGGAGAAGCAGACTTCACACCAAGAGACGCCACTCCCACGTGAGCTGAGTGCGTGCGTTTTCCAGACGTGGAGGACGAATATGGCAATCCACTAGGAAATGTTCGGAACTAGCGCAGTAGAGGCATAAATTTTCATCTCTGCGACGAGACCTCTCTTCATGGGTCAGGCAAGACCGATCCACTTGCATAGCCTCCTCGGCCGGAGGCACAGGGGTAGACTGCAAAGGATTCCAGGAGAGAGGTGCCCAGAGATCAAGGTCCTTTTCCGGGCGGAGCTCCTGGTGTCTTTCAGAAAAACGCATGTCAATACGGGTGGCCAAATGGATAAGTTCATGCAGGTTAGCAGGAATTTCTCGTGCGGCCAGCACATCCTTGATGTTACTGGATAGGCCTTTTTTGAAGGTCGCGCAGAGGGCCTCATTGTTCCAAGATAATTCAGAGGCGAGGGTACGAAATTGGATGGCGTATTCGCCCACAGAAGAATTTCCTTGGACAAGGTTCAACAAGGCAGTTTCGGCAGAAGAGGCTCAAGCTGGTTCCTCGAAGACACTACGAACCTCAGCGAAGAAGGACTGAACAGTGGCAGTGACAGGATCACTGCTGTCCCAGAGCGGTGTGGCCCATGACAAGGCCTTCCCAGACAGGAGACTAACCACGAAAGCCACCTTTGACCGTTCTGTGGGAAATTGGTCCGACAACATCTCCAAGTGTAGAGAGCATTGGAACAGGAAACCACGGCAGAGTTTAGAGTCCCCATCAAATTTTCCGGCAGAGACAAGCGGAGGCTAGGAGCGGCCACTTGCTGCGGAGGAGGTGCGGGAGCTGGCGGAGGAGATGGTTGCTGCTGATGAGGCAGAAGCTGCTCTAGCATGGCGGACAACTGTAACAGCTGCTGCCCTTGTTGGGCGACCACGGTGGCGAGGTCAGCGAGACTTGGCAGTGGCACCTCAGTGGGATCCATGGCCGGATCTACTGTTAGGATTCGGCAGGCTGGATGTGGATCCTCTGTGTCATCGAGGGATTGGCGTGGACCGCACCAGTGGACCGGTTCTAAGCTGCTACTGGTATTCACCAGAGCCAGCCGCAAAGCGGGATGGTCTTGCTGCGGCGGTAGCAACCAGGTCGTATCCACTGGTAACGGCTGAACCTCGCTGACTGCTGAGAAGGCGTGGGACAGAAGGACTAGACAGAGGCGAGGTCAGACGTAGCAGAAGGTCAGGGCAGGCGGCAAGGTTCGTAGTCAATGGTAATAGCAGAAGGTCTGGAAACACTGGTATGGCAATCACAGGAAACACTTGGAGCAGGTGGGGGCTAATTAGACTGATTGGGCCAGGCACCAATTAGTGGTGCACTGGCCCTTTAAATCTTAGAGAGCTGGCGCGCGCGCACGCCCTAGAGAGCGGAGCTGCGCGCGCCAGGACGTGACAGCCGGGGACCGGGACAGGTAAGTGGATTGGGATGTGATCCGCGAGCGGGCGCGTCCTGCTATGCGAATCGCATCCCCGTCGGCAGTGTCAGTGCAGCGCTCCTGGTCAGCGGGTCTGACCGGGGCGCTGCAGAGAGGAGAAGGCCGCGAGTGCTCAGGGGAGGAGCAGGGACCCGGAGCGCTCGGCGTAACAACAATATCTGACTGCACAGATATTTAAATTTCTTACTCTTCCTGTTGACTTAACATCCCAAGCTGAGTTGCATGATATGACCAGTGTCTTTGCCTGGAGATCTTTGGTTGTGATATCAATTACAGTCTGTTAAGGGTTTTGCTAGCATGATTGAATTTGTATTGTGAGTACTTGGAATCCTTCAAAAACTTTGCAAGAAGTTAGAGGTGGCTATATCTGTGACCTAACTTTTCACAATTACATAATTTTGCTATACACCACAACAGTATATCACTACACAAATGGATACTGACAGAGCACAGATGGAAGTTATTTCATGTTGGATGCTGGACCAGGTAGAGCTTTTACACAAAGACCGGAGAGCATCAGGTTATGCTTCTGAAGCTAATGCTATTAGAATCATTTTGGTCATAGTCATCTTTTCTCGGTAATTGTTTGTTTATCTTCAATTAAGGATAAATCATAACAACAGTAAACATTACTTTCCCTTCTTTGTCTACTACATTGTGAATACAAGGGTTTTACTCCAAACCAGGTTATGCTGACAATAAACTCATAACCCCTAACATCTTCACATGAATCTGATACAAGAGCCTTCTACCTACTACATATTCCTGGCTTATGACCGTAAGGAAAAAAGAATATACAAAATACCGCAGTGATATTTAAAGGAGTGTTTATCTGATAAACAAAGCTCGGAGTTCTCCTCGTACTTACAATCTACACTGCCATCTAGGGGATTTATCAAGCGATAACACAAGTCTACTCCAGCAAAGACAATGAGAAAGTGGCTTGATTTTAATCTGGAGCAGGGAGCAGTCAGTCATGTAATGTTTAGAATACATTTTAGATTAGGTATTTGAACAAGGTCACACTGACAGTGTAGCAAATGGCACAAAATATATTGTCCTATACCCACGCTTTATAGAGCAGTACTTTACAAGAGCAACCTTGAAAAAACGGTATTCCTTGTGAGATCAATATCATATGCCTCACTTTTTTTTTTAAGAAAACACTGCCCCGCCATTTATCTCTTTATAAGGCGCCTATCACAATAAGGGATGACAATCTGTCCTCCGCCGGCACTCTCTAACAAACAGCATTAACCGGTGGATGTAGACTTGTTTATCAAAAACAGATTTTAGGACTTATCTTTGTATGCATGAGTAATGTCGTTGTAGATACATGAAAGCGAAAAGACAATCATTAATTATCTCAGGTGACTCATTTGGAATCTAAAAGTGACACTGCTTAAGGCGATAAGCAAGGTGCAGTGTAAGGAACAGGTATGGCATAAACATGTTGTGTTCGCTCTTGTTTGGGGGCACAATCTGGCCTGTATGTTTTGCTGCTGAGGCATGTAACAATCCCCCCCATTGGGGAATATAATGAGAGCTTCAGGGATATTGCACACTGAAGGTAAAAGCATTTAATTATGTTTTCAGATGTAATACTGTCTGTGAGATCTGTGGTGTGCATGCCATTAAGAGAAGTTATTCTGAAATGCAATGTTAATAATGATATGGGAGGTCTAAGTTCTGCATGTAAGAAATGTGTGCAGGATCACCTGCAGAGCTGTAGGGGGTACAGGAAATTTAGAAGCACAGGGTTGTGGGGGAGTGGGGGTCTCTATACCGCATAGAAAACCAGCAGGATTACACAGAGACTAGGCTGAGATGTGAGCTTCATGATAATTGTTCAATAATGTAACAATTGTATGAAAGCTCTTAATATACAAATGCATACATTAGTCATAATTTAATAGGTTAGGGGAGTGTGAAATGATTTGCTAAGCTAAACTGTTCTGCCTAGCGGGTTTGAGAAGCATTTACAATTTGCTTTCTGCCTGTCACTATGTCTGAGATTTCATTAGTGTGGTTATAGCACCATCTAGTTATGTTAAATTGTATTACACCTTGTTTTCTTGATATTAGAACTCTGCCTTTTGGGTGGTGCTATGCATTGTGGTTTGTTGCAAGGCATTCTGGGAAGAAGAAGGGGCAGTCCTTGGACACAAGACCAGAGCTGCTCTACATCTCTCCCTTCTAAAACTCCACCATCTGTGTAACAGCATATCTGGTTACCTTTGTTACTAGGGCATTATAGTATCCAGAGCTGTGCAGTTATTTGTATTACTACTCAGGGAGTTAACTGTGTAGATGCTAGACTGTCAGCTAGCCTTGCAATCCTATGTATAGGTAGCCATTTTGCAATGTGCTTCACTGTTATGTAATGTATGATACATGCATTTGTTATACTTATACATGTACTTATACATATTGTTTGTATTCTTATAGTTTTACCACTTATTACAACCTGTTGACCAATAAACCTGGTGAACTACAAAGAAAAGTCCTCTTATTTGGAAGACAGGGATGGTTTATGCTGAATGTCAGATTACACACTGTGTGAATGTGTTGGAAGACAGAACATGAACTTTCTCTGTTAAGTTATGGCATCCTGCAACTCTGAAATTGAGGATAGTGTTCGGCTCATAAAATGCTAATGGCATATAATCAGTCGCTGCTTGTTCAGTATGTGAATTGAAAAGAATGACTAGGATAGAGGATGTGACAATGTCATGAAGATATTCTGCACGTATACACCTCACACTAATGGCACCTGTTACAAAGTCTGCTTTTTGAGGCTGTAGACTTACGGAGTAGTGATGAGCAGCAGGGGCCATATTCAAATTCACAATATTTTGCGAATATATGGATGAATATTAATCTTATGTTGGCAAAATTTGCATATTTGCTATGTTTGTTCGCTTTTTTTTCCATGCGGAAATTCGCAATGAAATTTGCATAGTGTGCATGCATAATAATATTTCACCTAAAAGAAGGGAGGGATATGTTGTATGTGTTTATTCTAAAAAGAAATTTTGACCATTATTTAGATGGTTACAGACTCCCATCCAACAATGAGAGCGCACGACTCGTGCTTACCGCTCTGTTCAGACCTCCAACTGTGCGGTTGTACTAGTGCTCTGTGCCTGTACTATATCCTCTACATTTATAAGGTTTTGTCATTACAGTATTATTCCACAGTTTTTCTTTTGTTTCAGCCACCATGTATTAACATTTTTTCCGGTTGGATATAAATATGTAACCACCTGGATTAAAGTTTCAGTCTGGCACATCACTGATAACTTTTTTTTTTCGTGGGCTTTTCTTCTATATAAAAAAGACCTGACAAAGAGGGAGTCCCACCTCTCAAAACACATTGTCCAATTGTTTTGTATATGTTCTGGCAATTAAACCCACTTTTTGTTTATTACCTTACTGTACGTTTGGGTTATTATTTAACTAATTGAATCCCCGGAATAGCTCCTTGGCATCACCATTTGTCTTAAAGAGGAGAAATCCACCTGTACAATTGCTCTACTCACTCAACTTTAGAGCCTCAAACCCTTCTCTGGCATTACATTAAGCATGGGTTTCTGTGGTTGAGCTTCTGTATGCAAGCTTTACATCACCAGGCACAATGCCAAGTGATGTAAGGCATTGTGCTTGGTGATATCAGACTCTGTGGACTGTAGAATCACACTTCTATCTGGTGGCCTTATGGGCGAGTCCTGGCAAATGACAGGAGATTGTAACCTGCCTGACTGCCTTTTACCAACTATAAGGTTTGATGAAGAAGAGAAAAAGTTAGGGGTGTTTTCCATGTGTTGCCTAGTCCCATTAGTTTCAGTAAAGAGAAACCCTAATGCTTCAACATATTGTTACGCCGAGCGCTCCGGGTCCCCGCTCCTCCCCGGAGCGCTCGCAACATCCTCGCTACGGCAGCGCCCCGGTCAGATCCACTGACCGGGTGCGCTGCGATACCGCCTCCAGCCGGGATGCGATTCGCGATGCGGGTGGCGCCCGCTCGCGATGCACACCCCGGCTTCCGTACCTGACTCGCTCTCCCTCGGTCCTGTCCCGGCGCGCGCGGCCCCGCTCCCTAGGGCGCGCGCGCGCCGGGTCTCTGCGATTTAAAGGGCCACTGCGCCACTGATTGGCGCAGTGGTTCCAATTAGTGTCTTCACCTGTGCACTCCCTATGTATACCTCACTTCCCCTGCACTCCCTCGCCGGATCTTGTTGCCCTTGTGCCTAGTGAAAGCGTTCCCTTGTGTGTTCCTAGCCTGTGTTCCAGACCTCCTGCCGTTGCCCCTGACTACGATCCTTGCTGCCTGCCCCGACCTTCTGCTACGTCCGACCTTGCTTTTGTCTACTCCCTTGTACCGCGCCTATCTTCAGCAGTCAGAGAGGTTGAGCCGTTGCTAGTGGATACGACCTGGTTACTACCGCCGCAGCAAGACCATCCCGCTTTGCGGCGGGCTCTGGTGAACACCAGTAGTAACTTAGAACCGGTCCACTAGCACGGTCCACGCCAATCCCTCTCTGGCACAGAGGATCCACCTCCTGCCAGCCGGCATCGTGACACATATCAAGACATTTTGGACAATTGTATGTAACCTTTTGGCAACAGTTTGGGTGCCGCTCTTTTCTATTCCAGCATGACTGTGTGCCAGTGTCCACAGCAATGTCCATAAAGGAATGGTTGGGTAATTTGATCTAGAAGAACTTGAATTGATCACACAGTGCTCAGACCTCAACCTCATCAAACACCTTTGAAACAAACTAGAATGGAGATTGTAAGCCAGGCTCTCTCATCCAACATCAGTGTCTGAGCTCACAAAAGTTCTTCCGGATGAATGCACAAAAATGTTCACAGACACACTCCATTTTGTTGAAAGTCTTCTCATAAGAGTGAAAGATGTTGTAACTGCAAAGGAGGGACAAATTCCATATTATTGCCTATGGATTTTGAATGGGGTGTCCTAAAAGCTTTTTTAGATTTAATAGATTTCCCAATACCTTTGTCAATACATGGTACTGTATGTGAACTTTAGTTGGAAGCCGAGCACACAGCACTTAAGCTGTCAATCAAAAACAGGAAGTGATGGAGGATGGAAATGCTGGGCACCATAAAAAATCTCCTTGGCTTACCTAAAAGGCTTTTTCCACAGGGAAATTATCCCCCAATCAGTCCAATGATCACCCTGTGCAAAGAATACAGCCAATATACCAGCAATTGTTCGTCATATACATTTTTATTGGGGGGATCAGCTTATTCACATTCATTAAAACTTTTTTTTACTTCTTTATTCCCCTTAGGGAACAATTTATCAATCTTTTGATTTCTAATACTGTTCAGTGCTATGCGCTTACATAGCACTAATCAGTGATATCGGCGATATACTTCTATGGTCTGTTTATCAGACACCCACGATTGCACTGCAGGTGGTCCAAAGATTTCCCCTGAGCTCTGCAGATACTTTAGATGTTGTGATCAGTATTGATCACAGCATGTAAAGGGATAATGGCAGACATCAGCATGATCGCTGATGTCTGCCATTATCAATGAGGATAACAGCTGAAAACAGCAGTTGGCTGGTTCCGATTACCGTGTCGGAAAATGCTGTGATTGTGGAACCTTGATATCGACGTTGCTGTGCACTAAGTACCAGGGCACAGTGGCATACATGTATGTTGCGTGTCCTATAAAGGATAAAGGTTTTGTATTTGTATATCAATTAAACACTTTTAGTTATTATGTTTGCAGATTTTGCTTATTTTTTTTATCTCTTTAATAACTTGTGAGATTGAACATACAGTATAGCGCATCATCTGATCAATGTGAGGCACAGATCACTGGGACTTGAAAGCCACAGGCTGGTCAGAGTGGCCATGTTAACCCCTGTCCACTGCCAAAAGTGCCTACAATGGACACATGAGCTTCAGAACTGGACCATGGAGTAATGAAAGAAAGTCGGCCTAATCTGTTGAATTATTGCATGTAGGTCACTTACCTAAAGAAGAGAGGGCACTAAAATGCAATGTAGGAAGAAGACAATCTGGTTGAGGCAGCCTGATGCTCTGGGCAATGTTCTGCTTGAAAAACTTGGGTCCTAGTATTCATGCAGATATTACTTTGATGTTACACCTACCTTAATATTGTTACAAAACAAATACACACTTTCTGGGAGCATTACCATATATACTCGAGTATAAGCCGAGTTTTTCAGCACGATTCTTCGTGCTGAAAACGCTCCCCTCGGCTTATACTCGAGTGAACTCTCCGCCTGTCAATCGCCAGGGGTCCTCAACCTGCGGACCTCCAGATGTTGCAAAACTACAACTCCCAGCATGCCCGAGTTGTAGTTTTGAAACATCTAGAGGTCTGCATGTTGAAAACCACTGCCGGGCTTTCGTCATCATCCAGACCCCCCCCCCCTTTAGTTTTCTACTCACCTCCCCTCGGTGGGAAGGAAAGGTGAGCTGGTCCGGGCCATCTATGCTGCAGGGACCGTCCGGTGGGGAGGGTTAGTCGTTCCGGGCTGTCCATCTTCACCGGTAGGCCCTCTTCTTCGCTCCGGAGGCCCTGGACTAGTGACATTGCCTTGACGACTATGCACAGGTACGTCCCTGTGCATGAACGTCCCTGTGCGTCATTGGCAAGGCAACATCACTAGTCTGAGGCCGGCCCGGAGTGAAGAAGAGGGCCTCCCGGTAAAGATGGACAGCGCGGAATGACTAACCCTCCTCACCTCACGGTTCCTGCAGCATAGATGGCCTGGACCAGCTCACCCTTTCTTCCCACTGAGGGGAGGTGAGTAGAAAGCTAAAGGGGGGGTCTGGATGATGACGAAGGCCGCAGTGGTTTTCAACCTGCGGACCTCCAGATGTTTTAAAACTACAACTCCCAGCATGCCCGGACAGCCGATGGCAGTCTGGCCATGCTGGGAGTTGTAGTTTTGCAACATCTGGAGGTCCGCAGGTTGAAGACCACTGATTGAAGGGATTGACAGGCGGTGATGATGAAGGGGGGGGATGATGATGAGGGGGATGATGACGGGGTGATGATGACGGGGGTCTGGATGATGACAGGGTGATGATGACGGGGGGTGTTAATGACAGGGGGGGGGAGGATGTATTTCCTACCCTAGGCTTATAGTCGAGTCAATAACTTTTCCTTGGATTTTGGGGTGACATTAGGGGCCTCGGCTTATATTCAGGTCGGCTTATACTCGAGTATATCAGTGGCCTCTTTTCAGCAGAATAATATGTTCTGCCCCACTGCAGAAATAGTTCAGGAATAGTTTGGGACACATGACAAAGAGTTCAGGGTGTTGATGACTTGGCCTCCAAATATTCCAGATCTCAATCCCATCAAGCATTTGTGGGATGTGTTGGAAAACAGACACATGTTTATGTACAGTGCCGTTTAAAAACCCTTTTAATCTATAGTTCCTGTACTGTACAAGAAGCATCTTTTGCTATGGATGAGAATTGTGAAAGTATCTATACAAGTATATATGTACAAATGTAAAGAGATTGCAGATCCTCTTCAGAAAGATTAATGGAAGGAAGCCTTATGAGTCGATGATGAAGCTCCTCTCCAGCTGTCTCCGTGCTCACCCCATCAGTTTCTGTACGTCACTTACAGATATTTTCAAACACTTTTAATTAGCAGTCAATGCGCATTTCTATTTCCTGCTTGTTCACATAGATACATGAGTAACTGCTTCCATCACAATAAACTTTCCACTTATTGAATATCACACCACAGGGGTTATAACTTATTCTATAAATATACCAACACTATTGGTATTTCAGGAAATTCAGTTTTTAATGGTCTCAAGATAGGTTCTGCTATTGACAATACATTTAGAAAAATAACAGTAATGTGAAAAAAAAAACTTTTACAGACATGTAAATGTAATGTAAAGTAATTCAATAAGTATCTTGTATAACAATTATTAATTGTTTACTACAATAAATAACTCTCTCTCTCTCTCATATATAAAATGTATGAATACATTTATAGCTTTTCTTTGAAACAACTTTAGTGAAAGTGAGTCTTGTTATCGGGCCAAGATTTTTATGGGCTGAAAAGCAGATTTCATAGTGGAGCTCTTGTCCCCTTCCTGGGCAACTCTAGGTTTTAAGACTTGCCCAGATCAGCACAGGTGCTGAAGACAGCTTTTCACTGAGCTTTACATCAAGATGAGAGTCAGTCTGCAGCATTCAGTGAAAAAGGGAGTAGGGGTGATTTTCTGTTTGCAGGTAAGGGGAATTGCCATTTTTGAGAGGTAGATTGCATATGTGATAATCCCAGTTACTTACCTGCACATTGGTTGGACCCAGGGATATGTGATATTGGCAGTTTCTTTTTTGTCCTGCTTGGTGCATACCCTGTGGATCTGTTAGGATTAATTGCATATATGCAATATTTTCCTCTTCCTTATGCCATTTGGATACATTTCCTTTGGTTTCCTTTGGTTTTTCATGCTTTATGTATGATTGGTTTATGATTGATTTGTGTCATTTTATTACAGTCACACTATGAAAATCTCATATTGATCAGTGCAATAGAACAGTTACATGGATACATGTGTGCAATATGATATGAACCACTTGACCCTTTTTTCTGTAATTTATATTTGTGTGAATTCCCACTCCAGTGAGTCTTTGCAGTCTGACCGTTTCTGCTCTACCCCCCAAAAAAATCTGCTCTATCCCCCAAAAAAACTTTGTTGGCAAACATGTTGGCACACGCTAAATCTAGATGTGAGATTGGTGGACTTTCCAAAACTATAAGATGTCTCAATAATATAAACTAATATAGTCAAGACTCTGTGAGGGGCACTTGACGTCCTCTATATGGACCTCATCAAACTATATAGTTATATATATATATATATATATATATATATATATATATATATATATTCTTATGAGAAGAGGTGAATAGGCATGCTGGAATAAAAAAGGACCTTCCTCAAATTGTTGCTATCAATTGTCTAAACCACTATTGAAAATGTCTTTATACTGTAACATAAGCATTACGCGTCACAAAAAATTTGGATTTTGAGTAGACCGTTACAAATAGCTATATACTGAAATACTTCATCCTCCAACTTTTCCAGTAGGAATTATGTATTCCTGTAGTAGCACTCCTCAGGCATTTGTCAAACTCAGATAGTGGAAAAATAAGACATATACTTTAACAATCATCAGCCTTGCTCTTTCAGTTTGCATGGTCTACCACTAGTGCTAGATGCTTGCACTTCATAGTTTTACCACTTACAGTTGATCATGGCAGATCTAGCAGGTCAGAAGTTCCACTGCATAAGTTGGCATTCTCAGCAGTGTTAATAAGATCTTTATTACAGCCCATGGTACTTCAGATTTTCTGCCCATTGAGATTACATTTCCATATCATTAAACTTCTGACAGGTGAAGTGAATATCATTGATTATCTTGCTACAATGGCTCCTGTCAAGAGGTGAGATATATTAGGCAACAAGTAAACAGTCGGTTCTTGAAGATGATGTGTTGGAAACAGGAAAAATTAAAAGCACAAGTAACTTAGTAACAAGTGATCTTAGTAACTATGACAAGGGTCAAATTGTGAAGATAGACAACTGGGGTTATATATTTTCCAGAACAGCAGGTGTTATGGGGTGTTCCTAGTATGTTGTAGCTAATACCTTCCAAAGGTATTTGAAGGAAACACAACCAATGCTTGAGCTTTAGTGATGATACCTGAGAATTCCATCTCTCATTTGCTCTGTTCACAATACCCTCCTGGCCATGACAGCTTTGACTGATCTACTTTCAGACTGATTCTAGTGATTCCTGACATACTGCATTGACTTATGATTGGTATGTCAGGTTTTCAATATTTTTAACAGCAAGAAAGGTGAAATCTGAAGCATTATTTTTCCAGTCAAAAACACCAAAGACTTGTCAGAATGGAAAATAACAAGAAGCCAACAAAGGAGGGAAGTAAAAGCAGGTCAGCATCGCCCCAAGCTATTAACTTAAACATACTTTACAACCCCACAAATAGAGATTGAGTTCAGAAGGACCTACAAAATGTAGTTAATTGTTGACACTTTTCATGAACATGAGAGCTTCATTGCTGAGTAACCTTTCATGTAACATAATATTGATGCTATGTGGTGTTCAGTGTACAATTTGTAGCTTGAAGCAATAAAATGAAGGGCTTAAAGAGGTACTCCGGTGGAAAACTTTTTTGGTACCAGAAAGTTAAACATATGTGTAAATTACTTCCATTTAGAAATCTTAAATTGTGTCTGACCACAGTGTTCTCTGCTGACATCTCTGTCCAGTCCATTATAGGGCAGCACACTCTTCAATGTATGAAGACTTTTTTGGAATGAAACACACTACTTTATTAAACACAATTACAAACATCACCAGAGATTCCCATATCTAATGTGTTTTGAGAACTTAATGCACTCTTACTCATGGTCATAAAAATCAACATTCTGACAATAGTACTGCCATTTCTGCAATTTCTAAAACCTTTTACTGACCACTATCCTGCACAAAAAAAATTCTCTAAGAATGAGGGAATGAAGGAATATAGCTATCTTTCTGGAAAATCTTTTATTATAACCATAAATTCCTTTATTATTTATATAGCTTTGATTGCATTATAAGAAAAATAAAAACATATATGAGAATATTAAAAGAGAAATCGGGTAAGTAAATTAAAACTTCCAGGCCGCAATGCAATGCGGCTGTGGAGGCTACATTAGTGTTTTTACTACTACCCACATCATGGAAAAGAGTCTGTTCCATGTTGGGGGTAATACTATAGGGGATAAGGGATTGATCGCAACGGTAGAAAACGGAAGATGTCCAGCACCAGGAAGGCAGGTAAAAACTTGTTTATTGAGGTACAAAAATAACAAACAGCATATCGAGGAGCGTAGAGCCGACGCGTTTCAGGCTAAAGAGCCCTTAGTCATTGCATAAAAACTTTACAGCACTGTGTCCTTTTATAATAAAATACATTAGAGTCACATGATCTGAGCAGCAAAGTGTTGGATCATCTATAAAATCCGTCATGGAATTGATCACAAAATACTAAGACCGTTCTACATAGATAGAGATGGTGTTCAATACATGAGTATACAAGAAAGCCACAGAATTAAATTGCACTAATACTTTAGTTCCAAATGCAGAATCGTAGGCTGGCTACATAGATAGACCATAATAACTATTTACTTCCATTATTAATACGTTAGTATAAGGTCTTGTCTCAAGTTTAACCCATGAGGCTCTCTCGTGCCTAACATGAATATCCAGAATGATTCTCTATTGAGAACCATCCTCCTTAGATCCCCACCCCGTCTGGGTTTTCTGACTTTTTCTATGCCCATAATTTGTAGTGTACTTGTGTTGCCTCCATGAACATCCCTGAAATGCTTGGACAACGCAGAAATATTACTATTAAATGACAAAATATTCCTTGCATCAGATATGTGCCTGCGTATCCGAGTCTTCAGGGAGTTCATGGTGCAACCTACATACTGGCATTGGCAAGCTGTGCAGGACGCTAGGTAAACAACACTTTTTGTATTGCAATTGACATAATCCTTTAAAACAAAGGTTTTGGTATTGGAATATGATTTAAATTCCTTGTTAACATGCATGTAACTGCAAGTGATACAGACATTGTGCCCACACATCCAGTTACCTGCATGAACCAACCAGTTCGTACCCGTATGTTTATTGTCAGCACCACAAAACATACTGGGTGATAGAATAGATCCCAAAGAGGGACCTCTTTTGGACACCATTTTGAAGTTGTCCTGTAAAAGATTATATAGGACAGTATCCTGATGCAGTATAGGTAAATTTTTCTCAATGATATTACTGATTTTATGAAATTGTTTACTATACTGTGTGATAAAGAAAGGGGGGTGAGCCCTGTCCTGTCTCATTGCTTGTTCCTTATCTTTTGTACTATGTGCAATAAGATCCTGTCTATTTAATTTGGCCGCTCTGTTTCTAGCCTTGTTAAGTGTCTCCGGGTGATATCCTCTTTCCCGTAATCTATTAAAAAGTAGATCCGATTCATGTATAAACGTTTCTTGTTTGCTGCATTGCGTCTTAATCTGCACCATTCCCCATAGGGGATGTTACGGAGAACATGTTGGGGATGGCACGATGTAGCTTGTAAGATTGAATTTCCCGTTTTCTCCTTTCTATAAGGGGCCACCACAATCTCATTGTTTTCCACAGAAAAACACACATCCAGGAAGGATATGTTTCTCTGTGAAAAATTGTAGGTGAAGGAGAGGTTCAGATTGTTATGATTAATATATTGTACAAAATCTTTAAACTCCAATTCCGAACCTTCCCACACAAAAATGAGATCGTCTATGTATCTCCCCATCCACTTGATCCGTTTTTGGTATGGATTATTGCTTGAAAAGATCACTTCCTCTTTCCACTGGTTCATGAATATATTGGCAAAAGATGGGGAGTATTTTGCCCCCATCGATGCTCCCCTGGTTTGAAGAAAAAACCGACGGGTTTCACTTCTGAGATTCGATGTGATTAGCAGTTATAAAGCAAGGGAGCGGGCGGCATGCTGCGCTCCCCTGCGATGTACAACTTTCATTTTTAAATCCCCACCGGGAGACCTGAATGGCCAGAATCAAGGAGCCATTTAGGGCTCCCGGCAGGGTTTTTAAACTACTACTTTGACCCCCAAATGTATGCCCCATGCATATTTTTAATAATGCATTGACCCCCAGTGTGTTTATAATTAATTAGCCCCAGTGTGCTTATCCTTAACCCCCCCCCTCAGTGTCCTTATTTTCCCCCCTTCTGTCTGCCCCTCATCTTCTTGGAGCAGGGTAGCAGCGAGACATGTCTCGCATGTAGGCTTCTTTCATTCACCGCCGCCACCGTCCAACATGTCCCTGCTGCCCTGCTCCTAGCGCAATCAACACACCACCGGGACATGTCTATTCTTTGCTCCTCATCTCTGTACCCGACGGAGGGGGAATAAGGACACGGGGGGGGGGGGGGATGGCTTCTTGGTGTCGGCCATTCAGGGCTGCCGGCGGGGAATTTAAAAGTGAAAGTAAAAATAAACTGTACTAAGCAGGGGAGCCGAGCAAGTTGTTTAATAACTTCTGATCGCATCGGGTCTCAGAAGTGAGACCCGGTGCGATTAATCCCTCAGCCCCTGTACTACAACTCCCATCATGGAAACAAGTATGTTCCACGATGGGAGTAGTAGTAGTCCCGGCTTCGGGAGTCTGTAGGCAGAGGTGATTAAATGGCCATAAAATAACGATACATGACAGATAGTAACATAGTAACATAGTTCATAAGGTTGAAAAAAGACCAAAGTCCATCAAGTTCAACCTATATCCCTAATGAGTCCCTACTGAATTGATCCAGAGGAAGGCAAAAAACCCTCAAACTAGAGGTAAAAATTGCTTCCCGACTCCAATAGGGCAGTCAGAATAAATCCCTAGATCAACATTCTATCCCTATAGATCTAAAATCCATAACCTGTAATGTTATTATTACTCTCCAAAAATGCATGCAGACCCCTTTTGAACTCTTTCACAGAGTTCCCTATGACCACCTCCTCAGGCAGAGAATTCCACAGTCTCACTGCTCTTACAGTAAAGAACCCCCGTCTGTGCTGGTGTAGAAACCTTCTTTCCTCTAAACGTAGAGGATGCCCCCCTGTTATAGATACAGTCCTGGGTATAAATAGATCATGGGAGAGATAACTGTACAGTCCCCTGATATATTTATACATAGTTATTAGGTCTCCCCTAAGCCTTATTTTTCTAAACTAAATAACCCTAATTCTGATAATCTTTCTGGGTACTGTAGACCTCTCATTCCCCGTATTACTCTGGTTGCCCATCTTTGAACCCTCTCCAACTCCACTATATCTTTCTTGTACACTGGTACCCAGTATTGTACACAGTATTCCATGTGTGGTCTGACTGGTAATTTGTACAGTGGTAGAATTATTTCCTTGTCGTGGGCATCTATGCCCCTATTGATGCACCCCACAATTTAATTTTTACGTTTTCATTTTTTCCTCCTCGCCTTCTAAAAATCATAACTCTTTTATATTTTCATCCACAGACTAGTATGAGGGCTTGTTTTTTGTGCGACCAGTTGTCCTTTGTAATGACATCACTCATTATATCATAAAATGTATGGCGCAACCAAAAAATTTTTGTGGGGAAATTAAAACGAAAAACGCAATATTGCTAATTTTGGAAGGTTTCGTCTTCACGCCGTACAATTTATGGTAAAAATGACATGTGTTCTTAATTCTGAGGGTCAATACAATTAAAATGATACCCATTATTACATACTTTTATATTATTGTTGCGCTTAAAAAAAATCACAAACTTTTTAACCAAATTAGTACGTTTATAATCACTTTATTTTGATGACCTCTAACTTTTTTATTTTTCCGTATAAGCGGCGGTATGGGGGCTCATTTTTTGCGCCATGATCTGTACTTTTTTTTTGATACCACATTTGAATATAAAAAACTTTTAATACATTTTAAAAAATTATTTTTTTTATAAAATGTATTAAAAAAGTAGGAATTTGGGACTTTTTTTATTTTTTTCGTTCACGCCGTTCACCGTATGGGATCATTAACATTTTATTTTAATAGTTCGGACATTTATGCACGCGGCGATACCAAATATGTCTATAAAAAAAAATTTACGCTTTTTGGGGGTAAAATAGGAAAAAATGGACGTTTTACTTTTTTATTGGGGGAGGGGATTTTTCACTTTTTTTTTTACTTTTACTTTTAAATTTTTTTTACATTTTTTTTACACTTGAATAGTCCCCATAGGGGACTATTCATAGCAATACCATGATTGCTAATACTGATCTGTTCTATGTATAGGACATTGAACAGATCAGTGTTTTCGGTGATCTTCTGCTCTGGTCTGCTCGATCACAGACCAGAGCAGGAGACGCCGGGAGCCGGACGTAGGAAGGAGAGGGGACCTCCGTGCGCAGCAGCGCTGCAGGCGATCCGATCATTCATTCAAATCGCGCACTGCCGCAGATGCCGGGATCTGTATTGATCCCGGCACCTGAGGGGTTAATGGCGGACGCCCGCGAGATAGCCCATTGCCGCGAGATCGTCCATTGCCGGCGGGTCCCTGGCTGCGATCAGCAGCCGAGATCAGCCGCGCATGACACGGGCATCGCTCCGATGCCCGCGGTTATGCACAGGACGTAAATGTACGTCCTGGTGCGTTAAGTACCACCTCACCAGGACATACATTTACGTCCTGCGTCCTTAAGGGGTTAATGAAGCAATTACTGCACATATGCCACCACTCCCTATGGGAGCTGTTGAAGATAGCCGAATGCAGTTCTTGAGAAAGACAATGAATAGAGTTGTGCTAGAATGATCGATTCTCTGCTGTTCTTGATATTCCAGGGGGTCCCAGAAGTTTGATCCCTAGAATGTGACAATTATCCTCTATCCTGTGGAACCAATAAGAGAAGAACCAACATGCATACTAGAATTTCAGATCAGATTTGAAAGTTGTGTAATATCAGGCTATTGCTCACCAGCTACAACCACCCCTAATCTCCTCTACATCACTTTTGCTCTCCTTTTCATAGCCATGCTCATTCTAACCTCTCAGTATGCCATTTTGCCAGGTAATGCTCTCATTTTGCTGGGACCCTTAGAGCTGCATAGGTGCACGCACTGATTTCTGAAACGACTGTTGGAAAACGTCTTCTTCACTGTGGAGACCGCACTTGGCACCAAAAATAAAGGGCTGATTTTAGAAGTGGATGTGACTTTTGTACTCAAAATTTAGGGAAAGATCTTAACAGTCAAAATGGACGAAGTACTGAACACTCCCACCCAAATGTGACGCATTGTTCCCGTCTCCAAGTTGCGACACCACAATATGGAAGATACATGAGGGCATAATTTGTGCAGCAGTGCTTGACATCTTTTCTATCTTCTTAAGATTTCCTAAATTTTTCTTGGGCGAGGTATTCAACCAGTATTTTACATTTTGTGTATTTTCAACACTTAATGTTCTCTTATTCCACCACAAGGAACTGTAGTCCCCTTTACATTAAAAGATAGAAACCCTGGCTCGACATCTATTGCAATGTCAGAATAATTATATTGGGTTTGTAAATCCATAGAATTTTGATTTCCTTTGGACATTTCCATGTTCTCATTGAAATTACTCATAGATAAAAAAAGAATCTATTGAGCAGATTCGATGACATGCTCACATATAATTATTCCTTAATTCTAACAATTATACATACTTTTAAATGTCAAACAGGCAAACATTTACATAATCAACCTGATGGATTACAAGCACATATGGGTAATTTAAATAAGGCACATAAAAATGTAACAACATAGTGAGGTTAAGCTTGAATGTATATTAATCTCTCCTGATACTGAAAAGAAATGAAAAAATAATTATTATGGTAGTTAACGCAAGGTTAAAACTTAGTGGCCTGTTAAAAAGTGTTCGTATATACCAGGCAACAGAATGAGTATTTTCTCTGAAGTTTAAAGGTCTTTTTACTTATAGGTGATGGTTTGGCATTCATGACGGGAGTGAGATATCTTATTTAAAAAAAAAAAAAATAATATATATATATATATATATATATATATATATATATATATATAGTAGATCTCATGTTCAGTAAAATGTGTCATATGGCGACGTTCATAAGATAGCTGAAAAAATGCTTGCAGATAAAAGTAGATGATACATTACTGCTCAGTACAGTATTTAATTTACGTTATACAGGGTGGGCCGTTTATATGGCTACACCTTAGTAAAATGGGAATGGTTGGTGAAATTAACTTCCTGTTTGTGGCACATTAGTATATGTGAGGGGGGAAACTTATCAAGATGGGTCGTTACCATGGTGGCCATTTTGAAGTCGGCCATTTTGAATCCAACTTTTGTTTTTTCAATAGGAAGAGGGTCATGCAACACTTTAAACTTATTGGGAATTTCACAAGAAAAACAATGATGTGCTTGGTTTTAACATAACTTTATTCTTTCATGAGTTATTTACAAGTTTCTGACCACTTATAAAATGTGTTCAATGTGCTGCCCATTGTGTTGGATTGAATGCAACCCTCTTCTCCCACTCTTCACACACTGATAGCAACACCGCAGGAGAAATGCTAGCACAGGCTTCCAGTATTTGTAGTTTCAGGTGCTGCAGAATGGGCAGAACAGAAATTGGAACAGGACCCTCAATTTATGCAGAAGATTTTGTTCAGTGATGAGGCAAACTTTTATGTGAATGGTGAAGTTAACAAACAAAACCACCGCTATTGGTCTGACACTAACCCACATTGGATAGATCCCTCCAAGACTGTTGGAACACAAAAATTTATGGTATGGTGTGGTAGATGGGGTACAAAGATAGTGGGGCCATTCTTCATCAATGGAAACCTCAAGGCCACTGGATGTGCGAAATTGCTACATGATGATGTGTTTCCCTCTTTATGCACTGAAGCTGGCACGTTCCCTGAGTTTTTCCAGCAAGATGGTGCACCACCACATTATGGGTGTCAGGCCCGAGCATTCCTAGATGAACAGTTTCCTGGAAAGTGGATTTGACCTCATGGGCCAGTTGAATGGCCCCAAGGTCTCCCAATCTGACCCCCTTAGACTTTCATCTTTAGGGTCATCTGAAGGCAATTGTCTATGCTGTGAAGATACGAGATATGCACCACCTGAAACTACGGATACTGGAAGCCTGTGCTAGCATTTCTCCTGCGGTGTTGCTACTAGTGGGAGTGGGAGAAGAGGGAGAGAAGAGGGTTGTATTGAAAATCCAATACAATGGGGAGCACATTGAACACATTTTATAAGTGGTCAGAAACTTGTAAATAACTCATGAAAGAATAAAGTTATGTTAAAACCAAGCACATCATTGTTTTTCTTGTGAAAATCCCAATTAGTTTGATGTGTCACATGACCCTCTTCCTATTGAAAAAACAAAAGTTGGATTCAAAATGGCCAACTTCAAAATGGCCGCCATGGTCACCACCCATCTTGAAAAGTTTCCCCCCTCACATATACTAATGTGCCACAAACAGGAAGTTAATATCACCAACCATTCCCATTTTATTAAGGTGTATCCATATAATTGGCCCACCCTGTATTTCCATATACCTTCAAGTACACAATAAGACTCACTGCTCTCCTTTAGATTGTTATTAGTGATTTCTCCTTCAGAGAGGTAAATGCATCCGTCATAGATGACTAGTAATGAATGATCTTTGCTCACCAGGTTACTAGAGCTCAAAATGATGCATAGCCCAACTTACTTAACCCGTACAAGACCTAGAGCATATGGATACGCCTTCTGTACCTGGGTCTTAAGGACCCAGGGCGTACCTGTCCGCCCGTGGGAATTTCGGTCCCCGCTGCGCGCCGGGCGAGGACTGGGCCGGGGTGACTGCTGATATCGATCAGCAGGCACAGCGCACAAATGCCCAGGGGGGTCATCAGACCCCCCCATGTCGGCGATCGTCGCAAATCGCAAGTGAATTGACACTTTCTATTTACGTCGATTCCGGGTCATACTGGTCTATGGTGACCCGGAATATAAGGGGGATCGTGGTTGTCTAAGACACCCACGATCCCCCTCTAGCGATAGGAGTGAGGTGGCAGAGGTGCCACCCCTCCTATCTCTGCTATTGGTGGTCTAGACGCGACCACCAATAGCAGATCAGGGGCGGGGGGGTTTACTTTCGTTTTCCCCGTTCTGCCCACCCACAATAGGCGGGGCAGGATGGGGAAATGATGGGGACCGAATGCCGAAGATCCACTTACCCATCGGTGGAAGCTGCGGGACGGGATCGGCGGCGGTGATCGGCGCGGGCGGCATGTCGTGCAGCAGAAGAAGACGACTCCCTGGATCCGACGGAAGCCGGTAAGTTGCCTAGCAACATCTAGAGGGCTACAGTCTGAGACTGTAGCCCTCCAGATGTTGCAAAACTACAACTCCCAGCATGCCCAGACAGCTGCAGGTGGGAGATGCAGTTTTGCAACAGCTGGAGGTCTACAGTTTAGAGACCACTGCACAGTGATCTCTATACTATAGCATTCTAGATCTTGCAAAACTACAACTCCTAGCATGCCCACATAGCTGTTTGCTGTCTGTGCATGCTGGGATTTGTAGTTTTGCAACATCTGGAGGTCCACAGTTTGGAGATCACAGTGCAGTGGTCTCTATCTGTAGCCCTCCAGATGTTGCAAAACTGAAAATCCCAGCATGCCGAAACAGCTGTCTTGGCATGCTGGGAGTTGTAGTTGCGATCCCTCCAGCTGTTGCATAACTAGATCTCCCAGCATGCCCTTCGGCAATCAGTACATGCTGGGAGTTGTAGTTTTGCAACAGCTATAGGCACACTGGTTGGAAAATACTGAGTTAGGTAACAGAACCTAACTGAAGGTTTTCCAACCAGTGTGCCTCCAGCTGTTGCAAAACTACAACTCCCAGCATGCACGGTCTGTCAGTACATGCTGGGAGTTGTAGTTTTGAAACAGCTGGAGGTTTGCCCCCCCCCCCCCATGTGAACGTACAGAGTACGTTCATATAGGCGGGTTTACAGTAAGTTTCCTGCTTCAAGTATGAGCTGCGACAAATTTTTTGCCGCAGTGCAAATTTCTAGCGGGAAGCTCACTGTAAACCTGCGCCCGTGTGAATGTACTCTAAAAACACTACACTACACTAACACATAATACAGGGTAAAACACTACATAAACACCCCCTTACACTGTCCCCCCCAATAAAAATGAAAAATGTATTGTACGGCAGTGTTTCCAAAACGGAGCCTTCAGCTGTTGCAAAAACAACAACTCCCAGCATTTCCGGACAGCCACTGACTGTCCAGGCATGCTGGGAGTTTAGCAACAGCTGGAGACACCCTGTTTGGGAATCACTGGCATAGAATACCCCTATGTCCACCCCTATGCAATCCCTAATTTAGTCCTCAAATGCGTATGTCGCTCTCTCACTTCAGAGCCCTGTCCTATTTCAAGGAAACAGTTTAGTGCCACATATGGGGTATCTCCGTAATCGGGAGACATTGCGTTACAAATTTGGGGGGGCTTTTTCTCCTTTTACCCCTTATGAAAAGGAAAAGTTGGGGGCTACACAAGCCTGTCAGTGTAAAAAAATTTATCATTTTACACTAACATGCTGGTGTTGTCCTTTACTTTTTATTTTCACAAGTGTTAAAAGGAAAAAAAGACCCCCAGAATTTGTAACGCAATTTCTCCTGAGTACGGAAATACCCCATATGTGGGCGTAAAATGTTCTGCGGGCGCATAACAAGGCTCAAGAGTGAGAGCGCACTATGTACATTTGAGGCCCAAATTGGTGATTTGCACAGGGGTGGCTGATTTCACAGCGGTTCTGACATAAACGCAAAAAAATAAATATGCACATGTGACCCCATTTTGGAAACTACACCCCTCACGGAAAGTAACAAGGGGTATAGTGAGCCTTTACACCCCACAGGTGTTTGACGAATTTTCATCAAAGTGCAAAAAATGACAAAGAGGCAGTGCAGCTCAATCTACCATCTACTCCGAGGTTAACTGGTAGGTCTGAAAACCCCAAAAGACCCAGTAATCAACAGAAGGAAATATATAATAAGAAATAATTATATAACCAGTCCTCAAGAAGTAGTCAAAAAAGGAGAAAGAAAAGGAAAGAATGAATACAAAAAGAGAAGTAATAGTGATTTTGAATAAAAGATGTACAGTGATATGTGAGTAAAGATAAAAATAAAAATGGAAATAAAAGAGAAAAAAAATAAAATAAAAGTGAGTATGAAAGTTCACAGTATCAAAGAAAAGTGGATAAGTGCAAAGTAATAATCAGAAAAAAATGAGGGTAATGTAAATATTAATAATTATTAGACATAAAAAAAACAAAAAATAGTAGAATAATAAGAATGTCTGCAGAAAATGATAATTCTTAAACAATCATATGCATTTATTAAAAATAATAATTGATGCCTGGGCAGGGCCCTTGCTCAGGCATGCGATATAAATATTCCAATAGAATAATTTTAAAAAAAAATTAAAAAGCGCCAACTATCTCAAAATATGAAAATTCAACAATTGTCCTTTGTAGACGAAAAAAATTATCCGGTGGTGTGAATAGCAACAGTATTGAATATAATATCCAGCGATCGGAGAAACTGTGTACTCCAGTGATACTCCAGTGTGAAACACAGTCACCTTAAACTGTAGTAAATGTTTCAATATTTCATTCAGAAAATATAATGTGATTGCTCACTACCCTGGTATGGGTAGGGAGGTACTTTTCGTGCCGTGGTTGGGAAGATGTGATGATCCCGATTACGATGATGTAGAGCTCTGGGTAATATATCGTAGCCAAGCAGGAGTATCGTGCTTTGCACAGCTCAGTGGCCGGTCTGTGGAGAAATCGGCAGCGGCTGCCCGGCGTCCTCGTGGCGTGTGAATAGTGCGCTAATTCACAGTGGTCCACTAGTCCGGGTCCTACAGCGCTGTCTAGGCAGTATCGGCTGATACAGGTATAAAACAAGATTGAGATAGGGATGGCTGATAGATATGAGACAAGGCTAGACGCGTTTCACGACTTAATGTCGCATTCTTCAGTAGCCTGATTAAATTTAAAAAGATTTTAATTTAATCAGGCTACTGAAGAATGCAACATTAAGTCGTGAAACGCGTCTAGCCTTGTCGCATCTCTATCAGCCATCCCTATCTCAATCTTGTTTTAAACCTGTATCAGCCGATACTGCCTAGACAGCGCTGTAGGACCCGGACTAGTGGACCACTGTGAATAAGCACGCTATTCACACGCCACGAGGACGCCGGGCAGCCGCTGCCGATTTCTCCACAGACCGGCCACTGAGCTGTGCAAAGCACGATACTCCTGCTTGGCTACGATATATTACCCAGCGCTCTACATCATCGGGATCATCACATCTTCCCAACCACGGCACGAAAAGTACCTCCCTACCCATACCAGGGTAGTGATTGATCCGGTCCGTGCGGGCACTGGGCTCCCACAGTCCCCGGAGCCTGCAACTCTGGAGATATTCAGCTGCCGATCATCACGGTGAACAAAACCATAAGGTACTGTGCCTGACTTCATATAAGCAACTGTAACTATATCTTGCTATTAATACTGCTATTCTACAAACACCTGTTGTGGGACACAAGTGGATAACAGTGAGCAATCACATTATGTTTTCTGAATGAAATATTGCAACATTTACTACAGTTTAAGGTGACTGTGTTTCACACTGGAGTATCACTGGAGTACACAGTTTCTCCGATCGCTGGATATTACATTCAGTACTGTTGCTATTCACACCACCTGATAAATTATTTCGTCTACAAAAGGACAATTTTTTTATTTTTTTATTTTCATATTTTGAGATAGTTGGCGCTTTTTAAATTTTTTTAAATTATTCTATTGCAATATTTATATCGCATGCCTGAGCAAGGGCCCTGCCCAGGCATCAATTATTATTTTTAATAAATGCTTATGATTGTTTAAGAATTATCATTTTCTGCAGGCATTCTTATTATTCTCATATTTTTTGTTTTTTGATGTCTAATAATTATTAATATTTACATTACCCTCATTTTTTTCTGATTATTACTTTGTACTTATCCACTTTTCTTTGATACTGTGAACTTTCATACTCACTTTTATTTTTCTTTTTTCTTTTTTTCTCTTTTCTTTTTTTCTTTTTTCTCTTTTATTTCCATTTTTATTTTTATCTTTACTCACATATCACTGTACATCTTTTATTCAAAATCACTATTACTTCTCTTTTTGTATTCATTCTTTCCTTTTCTTTCTCCTTTTTTCACTACTTCTTGAGGACTGGTTATATAATTATTTCTTACTATATATTTCCTTTTGTTGAATTTTTATTAAAGTTGGATGGAAAAAAAAATCACAAAAATGCTGGTGTTACCCAAAATTTTTCATTTTCACAAGGAAACATAGGAAAAAAGCCCCCCAAAATTTGTAACCCCATTCTTTCTGAGTAAGAAAATACCCCATATGTGGATGTAAAGTGCTCGGCGGGCGAACTACAATGCTCAGAAGAGAAGTAACACCATTGGAATTTTGAAGATAAAATTTGTCCGGAATTGAAGGCTACGTGTGTTTACAAAGCCCCCATAGAGCCAGAACAATGGACCCCCCCCCACATATGACCTAATTTTGGAAACTACACCCCTCACGTAATGTAATAAGGGGTACAATGAGCATTTACATACCACAGGTGTCTGACAGATATTTGGAACAGTGGTCCGTGAAAATGAAAAATGTAATTTTTCATTTGCACAGCCCACTGTTCCAAAGATCTGTCAAACGCCAGTGGGGTGTAAATACTCACTGCACCCCTTATTAAATTCTGTGGGGGGGTGTAGTTTCCAAAATGGGGTCACTTGGGGGGGGGGGTCCGCTGTTCTGGCACCACGGGAGGGGCTTTGTAAACGCACATGGCCCCCGACTTCTATTCCAACCAAATTCTGTCTTCAAAAGCTCAATGGTGCTCCTTCTCTTCTGATCATTGTAGTGCGCCAGCAGATCACTTAATTTCCACACATTGGGTATTTCCATACTCAGAAGAAATGGGGTTACAAATTTTGGGGGTCATTTTCTCCTATTACCTCTTGTAAAAATATAAAATGTGTGGGAAAACCAGCAATTTAGTGAAAATTATTTTTTTTTCATTTACACATCCGACTTTAGCAAAAAGTCGTCAAACACCTGTGAGGTTTTAAGGCTCACTGTACCCCTTGATGTGTTCCTTGAGGGGTGTAGTTTCTAAAATAGTATGAATTCGGGTAGAAAACAGACATGGTGCACATCTACAATCTTGTATAATGATCTGATTGCTTCTCAGCATAATATCAAAAACTAACAGGTTGTTAGTATACATTTTTGATCAAAAAGTACAAGCCCACTCGCCACGTCAAGGCCACCTATTAAGAGTGGGTCCCAAACGTCCCTAGCATAAAATGGCGTAGCACTGGGCGGCGACCACCACCACCGCCGCGACACCAGTGCCCACGGGGGGGGGGGGGGGAAACGACCGTATGTCACTTAAACCAGTCTATGGGTCGTACCTCCCCGCAGACACGGTGCCACGGCAGCAACGGATGCCGCACAGCACCAAACCAGTGTGAACAAGGTGGAATAGCTCACTTACCATGCTCTCCCAGTCAGACTGGGAGGCTGCTAGGTGTAGTTTCTAAAATAGCATGCCATGTGTTTTTTTTTTTTTTTTTGCTGTTCTGGCACCATAGGGGCTTCCTAAATGCGACATGCCCTCCAAAAACCATTTCAGCAAAATTCGCTTTTCGAAAGCCAAATGTGACTCCTTCTCTTCTGAGCATTGTAATGCGCCAGCAGAGCACTTGACGTCCACACTTGGGGTATTTCCATACTCAGAAGAGATGGGGTTACAAATTTTGGGGGGGCATTTTGTCCTATTATCCCTTGTAAAAATGTAAAATTTTGGGGAAAACTAGCATTTTAGTGGAAAAAAATAAATAAATCATTTACACATCCAACTTTAACAAAAATTCATCAAACACCTGTGGGGTGTAAAGGCTCACTGGACCTCTTGTTACGTGCCTTGAGGGGTGTAGTTTCCAAAATAGTATGCCATGTGGTTTTTTTTTTGCTGTTCTGGCACCATAGGGGCTTCCTAAATGCGACATGCCCCACAAAAACCATTTCAGAAAAACTCACTTTCCAAAATCCCATTGTCGCTCCTTCCCTTCTGAGCCCTCTACTGCGCCCGCCGTACACTTGACATACACATATGAGGTATTTCCTTACTCGAGAGAAATTGGGCTACACATTTTAGGAAGATTTCTCTCCTTTTACCCCTTGTAAAAATTCAAAAACTGGGTCTACAAGAACATGCCAGTGTAAACAATGAAGATTTTGAATTTTCTCCTTCAATTTGCTGCTATTCCTGTGAAACACCTAAAGGGTTAACAAACCTTTTGAATGTCATTTTGAATACTTTTGGGGGTGCAGTTTTTATAATGGGGTCATTTGTGGGGCATTTCTAATATGAAAGCCCTTCAAATCCACTTCAAAACAGAACTGGTCCCTGAAAAAATTAGATTTTGAAAATTTTGTGAAAAATTTGAAAATTGCTGCTGAACTTTGAAGCCCTCTGATGTCTTCTAAAAGTAAAAACATGTCAATGTTATGATGCAATCATAAAGTAGACATGTTGTATATGTGAATCAATATATAATTTATTTGGAATATTCATTTTCCTTATAAGCAGAGAGCTTCAAAGTAAAAAAAATGCAAAATTTTCATTTTTTTCATAAAATTTTGGCATTTTTCACCAAGAAACAATGCATGTATCGACAAAATTTTACCACTAACGTAAAGTAGAATATGTCACGAAAAAACAATCTGGGAATCAGAATGAAAGGTAAAAGCATTCCAGAGTTATTAATGCTTAAAATGACAGTGCAAAAAATGGCCGGGTCCTACAGTGAAAATTGGCTGGGTCCTTAAGGGGTTAATCCATATCGGGTGCTAAAACCTTATCCGCCTAGTTGCTCTATGGCACCGGCATCCGCATTTCACTTAACAATTTTCTCAGTTTAAAAAAAAATATTTCAGCCATTTAATCACACAGCCTACAAGAGAAAAATTTGTATGCCTCCTTCTAATTCTGCTTCCTATGACCTTGTGAAATGGGTTGTGCTTCAAAATGTGTCACGCACCTGACGCGCCTGTAAACGTTCTAGAGATGTTTCTTCTGAAGTGAATGCAGTATTGTGAACAAAAAAACTGTACACATGAAATCCTCACATCTCTTCTTTTTCCTTAAGGATTTTTTTTTATTTTAGGAAACTTTGTCAGGTTTGGGGAGTTTGCACATATCAGGTGTAGATTTGGGTTTACCGTGAGTGACTTTTATCTGTCATCGACAGTGAGGTTAATCTGTCGGGTCCATTATTAAAATTAGATTGAAATACTTTATCTTAAATCGATCATTTTATCATGACTAGCTTTTCAGATCTGAAATAAAAATCTGCTTTATTATTGTCACTTGGAAGCTTTAATAATTTCTCCTTATTGTAAATTCCAACATTGTAACTTTGTGCTCTTGCTTTTCCCTTAGGCAATGAATGCAAAGCGGTTATGGAAATCACTTGTGTCCCAGAACACATTTTAAAATAGCATTCTCTACACAGAAATGTGATAAAAACAGATACAGCTACCTTCAACCCTGGACTGCCCTACTGACAAAGGCTTCATTTTATGGAGTAAGTGTATTTATTTTGGTTTTATTACCTGATAATGCAAGAATCAGGGATTCTATAAAACTGCATATGCTTTAAATTCTATCTATCTATCTATCTATCTATCTATCTATCTATTCATCTTTCTATCTACCTATCTCTATCTTCACCAGAAATTTTTGATGCCAATAAGTGACAGATGTTTCCATTAGAAGACTCCAGCATATTAATAAGGCCTTAAACAAGGCCTTAATAAATTTTAAAAACCTACAGTAGTCCCCCGACATACGATGGCCCCGAAATACGATCATTTCAACATACGATGGCCTCTGAGAGGCCCTCGTATGTTGAAGACAACATCAACATACAATGTTTCTGTATGTCGGGGCCATCGCAAAAATGGCTATCCGGCAGCGCCGACTGCTTCAGCTTCCGCCGTATAGCCGTTTAATGTGCCCCGCTGATTTATACTTACACGTCCCTGCCACTCCTCTGCTGCCACTGCCCTGCGGTGTCGCTCTCTGTCGATGGAGCCACGTAGTGATATGGCAGCAGAGAAGCAGCGACTAGAGGGGCCGGAGCGGCGGGGGCACGTGAGTATAATCCATGGTACGAATCCCTCAACATACGATGGTTTCAACAAATGATGGTCCGTTTGGAACCAATTACCATCGTATGTTGAGGGACCACTGTATTTGGAAATCAGTTTCAAGAGATTTCAGTTACAATAAATCAGTTTTAAATCAGCATGTCTTTTTTTGGACCTCTGGGCCCATTAATATAGCAGAAGCTGAGTCTAAAATTGAACCGATTAGTACAAGATAATAGTTGTTAACTCACCATGTGTGTCCTGATCTCTTCTCTGAGTGCATGGATTAGCCATGTGTCCATAAAGTCCAGTCCAGTAATTCAGTAATGATTTAAAACATGCTTTATTTCAAATCTTCATGAAAAATACATACAAAGCACACATTGTACAGGAGACAGCAGGGTCTTAAAGGAAACAGCAGGGTCGGATACATTTTGAAGTAACTTTCTTAGCCATAGACTATAAATAAGAGGGTACTCTCAAAACATGTCAGACCCTGCTGTTTTTTGTAAGATGCCTTTAATGAAGATTTTGAGAGAAGCTTATTTTAACTGATTTTTTAAATACTGGGCTGGATCATTTTCTAACTGGTATTGTGGTGGACCAGTCAGAATATGGGCCAAACAGAATCTCAATCTATCGATCTATCTGCAACCTATTGGCTTGGGGGCCTGTGTAGATACGTCCAGCAATTCAAAGCCGTCCTGAATAGAAACAGTGGATGCAGCAAAATGTATCTTTTGCATTTGATTTCACATCTGCTTTCCCATAGGCTGAAACAGAAGGCAGAATTGGACCTACGAACCATCAAGTACAGCTTCTCTCGTACATGGCTTTGCTGGATCTAAAAAAAAGTGTATGCAACATTTTTTGATTTGGCTCTTGCACACCAGATGGCAACAATGCCGGATTGTGGGACATAGGTGATCCCAGTCTTATAAACATACTAGATAGATAGCTAGATAGATAGATAGATATGAGGTAAATAGATAGATAGATATGGGATATATAAATCGATATATAGAAAGATAGCTAGATAGATAGATACAAACAGATGAGCAGCAGCAACACTGTTGTAAAGTGCAAGATAGTGTCTTTATTCACACAACGTGAGGCGACGTTTAGGTTTGCTCACAAATGACATATCAGGTGTCTTTTTATGGTCACGCAGGACCAGATCATAAATCAAGTAATCAAGTGTATAAATACATAAAAACATGCAATATTAAAGATAAAGTGCGAGATGCATCCTTACGGGAAATATGGATACATGATTCAAATCATTATATATACATAAACATACATAAAACAGTGCATATTATAGAAAAAGATCATATTCCCATTAATTATTAATTACGTGCAGCTGTGAATCATAACAGATGGGCGGGGGGATGAATCCACTCCCCATTCATACATGGTAACACTGTACTCCATGCGGACGCCAAATCCCGGCGTTTCCGGTGTCTTGCTTTGCAAACCGGAAATGGCTTCAGAGGTAGAGATCATGTGTTCGCCATTGCTAGGTGACGCATCAACATCGGGCGCGCATGCGTCCTACTTGTTCATGAAGCGTCGCAGTCATCTTGTTTAAGGGCATAGTGGTCAAATGTCTTACAGCAATCTCGGGCATACACAATCTGCACAGGGCATAACGGCGGTGCGACAAGTCAATATCGCACCCGCCTAAGCCTCTCATAGCGCACTGGATAAGTCACCATAGGCAGCTGTCACCAGGTGCTAAGGTGCCATGTGACGCCATTTGAGAAGTAAGAACACTTAACATTACAGTAGAGAGCGAGACTACCTAGCGGCTGAACAATAATATCATGCAGACATAGAGAAATATATAGCGTAGGAGACAGTGAAGCAATAATACGGTGAGTGGTGCATCCCATCCGCAATTACATCTGTAATAGATAAAACAAAAAATATTTGTGTTAAAAATAACCAAAAATAAATAGAACATAATAATTAAAATACACTAGTAGTTCATAACGTATACAACGACTGTGCCACAGATTCTCAAGCATTATAGATATCTTGTGTAAACTTGAAATCGACATTCAATCCGTTTGGTTTTAATGAATTAAGCGTAAAAATCCACCACAGTTCTCTTTTTTGAGAACTGCGGTACGATTTCCACCTCTCTTTAGTGGGGGCACATGATCAATCACACTGAAAGTTAAATCTTTTTCACAATGTACCATTTCAATGAAATGACTGGGTACGGGCAAATCAGTCCTTCTTTTCCTAATGGAATATCTATGTTGATTAATTCTTGTTTTTACACTTAAGGTGGTCTCCCCTACGTACAAAAGATTACAGGGACATTTCAATACATATATGACGTAATCAGTGTCACAGGTCAGGTAGAAATTAATACAGTATTTTTTGAGAGTAGAAGGATGAGTAAATTCTGTAATTTTTTGCATGTACGTACAACTTATACAGTTAAGACAAGGATAGGACCCCTTTCTGATCGTAGTTAGGGACCTTTGAATAGACTTCTTGGTGGACACGTCAGTTTTTACAATTTTATCTTTCAGGTTAGGGGTTCTCTTGAAAGACATTAATGGAGGATTGGCAAATTCAGGGATGTTACCGTGACAACTGCCCAGTATGTGCCAATGTTTCCTTACAATTTATGTAATTTTGTTAGAAGCCTCTGAATATGTGGAGACAAAGGCGATACGTTGGTTCTGCTGGTTAACATGTTGTTTAGTCAATAGTGTGGATCTCTCCAATGGCAATACCTTCTCTCTACTCTCTCTAACTACCCAATCTGGGTACCCTCGTCTCCTAAAATTGTGCATCATTCTATTCAGGGCTGGTTCAATTCTATCACCGTCACTGATGATCCTCCTGGCACGGACCATTTGACTGGGATGGACCACTCACCGTATTATTGCTTCACTGTCTCCTACGCTACATATTTCTCTATGTCTGCATGATATTATTGTTCAGCCGCTAGGTAGTCGCGCTCTCTACTGTAATATTAAGTGTTCTTACTTCTCAAATGGCGTCACATGGCACCTTAGCACCTGGTGACAGCTGCCTATGGTGACTTATCCAGTGCGCTATGAGTGGCTTAGGCGGGTGCGATATTGACTTGTCGCACCGCCGTTATGCCCAGTGCAGATTGTGTATGCCCGAGATTGCTGTAAGACATTTGACCACTATGCCCTTAAACAAGATGACTGCGACGCTTCATGAACAAGTAGGACGCATGCGCGCCCGATGTTGATGCGTCACCTAGCAATGGCGAACACATGATCTCTACCTCTGAAGCCATTTCCGGTTTGCAAAGCAAGACACCGGAAATGCCGGGACTTGGCGTCCGCATGGAGTACAGTGTTACCATGTATGAATGGTGAGTGGATCCATCTGTTATGATTCACAGCTGCACGTAATTAATAATTAATGGGAATATGATCTTTTTCTATAATATGCACTGTTTTATGTATGTTTATGTATATATAATGATTTGAATCATGTATCCATATTCCCCGTAACGATGCATCTCGCACTTTATCTTTAATATTGCATGTTTTTATGTATTTATACACTTGATTATTTGATTGATGATCTGGTCCTGCGTGACCATAAAAAGACACCTGATATGTCATTTGTTGCTTGAAAATGGTTTGGTGAGCAAACCGAAACGTCGCCTCACGTTGTGTGAATAAAGACACTATTTTGCACTTTACAACGGTGTTGCTGCTGCTCATCTGTTTGTATTTACTTGGACCCCTGGACTTGGGATCTCGCTGACGGCACCCGTGCACTTTATCGGGGATGTGCGGCTTTCCTTGTGGTTTTAGATAGATAGACAGATAGGAGATAGATGGTACCTGCACAAATTTCCTATTTTCTATGTATTATTAAACAGCTTATTCAAACTTCATGCACATTTATTGAGGTATAAGGTCTCAGTAAAAGATCAGCTTCAACAGAAAATTCCCTTTGACCCTTGGGCAATATCCATTATCTGCTATATGCCTTAGGTGCCCTAGCCAAAGCTTTTTCTTCATGGCAGGGGCATATAGATGTGTTGCTAGAGACATTATGCCTATGTCAACTTTCCTTAAATATGCTGCGTTAAATAATCAATGTGCGTTCATCATTCAAGTGGACTCGCAATGAGTCACCGCAGCCGAGAGAGCTTAATAGAATGAAACGTAACAACACCAGGAAAAAGGCGGCCTATTTTTAGAGATAACCTGTCCATTCGAGCTGCAAATCTTTCAAAAACTGAAGTGCAGTGTTAGCATATTTTGACATTGTAAACTTTTCTGCCTTAAACTTCACATAGTTACCTCATTAGTGAACAAGCCGGCTTATCGATTCGTCACCAGCAGAGAGGCTTGAAGTTTCCTAACATCAGCTTTGCATGTTTCTCTTTTCTCAGAAATATTGATAGACTTTTGTCCTGCTCGCTTTTAAATAACAGTTTTGTCTTCATTTTTGCCAATGAACAACAATGGATGGGACTTGTTGCATCACAGTGGTTACCCCTTAGGACGTGTTTACTTTGAACAGTGGAGACTTTTCCATCACATTCCGCAGCAGGAGAGATAATTTAACTCGGTTAGTTTTCTTAATACCTTTGCTTATTCATCCATAGTCTTAATTAAAAGATTATGACAACATTTTTTTTTTTCCATCAGTTACATATTGGTTATTGTAAATGAATGCAAAACGATTTTATTTTTTTACTTGTTTAAAATATTAACGCTTGTCTGTCGGAACTAAGGCAAAGCTTATGTAACCCTTTTATTACAATTCTTTTTTCAATTGCACACCGAGTCAAATCATCTGAGCTTTTTTTTCTAGTCTAACAAAGGATGGTAAAAGTGCTGACAACTCTCCTAGCAACCTGTTAAATAGGAACTGTCAGCTTTCCTGATATCTTTGTATTAGTAAATACCTGTAACCCCCTTGGGCGTAGAAAGGTGGGAAGGCTGGTAGAGATGGAGCATGCACCCAATTGCTGCATGCCTGAGAAAGTGCTTACAGTCCGCCCTGTCTTGGTCAGAGTATTTGAATGTATGGCAAAAATTTGAAAGTCAGATATAAATAACAATACTAGGGTAGGTTGTTTTTTTTAAACTCTTCAATTCAATTCTGATAACAGGGGGCCCACCGCCGGGTCCCCCCGCGATCTCCCTGCAGCACCCACATTATGTGCAGAGCTGCGTCTCCAGGCTCGGCAATCGGAAGTTTACGGGACTGGAGATGTGACGTAACGCCACGCACCCTCATGATGTGATGTCATGCCCCCCCTCCCTTCATGTCTATGGGAGGGGGCATAATGGCCTTTACGCCCCCTCCAATAGACATGAAGGGAGGGGGCGTGATGTGATGTCACGAGGGGATGTGGTGTTACATCACATCTCCAGTCCCAGAAACTTCCGGTTTCCGAGCCTGGAGACGCAGCTACGCACATAATGCAGGTGCTGCAGGGAGATCGTGGGGAGTCCCAGCAACGGGCCCCCTGCAATCAGACATCTTATCCCCTATCCTTTGGATAGGGGATAAAATGTCTGAAGCTGGAATACCCCTTTAAAGGGGCTTTTACTGTGAAGATAAATTGGTCTAAACTGATGAATTATGTTATAATTAAGCATGTGTTAAATGTACAAGCATTTCTAAAAATGTACTTTTTCAGATAAATAACCATTCTCTGCAGCTGCCTGTCGGATAGTCAGTCAGATGTTTAAAAGTCTTGGGCAATCTCTGCAGCCCAAGAGACGCTTGGCCAGTCTATCACCTGTACCCTTAGCTTCTTTAGCAAGACAGTGGTCATCTTGGAGGTGTGTATAGTTGGAATACTGTCTTGCTGTTCAGTCTCGGAAGGGAGGGAATCATGCACTGCTTCAGTATGTCAAAGTATATGTTGGCATTCCTGGTTCACTCATTGTTCCCTACTGCAGCACTTATGTAGACCATGACACTCCCCACATATTGCTTGACAATAGCCAAGACTCACTTGTCTTTGTACTCTTAACCTGTTGGCCACCACCCACAATTAACACAATCTGAACCAAATAAGGTTATATTGGCCTCAAAGAACCACTGGACATGATTTCAGTAATCCATGTCCTTAGTCTGCAAAATACAAAAACAACCCCTTTAATTTTCAAACAGACTAATAAACAACACATTTATTGGTGGCTTTGCATTTCGGAACAATATTTTGTACCACATAGTATCTCATATACTATTTCCTGGAATCTACACTGTCAAGGCAATTCTGGAGGTCTGGTAACTTATCATAGTTTTCTAGTTTAAAAGGTTGAAAAAAGACAAGAGTCGATCAAGTTCAGCCTATATCCCTACTGTGTTGGTCCAGGGGAAAGCAATATTGCATTGAGAATAAATCCCCAGATCAATGTCCTATCCCTATGAATCTAGTATCCATAACTTGTAATATCATAATTACAAAATTACAGTGGGGCAAAAAAGTTTTTAGTCAGCCACCAATTGTGTAAGTTCTCCCACTTAAAAAGAGGAGAGAGACCTGTAATTTTCATCATAGATATACCTCAACTATGAGAGACATAATGAGAAAAAAAATCCATAAAATCACACAGATTTTTAAAGAATTTATTTGCAAATTATGGTGTAAAATAACTATTTGGTTATCTACAAACAAGCAAGATTTCTGGCTCTCACAGACCTGTAACTTGTTCTTTAAGGGTTTCCTCTGTCCTCCACTCATTATCTGTATTAATGGTACCTGTTAGAACTTGTTATCAGTATAAAAGACACCTGTCCACAACCTCAAACAGTCACACTCCAATTGCCACGTAGGCCAAGACCAAAGAGCTGTTGAAGGACCCCAGAAACTAGATTGTAGACCTGCACCAAGCTGGGAAGACTGAATCTACAATAGGCAAGCAGCTTGGTGAGAAGAAATCAACGGTGGGAGCAATTATTAGATGATGGAAGACATACAAGTCCACTGATAATCTCCCTCGATCTGGGGCTCCACTTAAGATCTCACCCTGTGATGCCAAAATGATCACAAGAACGGTGAGCAAAAATCCCAGAACCTCACAGGGGGACATAGTGAATGACCTGCAGAGAGCTGGGTCCAAAGTAACAATGGCTACCATCAGTAACACACTACATCGCTGTAACGGCTGTAGTAGTGGATCCACTGTACCACTGTGGACGATGGTGAAAGCCGCACAAGGGAGCAGGTCTAAGGAGCTGCTGGTTTTCCCCAGAGCTCGCCGCAAAGCGGGATGGACTTGCTGCAGCAGGAAAACTGCCAGGTCGCTACCCCTGGCGCGATTTGCCCACAGTGGCAACTGAGATGAGGCGAGGTACAGATACGTAAGGCAAGTCAGAGTCAGGGACAGGCAGGTAGGTCAGGGCAGGAGGCAAGGTTCAGTGGTCAGGAACGTGGCAAAAGGAACTGGTACACAGTAACACAGACACCACTTGGAACGCTTTCTCTAAGGCTTGGAGGCACAAATATTCGGCAGGGGTCAAGGGGAAGTGAGAACTAATTATAGCGACAGCACCCAATTATTGGTGTACTGGCCCTTTAAATCTCAGAGAGCCGGTGCGCATCCGCCCTAGGAAGCGGGTGTTACGCCTAGCGCTCCGGGTCCCCGCTCCTCCCCGGAGCGCGTACGGCGTCTCTCTCTCCGCAGCGCCCCGGTCGGTCCCGCTGACCGGGAGCGCTGCACTGTCATGGCCGTCGGGGATGCGATTCGCACAGCGGGACGCGCCCGCTCGCGAATCGCATCCCAGGTCACTTACCCGTTCCCGTCCCCTGCTGTCATGTGCTGGCGCGCGCGTCTCCGCTCTCTAGGGCGCGCGCGCGCCAGCTCCCTGAGACTTAAAGGGCCAGTGCACCAATGATTGGTGCCTGGCCCAATTAGCTTAATTGGCTTCCACCTGCTCCCTGGCTATATCTGATCTCCTCCCTTGCACTCCCTTGCCGGATCTTGTTGCCTTGTGCCAGTGAAAGCGTTTTGTGTGTCCAAAGCCTGTGTACCAGAACTTCTGCTATCCACCCTGACTACGAACCTTGCCGCCTGCCCCCGACCTTCTGCTACGTCCGACCTTGCTTCTGTCTACTCCCTTGTACCGCGCCTATCTTCAGCAGTCAGAGAGGTTGAGCCGTTGCTAGTGGATACGACCTGGTCACTACCGCCGCAGCAAGACCATCCCGCTTTGCGGCGGGCTCTGGTGAAAACCAGTAGTGACTTAGAACCGGTCCACTAGCACGGTCCTCGCCAATCCCTCTCTGGCACAGAGGATCCACCTCCTGTCAGCCGGCATCGTGACAGTAGATCCGGCCATGGATCCCGCTGAGGTCCCTCTGCCTTATATCTCTGATATCACCACGGTGATCGCCCAGCAATCCCGACAGATCGCCCATCTAACCCACCAGCTGTCGGAAGTGTCCACCATTGTGCAGCAACTTCAGTCGCAACTTCAGCAGCAATCATCTCCTCCGCCAGCTCCTGCACCCCTTCCGCAGCGAGTGGCCACTCCTAGCCTCCGCCTGTCCTTGCCGGACAAATTTAATGGGGACTCTAAGTTTTGCCGTGGCTTTCTTTCGCAATGTTCCCTGCACATGGAGATGATGTCGGACCAGTTTCCTACTGAAAGGTCTAAGGTGGCTTTCGTAGTCAGCCTTCTGTCTGGAAAAGCCCTGTCATGGGCCACACCGCTCTGGGACCGCAATGACCCCGTCACTGCCTCTGTACACTCCTTCTTCTCGGAAATTTGAAGTGTCTTTGAGGAACCTGCCCGAGCCTCTTCTGCTGAGACTGCCCTGCTGAACCTGGTCCAGGGTAATTCTTCCGTTGGCGAATACGCCATACAATTCCGTACTCTTGCTGCTGAACTTTCCTGGAATAATGAGGCCCTCTGCGCGACCTTTAAAAAAGGCCTATCCAGCAACATTAAAGATGTTCTGGCCGCACGAGAAACTCCTGCTAACCTGCATGAAATCATTCATCTAGCCACTCGCATTGACATGCGTTTTTCTGAGAGGCATCAAGAGCTCCGCCAGGAGAAAGACTTAGATCTCTGGACACCTCTCCCACAGTCTCCATTGCAATCTGCGCCTAGGCCTCCCGCCGAGGAGGCCATGCAAGTGGATCGGTCTCGCCTGACCCTGGAAGAGAGGAATCGCCGTAAGGAAGAGAATCTTTGTCTGTACTGTGCCAGTACCGAACATTTTTTGGTGGATTGCCCTATCCGTCCTCCACGTCTGGGAAACGCACGCTCGCACCCAGCTCTCGTGGGTGTGGCGTCTCTTGATGCTAAGTCGGCTTCTCCACGTCTCACGGTGCCTGTATGGATTTCTCCTTCAGCCAGCTCTTCCCTCTCAGCCGTGGCCTGCCTGGACTTTGGTGCCTCTGGGAATTTTATTCGGGAGTCCTTGGTGAATAAATTCCGCATCCCGGTGACCCGTCTGGTCAAGCCACTCCACATTTCCGCGGTCAACGGAGCCAGGTTGGATTGCACCGTGCGTTACCGCACGGAGCCCCTCCTAATGTACATCGGAACTCATCACGAAAAAATTGAGTTTTTGGTCCTCTCCAATTGCACTTCCGAAATTCTCCTTGGACTACCCTGGCTTCAACACCATTCCCCAACCATGGATTGGTCCACAGGGGAGATCAAGAGCTGGGGTACCTCTTGCTTCAAGGACTGCCTTAAACCGGTTCCCAGTACTCCCTGCCGTGACCCTGTGGTTCCTCCTGTATCCGGTCTCCCTAAGGTCGTTATGGACTCTGCCCGCCTTAAGAAGTGCCTCTCCCCCCCTCCCAGTCCAGTCAGGCAAGCCTCGGTGCCTCCTCATGGCCCTCGTCCTGGTGTCACACTGCCCCGTGCCAGGCCTCGCCCTCTGCCCTCCCTCCCCATTCCCACTCCTGCTGTACTGCCTGCCGTTGAGGAATCCCTCCATCCTTTCCCGGTGTCCTCATCCCAGGGGAGGCAGTTACCGGACAAAGAGAAGGGGAGACCTAAGGGGGGGGGGGGTACTGTTACGCCTAGCGCTCCGGGTCCCCGCTCCTCCCCGGAGCGCGTACGGCGTCTCTCTCTCCGCAGCGCCCCGGTCGGTCCCGCTGACCGGGAGCGCTGCACTGTCATGGCCGTCGGGGATGCGATTCGCACAGCGGGACGCGCCCGCTCGCGAATCGCATCCCAGGTCACTTACCCGTTCCCGTCCCCTGCTGTCATGTGCTGGCGCGCGCGTCTCCGCTCTCTAGGGCGCGCGCGCGCCAGCTCCCTGAGACTTAAAGGGCCAGTGCACCAATGATTGGTGCCTGGCCCAATTAGCTTAATTGGCTTCCACCTGCTCCCTGGCTATATCTGATCTCCTCCCTTGCACTCCCTTGCCGGATCTTGTTGCCTTGTGCCAGTGAAAGCGTTTTGTGTGTCCAAAGCCTGTGTACCAGAACTTCTGCTATCCACCCTGACTACGAACCTTGCCGCCTGCCCCCGACCTTCTGCTACGTCCAACCTTGCTTCTGTCTACTCCCTTGTACCGCGCCTATCTTCAGCAGTCAGAGAGGTTGAGCCATTGCTAGTGGATACAACCTGGTCACTACCGCCGCAGCAAGACCATCCCGCTTTGCGGCGGGCTCTGGTGAAAACCAGTAGTGACTTAGAACCGGTCCACTAGCACGGTCCTCGCCAATCCCTCTCTGGCACAGAGGATCCACCTCCTGCCAGCCGGCATCGTGACAGCGGGTACGCGCATGCTGGCAGTGAGAGAGAGAAACAGAGCTGGGAGCACAGTGGGTCAAGTGTCCGCCGGCCAGGGAACTGCGCCGGTGGGGCAGGATTGCACCCGTGGCCAGCATGTCTGGCCGCAGCGCCGCTTGTAACAGTTGCCAGACGTGTCCCCCTGCTTAAGCCAGTACATTTCCGGGCCTGTCTGAAGCCTGTCTGAGCATTTGGATGATCCAGAAGAGTATTGGGAGAATGTTATATGGTCAGATGAAACCTAAGTAGAACTTTTTGGTAAAAACTCAATTTGTCGTATTTGGAGGCGAAAGAATGCTGGGTTGCATCCAAAGAACACCATACCTACTGTTACGCATGGGGGTGGAAACATCCTGCTTTGGGGCTGTTTTTTTGCTAAGGGACCAGGAAGACTGATCTATGGTGAGATTTAGAGTGAAAACCTCCTTCCATCAGCAAGGGCATTGAAGATGAAACGTGGCTGGGTCTTTCAGCATGACAATTATCCCAAACACACTGTCAGGTCAACAAAGGAGTGGCTTCATAAGAAGCATTTCAAGGTCCTGGGGTGGTCTAGCCAGTCTCCAGATCTCAACTCCATAGAAAACCTTTGGAGGGAGTTGAAAGTCTGTGTTGCCCAGCGACAGACTCAAAACATCACTGCTCTAGAGGAGATCTGCATGGAGAAAATGGCCAAAATACCAGCAACAGTGTGTTAAAACCATTTGAAGACTTACAGAAAATGTTTGACATCTGTTATGGCCAACAAAGGGTATATAACAAAGTATTGAGATGAACTTTTGTTATTGACCAAATACTTATTTTCCACCATAATTTGCAAATAAAGTATTTAAAAAAACAGATAGACAATGTGATTTTATGGTTTTTTGTTCCTCATTATGTCTCTCATAGTTGAGGTATACCTATGTTGAAAATTACAGGGCTCTCTCATCTTTTTAAGTGGAAGAACTTGCACAATTGGTGGCTGATTAAATACTTTTTTGCCAAGTAGTCTATGGTCCTAAAGCTGTACAATGTATTGCCCACATTAGTGTGAATCCTCCACCTGTTGTTTTAACCCATGCAAATTTTTTGAGATGTATCCTGTGTGTTTTATCAATTTTGGAACATCCTATGACTTATATATATTGTGACGATCCGTCTTGGGGATTAGCTCTGGGATCGTCCTCTACCACGCCACAGGATGCATTTCTTCTCAATAAACCAGCAAACAAACGCTTATAATGCAAATCTGGCACCTTGCCAGTTTTATTAGACAGGTTGCAGGGAAAGAAATAAACAAAAAGCAGGAACAAAACAAAATCCTAGACCGTCTGGTCACTGACTAAACAGATCAGCTTGTCCTGACTAACAACCGCTGAGCTTCCCTCAGCCGGTTAAACATATGTCCCCTGCAACCTTCTACTCACACTTCATGTCACTCTCTTTGAGCCAATCATAGCTCGGGCTGTGTACTCCTCAGCAGGCTCTGTCTCTTCCCTACAGCCCACATGCTGTCTCCTAGGAAGAGCCCAGATTAGACTGAGTCTCCATCTCATATACACACCTCTTCCCTCCTGCCTCATTACTTAAGAAGCAGGTGAGAGCTTCTGCAGGGTGAACCAAGGAAATACACCCTTTCCTTGCCACACTGCCACAATATATATATATATATATATATATATATATATATATATACACACACACATATATATATATATATATATATATATATATATAAATAACTTTTTTCTATTGTTTACTGCTGTATGGAATAGCACACCTGTTATACAGCAAACCTCAATGTATACTGCCTTAACAGAGGCTAAAATGACACTATTTTGGCCTCTGTCATGTAATGGGGGTACTATGAATACCATTACTGAATACAGCCTTTCTACTGCTTGGGCGGTGTGATTACAGCATGGGCATAGCCTTAGTCCTAGGCATGGCAGAGTACAATGTTATTCATAATAAACATTATAAGAAGATACATTGGCCGGATGTTTCTTTAGAGTATAAAGTCTCCTTTGATTCAATTTGTTCTTCATTTACTTTTTTATCACAAGGTGTTTTAATGTGAAATATATAAACATCCTGCTTTCCAAAGACTTTATTCTATTGAATTTCATTATTCAGTATCAAATCAATACTACAATTTAGTATGCCATTAGCCTGTCACAATTGTCCTACCCATCTCTCACTCCATGCCTATGATGGCTAAAGACTCATTTAACACTTCTGTCTACCTTGCCCAAGAGAACACATATATCTCTCTCCCACTAATTCCCATGCTGATAATACATCAATGCAAAAATCCAATTTTATTTCTGGTACTTGACATTACTTCTTATCCTCTTTCAGATGACTGATACAGATCCATATTGGTTTCAGTTAACTGTAATATCTAGATAGGGAAAAAAAATGTTGGTTTATTAATTTTTAAATAGATGCATATTCTTTAAATTATTTATAAACAGTATTACTTTTTAGTATTTTGTATTACTAAAGATTGTTCTCAAGGTCAGATCAAGGTTGATGAAAAATGTAGTGGTTCCTACACTGGATTGAGGCTTTCTGTTATAACCAGCAAGTGTGGAACCACTGAGCCACCTAACTATTTTGGTTATGGGTCATTCCTGAGGGCATTGTCTATGTGGCTACCTAGTTTTCACTCTTTAACCTTTTCTTGGGATCTGGGAATTGCTAAATATACCTTTAGGGGGCAACTAGCCTTTTGGGTCAAGAGACACAGGAGGGAAGGGGTCGGGCAGAAATAAAGCCAGCTACAGACCAAGGTACATTGATTGTCAACAGTTAGTCAACAGGTTGGGATGGGAAGTACAGGTTTAGAAGTCAAGCCCGGCAGGTGGTCAAGAAACATGACATTATGGACACCTTCACTGTATACCAGCAATCTTAAGCCTTATTGATCAGGCAGATTGGTATTGGTATTACCTGATATTGAAGGTGACTGGCAGTGATTAGCTGAAAAATGGGTGTGAATGCTGGCCCTAAGAGGAAGAGAGTATGTGCATACCTTATGAGAAGAGCCCAGAGCAGCAGGAGTAACATGGCAGCAGAAGGGCTGCATGGAACATTAATAAACCAGTGGCAAAGGTGGCCAGGATAACCAGCATACCAGCAGCAAGAGAGTATTGATGTTAAAATGGTAGAATACTCTCACACATGCTAACAAACACCAAAGTCTCAGCTCAGACTTTTTTGCAACAATTTTTTAAAAGGCTTCCCGACTTTTTTTTTCTTCCTACATGTGACATTCAACCAATCAGATATTGTTGACATTAGGATAGGCCATCAATGTGAAAGTCTTGGTAAACCCCTTTAACCTTTCCTCAGCGGCCACTAAAGTATAGTCCTGTATGCAACCTCCAGCCACTCTCACCTTTTCACACTCTAAATGAAAATATCTCCAAAGGTTGGATAAAAATTTCCAAATACTCTGTAGTAAATTTATCAAAACCTGTGTAGAGGAAAAGTGGTGCAGTTGCCCATAGCAACAAGCTTATTTCATTTTTCAGAGGCTTTTTTTTAATTAAAGTAGTAATCTGGTTACTATAGGCAACTGCATCACTCTTGATAAGTTTTGACAAATCTCCCCCACCCCCTGTGAGTTTATTTCAACTACAGTATTTATCGGGGTATACCATGCACCGGCCTATAACACGCACCCTAATTTTTCCAAGGAAATTTGGATTAAATAGCTTTTTTACCCAAACATCCTTGTTAAAATGAGAGTGTGTGTAAGTGTGTATATACCCCGATAAACTCTTGCCCCGCAAAAGCCGCTGCAGTTTAATGATTAAAAATGGCCACTTTAAATCATGTAACTGCAGCGGCTTCTGCGGGGCTGGAGTCCTGCTGCCGCAACCCGATTCCCTCCCCATCCCTGGCTTAAATATTTACCTGTCCTGGGGCGCACTCCTGCAGGCTCCGGCTGCGTCTTGCACTGTCACTGTGCGGTGCAGAGTGAAAAGTGATGCTAAGGATGTCACTTGTCAGCAGGTAGAAACAGCGCAGGACACCGCCGGAGCCTGCAGGAGCACGCCACAGGAGAGGTAAATATGAACATCGGGGATGGGGAGGGAATCGGTGGCGGCGGTGGGACTCTGGCCCCGCAGAAGCCATTGCAGTTACATGATTTAAAGTGACCGCTTTAAATCATTGAACCGCAGAGGCTTTTGCAGGGCTAGGAAGAGTTTATCAGCGTATAACATGCTGATAGACTTTAAGCTTAAAATATGTGTGTTATACGCTGATAAATACGGAACTTGACTAGCCTTCAGGTAATCCTTCTGAAGTTGGTAAAGAATTTTTGATCTCTGCACCAGGGGCCCAACTCTTGGCATTTTGTAATGACAAACTAAAGAGATAATAATGAGCTCTATGCACAGCTAAAGAAAACCCCGCCTCCTGGACTCTTGTGATGGCAGCAGCTGGGATATTGTACAGTGGATTTCTCGGTCATACAAGGTACAGGACTGAGACTTCAGGTGTGTTTCCACTCCTTTCCCTTACAACTTTATGGAACTGCTGACAAATTCTCTTTAAAAAGTTTTCGGATATTTCTATCTTATAGTTTATGTCCTCTTTGAATACATTGAAATTTTAAATGTTCATTTCACTTAATGCAGCTTATTCCTTTTAGCTACAACATCATTATTGTTTAAAAAAAAAAAAAAAATCTGCTAAGTTATTTCTACCTTATAATCTTTTGCCATGAATATTTTTTTTCTTTTTTTTCCGGGAAGTAATTGTACATTTTATATGATGGAGCTTTTCAATTAGCTGCCTTTTAGTCGGCACATATTGCCTTCTTTTTTATTCTATGGGGAAGTGCTATATTGATTTATTCTCCATGTGACAATAACAGCTATTTGAAGACATTACATGAATTTTGATTCATGATTGAATTTTTATGATCAGTTGAGCACTCAGCACATTGTAGAATTTAGTGTCTCAGCACCCGGCTGCTGCCTATATTTTTTAAATAAATTTATTAGTCATAAGACAAGAGATACAAATGGAGAGTATTGCATGATTTGTGATCCAAGAATGGACTTTTATGATCAATTAGATACTTAACACTTTATGAAATTTATGACCATCAATGTACTTTAAAACATGAATCATCACCATTAAGACATTAAAGAATAAGAGATTTTGAACAAATCTTTAAATGTTGCTATTACAACATTGATCACCTAGTTTATTATCTTTTTTTGGACACAAGCACCAATATAATCTCATTTTTACAATGCTTTTCTGGTCACTTGTCAAAACCATTTCCATAAAATATATGTTTTAGGGAAATGACAATGCTGCTTGCAAAATCCATATTCACCCTGTACTTAAGTCTAATAATCTAACTTATAAATTGTAACATTCATCAGTCTGATCACTATTTTCAAATAGGGCATTATTTTGCATAGTTTGTGGACCATAGGTAACATTAGTATGTAGTATTATTTATATTAACTTGTTCCACACCCAGTGCATGATGTGTTATTGTGAAATTTTTCACAGTCATTTCTTGATTCAGTAATATTTTTGGACCTAACATTTCTTTACTTATCCCCTTAAGGACAATGGACATAACTGTACATCTTGATGCCGTAGTACTTAATGCATTAGGACGTACATTTACATCCTATAAATAAAGAGAATGCAGGATCTGCGCTTGCTTCACGGATGGCAGGTCCCAGCTTTCAGCAGCCTGGAACCCACGATCGAGCTGATGTCCGCCATTAACCCTTTAGATGTCGTGATCAATACTGATCACGGAATCTTCAGCATTAGCATTGCTGCAGGTGACTGATCGGAGCATGCATGGCAAAATTTGAATAAAACAAACAAAATAGAGCCTTTTTAACCTGTCCAGGACCAAGGGCATACAGGTACACCCTCGAGCCCTGGTACTTAAGGACCAAGGGCGTACATGTACGACCTGGTCCAGTTTATGGGGTTTAAACCGTTCTCACCAGCAGAGAACGGGTCAAACCCGGTGGGTCCCGCTTTCTACGGGCAGCCAGGACCCACGGCTAATGCCAGGCATGCCGATCGGCATTTGAAATGAAAAGGATAGGGGATAAGATGTCAGATCGAGGGGGTCCCGCCGCTTGGGACCCCTGGGATCTCTTCTGCAGCACCCCACTGTCATTACTGCACAGAGCAAACTCGCTCTGTGCGTAATGACCGGCGATACAGGGACCGGAGCATCGTAACGTCATGGCTCCGCCCCTTGTGATTTTAAGGCCCGCCCCCTTAATACAAGTCTATGGGAGGGGGCGTGATGGCCCGTCATTAGTGCGAGTTTGCTCTGTGCAGTAATGATAACGGCGTGCTGCAGCGGAGATCCCGGGGGTCCCCAGCGGCGGGACCCCCGCAATCTGACATCTTATGCCCTATCCTTTGGATAGGGGATAAGATGCTAGGGACAGAGTACCCCTTTAAATTGTATGTAATTTATGTATTGCTCCAGGTATGTTGCCATATTTTATGCGAGTGATTCTCTTAAATGGGCACTGCCCTTTGAGCGAACTTTGCTTAGATCAATTGTACAAGTATAAGAAACTGTGATATATGTAACTAGACAAAAATGCTTCTCCTGTTATAAAATTATTCCAATCCCCTATTTGTTGCTCAGATCTAGTTCTCTGAAAATCAGTACAGCTTTGTCCTGTGTCTACAAGGCAAGCTATGCCAGTTTATGGAGGAGGGAAAGAGAGAGCTCTGCCCACCACTAGTGTTGCTCGCAAATATTCACAATTAAAATTTTATTCGCGAATATCTCATATTCGGGAATATTCGCGAATATAGCACTATATATTCGAAATTACGAATATTCTCTTTTTTTCCCACAGTAAACATCACAGTGATCATCCCTCTCTGCTTCCAGCTTGTGTGGTCTAAAGAAGGCTCTTATACTACTGTGTGAGACCGCCGGGCGAATATTCGCATATGTGAATATTCGCATATGCGAATATTCACGAATATTGATCCCTCCCTTCTGCTGCTTCTATCAAGAAACACTGGTATACTTGCTATGAAGTTCATAAATTTTCACATAAGCGAATTTTTGCGTATGCAAATTGTCGCATATGCAAAAAAAAAACGCTAATATTTTGAATATACAAATTTTGTGAATATATGACGAATATTCGTCCATATATTAGCGAAATATCACAAATTCGAATATGGCCTATGCCGCTCAACACTACCCACCACCTCTGGGAGAACTACAAATTAGACATGAAGCCTGCAGAGTAGTAATCTGCTATAAAAACTACCATATACAGATATATGATGGCCAGAAATAATACTGTTCCTCATGTACACAAAGGAAGCTTATCCTGATTACATGTCTGATCACAGAGGTCCGGCTGCTGGGACCCCCTGCGATCTCCGGCACGGTACTCCGGTGTTCTGAACATTTATGTTCAGAACACCAGCTGTGCTAGACTTTGAGCAGCCATTAGAAATGAGTGAATCGAAGCTGACAAACCCGAATTCGTTACAAATTTCATGAAATATTCGATTTGTAACGAATGTTAATATCGCCAAGATTCTATCACGCGAATCGCTTCATTATACTCTATTTATTGCGGTCCAGGCTTCAGGGCATCTAAAATGGTGGATCCACATGTCAGTACATGGGGCAATGAATGCTGGGAAGGGGGGAAGGCAAGGTGGGAAGGGAAGTAGGCGGGATGACCCTGAATCACATGCAGGATGCAGCCTATCAGCAGCCAGTCACCTCTGTGATGTCACAGCCCTATATATTCGGCAGACATTTTTCAGCTCGTCATATCATTCATTACACTACATAGTTATAGGACGGACATCACTGTGTGTGTGTTACACAGAAAAGCTTCTTGCAACAGCGTTTCACCTCTTAGTCACCTCAGCCTTCTGTAGGGCACAGAGCACAGCGTTTTTGCACAGAAATTAATTCTTACTGCAGCGATTAACCCATCGGTCACTATGAATAGCATTGTATTACAGAGAGGGGAAGAGACCTGTGTATTGCCTCAGCTGCAGAAACGTTTTCACAGGAGAGAGAAATCTGTGTCTTTGTTCCACAACAACTGGTCTGCTGGTTATACTAGTCTGTAGACGGTATAATGGATACCCAGCAGTCCATTCCTAATAGTATTTGAGAGACAGTCTTTTTGCAATTTTGGGTTTAGTACACGTTGACACAGTGTGCTTTTTATTTATTTTTTAGCGTACTGTAGCACATTTTTCTGACCAAGGGCCTACATACTGTGATAGTCCAGGCAAAAGTACTCACTGGCTGGAGATTTTACTTAGATACTTTTTTAAGTGTACTGTAGCGCATTTTTCTGCCCTCATAAGTGCATACCGCATACCAACATCTAAGTAGTGTACTGTGTTGTACCTGTTAATTTGACAAGGGCCTAGATACTGTGAAAGTCAAGGCAAAAGTAATCACAGGCTGGTGTTTTACTAAAATATGTATTTTTAGTCGTACTGTAGCGCATTTTTCTGCCCTCATAAGTGCATTCAACATACCTACATCTAAGTAGTGTACTATTTTGTACCTGTTAATCGCTCAAGGGCCTATATATTGTGAAAGGACAGCCAATTGTACACACCTGCTGCTGTTCGAGACAAATACTGTTTTAAGCAGAGTAGTGCCAGGACGTGCACAGTGGAGTGGCAGAGGCCTAAATTCATCAGGCGCAGGCAGAGATCGCAGCAGAGCAGGGGTGCATGGCAGCTGGAGTCGCAGCGAGAGGTCTGAGCTCCTAGTGTCAGCTAACAGTAGTGTCTCGACCGGCAACCCAGCAAATGTGATTGATCAGTTCACTCGGTCATCCACTTCATTCCAAGTGACATCCGACACCCACAGTCAACAGTCGATGGGTTCCTCAGACTCAACCGTCAGTTGGCATGGCCCTCATGCTGCTTATGCCACCTACAGGCTCTGTCATTGTGCCGCCATATGGTCTTCTCATGCAGATGCTGCCACCTCCAAGCTCTCTAATTGTGCTGCTCTATGGTCTCCTTATGCTGATGCTGCCACTTCCAGGCTCTCTAATTGTGCTGCTCTATGGTCTCCTCATGCTGATATTACCACCTCCAGGCTCTCTCATTGTGATTTCATGGATACTGCAAAACATAATTAAGGTGCTGGTCCCCAGTTTCAGAAATTCCTCTGCATTAGGGTCACTTTCAGGACTCCTGATGCTGCTGCTGCCACCTCCAGGATGTCTCATTCAGCCACTATACGGTCTCCTCATGCTTCAGCCAACTCCAGGCTGTGCAATTCAGCCACGATATGGTCTCCTCATGCTGCCACAAACTCCTGGCTGTGCCATTAAGCCATTATATGGTCTCTTCATGCTGCCCCAAACTGCAGGCTGTGCCATTCAGCCACTATATGGTCTCCTCATGCTTCAGCCCACTCAAGGCTGTGCCATTCAGACACTATATGGTCTCCCATGCTGCCACAAGCTCCAGGCAGTCATTCAGCCACTATATGGTCTCCCCATGCTGCCACAAGCTCCAGGCAGTCATTCAGCCACTATATGGTCTCCTCACACTGATGCCACCTCCAGGCTCTGTCATTGTGCTGCCATGTGACTCATTGTTAAATTTGGTCCTTTATACCCACACCTTGGGGCCCGGAACACTAAAACTTGGGTGTTAAAACTTCAATTTCAAAATCCTCACTTTCAATTTCAAAATCTTTAATTTTAATTTAAAAATCTTAAATTTCAATGGTCTCCTCATGCTTCAGACTCCTCCAGGCTGTGCAATTCCGGCACTATATAGTCTCATGATTCAGCGACCTCCAGGCTGTGTCATTCAGCCAATATATGGTTTACTGATGCTGCTGGGCCTTGGCCTAAAAAATTTTACTGTAGCACTAGCTAGCATAAATGTTATATTTAAATTTCAAAATGCATTTTTTATCTTAAGGATTGTGAAGCCCTAGTGTCTACTCATGCTGCTGCGAGCTCCAGGCTGTGTCATTCAGCAACTATATGGTCTCCTCATATGGTCTCCTATACTGGCCACCTCAAGGCTCTGTCATTGTGCTGCCATGTGACTCCTTGTTAGATTTGGTCCTTTGTACCCACATGCTGGGGCCCGGGACACTAAAACTTGGGCGTTAAAATTTCTATGGTAGTACTCGCTACCATAAATCTTTCATAAATCTTCCATTTAAATTTCAAAGTTCATCTTTTAATCTTGGGTGTTGTGAAGCCCTAGTGTCTGCTCATGCTGCTGCAAGCTGCAGGCTGTGTCATTCAGCAACTATATGGTCTCATCATGCTGCCAACACTTCCACGCTGTGTCATTCAGCCACTATATGGTCTCCTCATGCTTCAGGCAACTCCAGGCTGTGTCATTCAGCCACTATATGGTCTCCTCATGCTGCCAACACCTCCACACTGTGTCATTCAGCCACTATGATCTCCTCATACTGATGCCACCTTCAGGCTCTGTCATTGTGCTGCTCTTCTGAAAGCAATGCCTGTAATCTGCATGTCATACTGAATAACAGTATTATTTCACTACCCTAGCACACTCCGGAGCACAGTCCGGATAGAACCAAATTTTTTCACAAAAATTCAGCTAAACTAATTTTTAAAAAATTTCGCTCTAGCGGCCATGGTCGTCAAACCCCCAACACAATTAATGTCTATTGGAGGTGGTGTGATGGCTGTGGTCAGTCATTATTCGCCACAGAGTGGAGTTCAATCTGTGCAGCGAATTATGGGATTGCTGGGCCGGAGATTGCTGGGGGGGATCCCAGTGGCCAGGCCCTTTGCGATCAATCATCTTATCCCCTATCCTTTGGAGTACCCTCCCCCCCCCCCCCCCCCCGTGATCTTCGAGCTTGCATCGCGGCATTCTGAACACAGTACACTTCCATGTTTGTGACGTCACACCATGCCCCCTTCATTCATGTTTATGGGAGGGAGCTTGACGGCTAGTACATAGCCGTCAAGCCTCCGCCCAAGTACACAGGGCATGACGGCTGTGGTCGCCAGTCATCTGGCACAGAGCATAGTTTGCTCTGCTCCGTGCACCAGATGACTGGGGTTCTGCACCAGAAATCGTGGGGGTCCCAGAGGCCAGACCGCCAGAATCTGACATTTTATCCCCTATCTTTTTGGATAGGAGATAAGATATTTAGGGGCAGAGTACCCCTTTAAGGTAAATTCTCAATGTCTTATACATTCTGAAATTGTGATGTAGCAAGGAGAGGTTATGAGAAGACTTAGAATTGATTGTTATACCATTAGGAACCTCCTAAATAATATGGGCTACACTATGCATTAACTTAGTTAGACCTGAAACCTTTAGCAAGTTCTGGATCATTAAGCTGATTCTGTGCTAATAGAAGTGGAAAGAAAATGATCACTGCGAGAAGTAGTTAGAGCAGTGATGATTTATTATAAATCAGACACAGCAGGCTCCCGAGAAGACATCCAACTCTACAGAAGTTTTCAACATTACTTAGATCTCAAGTTAAAATTGAGGTATAAATGAATTAGTATGTCAGTCACACAAACTGGAACTTCACAAGACAAAACCCAAAGCCAGCATACGTTTTTCATCAGAGAATGTTGTGGGCTGTATTTGTGGTTTTCGATTACCAAATAAATACATTTCGACTAAGGTGGATGCATGGAACACATACATTTTTCTAAAGAAATAGAAAAAATGTTAACAGTGATAATCTGTTGAATTGAATTAAAAAAAACAGTGGGCCAGATTAACTATTGAAAATGCATCAGAAGTTTGGCACAATTCTGGAGCAACTGCCCCAAAAAATGTCTGATTTGACTTCTGCCACATTTACTGTGCATTTTCAACACTTTTGTCAACCCTTTTATTACTGAGTCCAAAAAAGGGGTGTGGTTAAAATGGGCATGTTTTCAGATAAAAGAGTGTGGCCTTTGGGGTGTGGAAAATTATTTCAAATTCTGGTCCAAATTCTGATGCATGTTTAATTCAACTTATAACTGCTCTAAACCTAAACTAGTCTTCAGATGCACCAGTGTATTGTGATAAATTTGGCACATTTGAAGTCTGTCCAAATTAGATAGTTTTAGTAATTCTGGGCCAGTATGCTGCAAGCTCTTAAGCTCCTTTTAGGGTAGCCACAAGAAATTAGAAGGGGTTTCTCCAAGATTTAAGGAGGATCTGTGGTCAGTCTATTAAAATAATGTTTTTAGATTAGATTTCTAAGTTATTTTTTACATTGTTTTATATATATTATGTTATATGTATGTTATGTTTTATATATATATATATATATATATATATATATATATATATCTCAGATGGCTGTAATTTAACAATGTTTTTACTTCCTTGCTCTATTCCTCCACTTCACTCCACTCCTCCCCTCCCTTCCCCCCCCCCCCTAATTAGTATTTTTCCCTTAAAGGGGTACACCGGAGCTTAGACATCTTATCCCCTATCCAAAGGATAGGGAATAAGGTGGCTGATCGCGGGGTCCCGCCGCTGGGGACCCCGTGATCTTGCATGCCGCACCCCGTTAAAATCAGTCCCCGGAGCGTGTTCGTTCCGGGTCTGATTGCTGTCGATCACGGGGCCTGAGTGTTAAGACGTCACGCTCCGCCCCCCTCAATGCAAGCCTATGGGAGGGGGCTTGACAGCTGTAATGCCCCCTCCCTTTGGATAGGGGATAAGATGTCTAAGCACCGGAGTATCCCTTTAATAGTCAGTGGGCAGAAGATTTGTTGAAAAAATGAGAGAGAATGCTGAGATCAGGGCAGTGTGATTAGGTGTTTTATAATCACATTCTGTGGAAATGATTCTTCCCCCCTCAGTCTCCTAATAAATCAATCTAGTATTCACCATTTTGTAACAAAGTTCCTGCCCATTTGACTTTTCAGCAAAAAGAACAGATAGTCAACCAAATAGTAAAACCCCTATATCTTGTAAACATGGGGGGGCATAGCAAGGGAGTAAAAACACTCATTGAATCAGGGCACCCCAGCCTATAATATAATGTAAAAAAAATGCTTTGTGAACTAACTAAAGGTTTTACTTAAAGTTATCCTCTATCCAAAGGATAAGAGATAAGTAGATGATCAGCGTAGATCCAATCTCTAGGACCTTCACAGATAATTGGAGTTCTCTACTCATCCAATTTTGGTAGTCCCATAGAGAGTGAACAAAGTTGCAGCTGAGCATGCAAACTTCCACTCTATTTATTTGGAGAGCAAGGGACCCCTGTTCACGTGAATGGTGCAGGTCATAGTAAACAGACCCCAACCCAACCCTGTGGACAAGGAATAAGTCTAAATCCTAGGATAACCCCTTTTACTTAGAATCCTGTTTCAGAAAAACAAATATTAGGAAATTAACATGGAATATTGAATGTAAAAATGAATTGATGTTAAAACGTTAAGACTTCAAGGCTGCAAAAATAAGGATATATGAAATATGTGGTGATAAAATGGCACTGCTGAGCCACATATCTAAGAAGAAACAAAAACAAATGTTGTCATTGTTAAAGTATTGCAATGCAGAAAAAAGATTAACCATAGATGAGGTGTAAAGTCACCATAGGGGGAGATTTTGACAAAATTAGGGACAAAGTAAGATGTCTAAAAAGATTACTAACCACACAAAAGGAGGAAGACCCTTTAATTGTTTTAATTATCAGTGGAAAGGAAAAAAAAAAACAAGTTACACAAGAGAGAAAGACAATTTTTTACCAAATGTAAATAATCAATCCCCCCCCCCCCCCAAAAGGAGTTTTAAAAGGAGCAGAAGGAATTTGAACTTTGATTCTATAATCGTGTGGGTGTAGCTAACCGATCAGCGGGGCAGGTGTAAGGGAAAAAAAAGGCTAAATTTTACAGCAACACGAAAAGTAAAATAAGCCAAGTATACTGACAAACCTTAAAACACAGAAAGCAGGCAGTAGGGGACTAGTGCTCATAGTAGCCAGCAGACAGCAAGCAGTGGTGGACTAGTGATACTTCTAGCCAGGCCTTATGATGCCACTTCATGTGCTTATGTAGAGCATAAATTGCTAAATTCCTACCCAGTCTATACCTTATTTTCTTTTTGAAGAGAAAGAACATTGCCTGTTTTGCTGCATCTGGTAAGATAGAAAAGAATTTCCACATTACTGTGCCTCTCATCTGGAAGGCTTTTGTCTCAAGCCGGCAAATGTAGCAGAATTGCTGCTACCTGCTCCTAAACTAATCAGACCAACTGGCTTGTTGACATCATTAAACTTCTCCTCATTATGAATTTCTAATGTCTGATCATGGGCTTCTTGCTCCCGCTTAGCATATCCACTATGAAACCTTACAATCTCCAACAGCAGTCCCATTACTACTATGCTCAGCCACTACATCATAGGATTCTGTATGTTCTCCACATAAACTGCTACTTTAAAGTTATCCAGCAGTAGGGTGTTTGGACTCGTTCAGTGATTGCCTGAGTGGCAATGGGACATATTGAGCCCCAGCCCCAGTCTTCTTCCTGGTGTCAGGACTCAATACATTACATTACCACTAAGCCAATCACTGGCTGAGTTGGGACACTGAACAGTGGAATTAACCCCCAGCATTAGAAACTGGATTATTATTATTTTTTTTTTTATATATATAGCACAATGGCCATGTTTATTTATTTTTATTTTTTTAACACTCTACCATCAGTCTATCCCTTTGGAATGTTGCATTGCTTTTCATTATAAACTAAAAGATGCATTAATTTCAATGTATGTATACAACTATTAATGTAAACATTGTTATAACATTCAATGATATCCCAGCATTTTTTTTACAAATAAACCTGTAAATTTTCCAAGAAACTCATTAACATTTTTGCAGCGACTTTATGATTTATACATTCAGAGAGGCACATTTTCTAAGTCTGAGAATTAGAACGTATTATCACTTTTCTCTGATTATTTTTGTCATTTGTTTGATCTGAGAATTAATTTTGTCAGAAGTTTCAAGCTTTTCTCTCTCAAAATGAAATTCATGGTACTGTTTATTGACATGTTAATTTAGCCGGACAGCAAATTACAGAAATTAATTGTCTTACACACAGGCTATAACCCTCACTTGATAGGAAAACAAGTCTGGAATGAAGCTCGACAATCAAACCTTCAGCAGACAATTCATCTGTATGTGCTAACATTGCCTGTTTGTCATTAATAATTCATAATTTAGGGGTTTGTTCATAATTAATGACGGCCATTAAACTTCGCTTAAAGACAACGGCAAATTATTAATTTCACACAGGAGTTCAGGTCATCATCTTAGGAAAATAATAATATTAATAATGTATTCAGCATAGTGCATGGCAGAAATATGATTTACAAAACTAATATGAGTGGTAAGCACCCTTCGAAAATCAAACTCATTTGTTTCATGCCACAGCAAGAGATGAGTCAGAACATATCCTTGTTTTATTTTTTTATTTTTTTTTATTTTTTAATGGGATAAACTGTAGGGAAAGGAATCTTATTTCATTAGATGTTCAATATACATATATTTTAAAATATTTTTTGTGGGTATTTTATCAATTTTATGTTAGTATCAGCTTCCACTTCAGACACTTCACTGCAGAAACAACAGAAAAATTCTGCATTATTCTCATCTTTCAAGAACTTGCTGTTGAGTTATTGAAGAATATCTGGACTTTAAAAGGGGAACTTGGGTGGAAAAAATGTTTTAAGTCAACTGGTGCCAGAAAGTTAAACAGATTTGTAAATTACTTCAATTTAAAAATCTTAACCCTTCCAGTACTTATCAGCTGCTGTATACTACAGAGAAATTTGTGAAGTTCTTTTGAAACAGAAAGGAACTAAACAACTTCTTTTCAGACAGAAAAGATCTAAACAACTTCCACTGTAGTATACAACAACTGATGTACTGGAAGGATTAAGATTTTGAAATAGAATTAGTTTACAAATCTGTATAATTTTCTGCCACCAGTTGATTTAAAAACATAATTTTTTTACCTGTTTCAACCAGAGTTCCCCTTTAGGGTCTATTCACACGTACAATATTCTGTGCAGATTTGATGCGCTGCTGCAGCAATCCGATCATGCAGCATGGCAGCCAGAGGTCCCCTCACCTGCCTCCGCTGCCTTCCACAGGTCTTCTGCTCTGATCTGCAATCGAGCAGACCAGAGCAGAAGATGAATGATAATGCTGATAAGTGCTATGTCCTATGCATAGCACTGAACAGTATTAGTACTCAAATGATTGCTATAAATAGTCCCCTATAGGGACTATTAAAGTGTAAAAATTAAAATAGAAAAAGTAAAAAATAAAAGTACAGGAAGTGCGACCTGTAGTCACAGGAGATGTGTGGGGCAGTGAGATGGGGCCGCATTAAGTAGGGACTGGTGGTGATGTCACTTCCGGTCGCACTTCCTGTTACCATTGGCACGTGGCTTGATGCCAACCTCTATTCCTGTACCTCCGCAGCAATCCGGTGAGTTCCTATCATCCCTTGTCTAAGCATATCCGCTCTGCAGTGTTATTAGAAACTTATGGATGTTCATTTCTGTGATTGTACTTATCTTTTGGCTTGGTAAAATGTACACTCCCCCAGTATGCACTCTTTACTATGCTTATTGCTCCCATCTATATTGGATGTGTATATATATATATATATATATATATATATATATATACTTGCTGACATATGGTTTATACTGATCCGCTTTTCTTGCTTTATACACAGTATACTTTGATACTGTATCTATCCACTTAGTCAGCTATAGACAGCAATTTTCTTTGAATTTTATATGCCAGTAATTACATATTTGTTGTACTGTCAATTTCTATGCCGTTTTATTTTATTTTTCTCCTTAACCTTGACGTTACTAGACATATTATTTATGTTACATTTCTTTTCATGTAATTCCTAGGTCTGATGAAGGTCAAGTGTGGACGTCATTAAAATATTTTTTGGATTGCAAATAAAAATTACCTTGATTCAACTCTAAAGTGGTGTGCAAAGTTTTATCCACATAATTGTTTACGGATTGGGATTCCTACTCCTGCACCCACAACTTCATTTGATAGTGACGTATCTCTACTTAAAGTATAACTTGTAAACAGTTATTTAACATTGGCGCCCAGTTGATAAACCATATAGAGCAGCAAATATTTCCACCTGACCATTTTATGGCATAAATTAGGTCATGAATGACTTTATGAGTAAAATGGAAATGTTGTATTTTAAATATAAATCAGTAAAATAAATGTTGTTTCTTTTATTTAGGTTATTGTACCACAATAGCTGTCAGAATCCCCTTCCAACTTTAGAAAGTGAAGCATAGGAGGGACACCCATCTGAAGAGAAGGGGTTACCAATCAGGCCTCCAGTAGTTGCCTCCACTACAACTGGTGGGGGGGGGGGGGGGGTTACTGTTACTGGCAGTAGGGTTGAATCTCCTTTAATGCTCTATTTCCAGGTCCCCCTTGTCAGACCTCCCCCTTTTTTTATCAGTTACCCACATTCATCTGTGACATCTTTTTGAGTCAGTTTATAAAATATGCTTTGTGAAGTACCAGCCTTAGGTCACACATATTTAAAAAAAATAATACTAAAGTGTGGGGAGATCACTGGTGTTTTCTCAAGTAGTGTTCTCTAGGCACAGGCCCGTCGCTACAGGACAGGCAAACTAAGCAATTGCTTGGGGCCCCGAGCAGAGCCGGTGCTTGTCCTGCCGGGCTGTCCTCCAGCCCTTTTGCTGATTCGACAGCTCGCCCTTTCGGCCAGCCTGGCCAGCAGTGCGAGAGCATGGAGCGGGACGGGAGGCAGAGACTAAAGCTCCTCCTGTCCTATAGCATGGCGGAGCGGGAGCTGTCAGCTGTCCCGCTCCACCATTCTCTCAACTTTCTCACACGCTGCTCCATTCACGCAGTGTGAGCCATGGGGACTCCATCCACGGCAGGCTGATGTGATGATGTCACACCATCGTGCCGGCGCCCGGAGATCACGTCCCCGCGGCTCACACTGCAAGAAAGGAGCAGCATGTGAGAAAGGTGAGAGCTGCTCGGGCGCTTTGGTACAGGGGAATTATAAAAAACGGGGGGGGGGGGGGCATTATATGTGAGGGACACAGGACATGGGGCATTATATGTGGGGGAGGGCACAGGACAGGGGGTATTATATGTGGGGGGCACAGGACAGGGAGTATTATATATGAGGTGCACATGACAGGGGGCATTATATGTGATGGGCACATGACAGGGGAGCATTTTATGTGAGGGGCACATGACAGGGCCTCCCCAGTCATGTGCCCATATAATGCCCCCCTGACATGTGCCCCTGACTTATAAGGCCCCCTTGTCATGTGCCCCTCACATATAATGTCCCCCTGACATGTGCCCCTCACATATAATACCCCCTGACATGTGCCCCTCACTTATAATAACCCCTGTCCTGTGCCCCTCACATATAATGCCCCATGTCCTGTGCCCCTCACATATAATGCCCCCTGAGAGGGCAGGACAGGGGGCATTATATATGAGGGGAACATGACGGGGGCATTATATGTGATGGGCACAGGACATGGGGCATTATATATGGGGGGCACAGGACAGGGGGTATTATACATGAGCGGCACATGACAGGGGGCATTATATGTGAGGGGCACATGACAGCCCCCCCCCCCGTTGTCATGTGCCCATATAATGCCCCCCCTGACATGTGCCCCTGACTTATAATGCCCCCCGTCATGTGCCCCTCACATATACTGCCCCCCTGACATGTGCACCTCACATATAATGCCCCCCTGATATGTGCCCCTCACTTATAATAACCCCTGTCCTGTGCCTGTCACATATAATACCCTATGTCCTGTGCCCCTCACGTATAATGCCCCCTGGGGGGGCAGGACAGGGGGCATTATATGTGAGGGGAACAGTACGGGGGGCATTATAAGTGAAAGGCACAGGATATGGGGCATTATATATGGGGGCACAGGACAGGGAATATTATATATGAGGGGCACACGACAGGGGGCATTATATGTGAGGGGCCCATGACAGGGCCCCCCTGTCATGTGCCCATATAATGCCCCCCTGTCATGTGCCCCTCACATATAATGCCCCCCTGTCATGTGCCCCTCACATATAATGCCCCCCTGACATGTGCCCCTAACTTATAATAACCCCTGTCCTGTGCCCCTCACATATAATGCCCCATGTGGGGACGGGGGGCTCCATGTCTATTTTGCTTGGGGCCCCCAAATTCCTTCCAACAGCCCTGTCTAGGCATGGTTATTTTGTATGGAAAAAAAGCATCACATAAAATGGTCTTGAAAAGAGCAAAAGGTCTAAATTAGATCTTCTACTCTTAGGGCCACAACACCCTTTTTCTTCAATGACTTCACTGATTTGCACTTGATCTGTGTTACAGAAAATGAAATGAAATGAAGAAGTGAAGAAGAAGTGACTCCAAATTTAAGTCCATGCTGGATCAGTTCTAGACAATCACTGTACATGTCATGGCTGAAGAAAGACACATTTCCACCTTGGTCTTTTTATACGTTGGCCTTTACATAGTGCCAAAATGTCAAAACTGGATCCCATGCACCAATAGCTATGCATATATTAGCAAGTAATGCCATATAGTTGGGAGTCCAACATAGTTACTTAGTTTATTAGATTGGAAAGAGACAAGGTACTATTAAGTCCAACCTATTGCCTTACTCGGTTAATCCAGAAGAAGGCAAAAACCTATTCTTTGGCTTTAAAAAAAAAAACATAACAAGCCCCCCAACTCTCACACATATGTATTACTCTTATAAATATGTGTCAGGGGATATTTTGGCCTCTCCTCAGGATCCAAGCCCAGTTAGAGTCCTGGCTAACAAGGCATTATCTACTTTTTTTCTATTAGGGCGATGCCTTTCAAGGATTAGCATGTAGGATCAAACCTCAGTAGGTTTTTACAAGATCTTTTTGCTGAAAAAGAAAATAGATTTTTGAAAATTCCTCACGTGTTCTGAACAGCACATATGGGCTCTAAGACTTCATTTTCACAACTTTGTGAAAAGTTTTCTATTTAAGTAATGCAAAATGAATGTAGATATAGCTAAACTAACATTTTATAGCTTCTAGGGAAAAAGCTAAAAGTTTTAGGAACACAGCAGTCCCTATATTAAACCAGCATTATGATGATATGAAGTCAGGAACAATGCTGGAGGCATTCTATGGGGAATTTCAAATGTCACCAATAGGGAGCAAGTGCCTAAATTTAACATAGCGAATTCCAGGTTAGGGCACAAAATGCGAATGTATTCCATATGCTTGTATAAAAGATGCAATGCAAATATGTATGAAGTAAGCAATAGCTTACAATATTTTCGACTGTATTACAGTTCAATCAGTTTGCTATGTGTGCATTGATGAATTGCGTGCTTTAATTAGTTTGGTCGTGAATAGTTACCTTGATATACAGAATTAGGTGACTGGTTCAGATATATATGGATATGTTTAGATATCTTGGGACCTAATTAGATGATTCCTCTTGTGACTGATGAGCTGACATGCAATGTGTTACCAGTTAGGTAATTGTTATTCACTATTACACCTCCGGTGTGAAAGTATGGATTGCCTGTGTGTCTGAAGTGAAGTACTGCTCTGTCACACATAAAACAAGCTAAAAGTGTTCTGTGTAAAACTGGAGTTATTTTATACTCTAAATGCTCTGCTTTCTCTTACTGCATTGAATTATAGTTTTTTTTAACATTTCATTTTATTTACATTACCATTATTGTATTTGTGGAAATGCAGTAATGGTAATGAAAATAAAATAAACTAATACAAATATTACATACTGCATAGTAATAAACATTAGAAAATAAAATGATCTATAATATTAAACTCAAAATAAATATAATATTAAAGGAACATTCTGGGAAAAATAATAGGAATACTATGTAATGGGGAATGTAGGGCTGAGGGGGAGGGGCATGAAAGAGGGATTCTGTTAAGTCTCCTTAGATTTTTTGTGTTATGCATCGCTTTATCATGTCCTGTACTAGACACAACCCTGTGGCCCAGATTTACTAATGTGTCAACCCCACACTTTTGCTTTTATTCTGATAGTTTTTTGTAGAGCATAAGCTTTTCAATATATTTGCTATTTTGGGCAAGGTTTGGGTGGCAAAGTTCCAAAATGTTACTATGCCAAAAGGGGGCGTGGTTGTAAAGGGGTTATCTAGCGGGAGAGGTGTGTGTGTTTGGGGGGGGGGGGGAAGGGTGCACTACTAGAACAATGCCAATTCTTATTTATGGCATCCATCACAGCCATCTGTTAAATAGATTTGTCATAGTTTACAGGGGCATCTATCACCCATTGGCAACAGTAGCAACTATACAATGGTAATGAAAATGCTCACAGGTTAATTGTTACAATAATGAAAAGAGAACAGGATTGCACTCACCATCCAACGAATCTTTATTAGATACCAGACATGACAAGCAAGGTGTGCAGGTGTGGAGGCGGGGGATGTGAACCGGAATAGACCGTTTCGTGCACTTGCGGCGCTTCTTCCAGCCGGTATAGCGGCTGGAAGAAGCGCCGCAAGTGCGCGAAATGGTCTGTTCAGGTTCACGCCCCCCGCCTCCACACCTGCACACCTTGCTTGTCATGTCTGGTATCTAATAAAGATTCGTTGGATGGTGAGTGCAATCCTGTTCTCTTTTCATCTTTGGATATTTGCTATTTTGGATATATGCACCACCGCTACCCACGATATACCCTAGGTTCTCCACGCTCCCCACTATAATTCATGGTCGGCTCACCGAGTCCTAGTCTTGTTAGTGTCGGACTATCTGTTCTTACCCATTAATTGTTACAACTGTTGCAGCCTCCTTGTTGTGTATATATCAGGCTCTCAGAGACAGATAGGAAAAAAACATGTAGTGAACATACCCTCACAGAGGGTATCGTATCAACCCACAGATTGCTACAGGTATTCTATTACAGCTGTGTATAACTCATACTAATTGTATTATGGCCATGTGAATCAGAGTAGTGATTCCATAGAGCAACTCCAAGACAACGCTTCATTTTAATAGCACGGTGCAAACAAGAGCATGACCAACAACAACAAGAAATGGCTTGTCCAGTGTAGATCTTATATCCTTATAGGAGCGAAATGTATCAGAGAAGATAAAGTGTCTGAATGTGAGATTCTGCTGAGAGGTAGAACTTTCTGAGATTACAGGTGCTGGAGCTGAGCAGAGGAAGATGACAGGTTGTTCAAACATTTCAAGTCTTTAAATGTCATGTCTTCAAACGTTCCACTCAGAAAATTAAAACGAAATGCCGTTCTAGCTTGTTTCTTCCCATCCTTTAATGCTTTTTAAGATGCATCTGTGTCACATCAAAAAGCTTTAATATACAATATTTGAAGATCAACATTAGTTAGCAAGATAATTGTCCACTTATGCTACTAAATACTACTGCATGCTTTATTGCCAGTGATATGTGTCTTTGATAATACATGTCAGGTGCAATGACATGTTTTGTACCTCCAGTATTGTGTCTTTGAAGGTTATTTATTAAAGATGCCTTCTCTCAAGATCTCAGACCTGCAATTGGTATAGGTAAGTGAAGTCGGAAGAAGCGGTTGAAGTCTGCTCATCAATTTTAGTACAAAAGGAAACATTTTATTCAGTATTGTAACTAGGGCATTGCAGTCTCTAGTAAGAGCAAAAAAAAAGACAAGTTTTGCTTTATTTTTCTTCAATTGGAAGAGGAAGATAATGAAAAAGTAATTGTTAAAATAGACCTTCACTTGTTAAATAAACAAATCTCTAATTACACTTACAATACATAAATGCATGTTGCAATTTAGCATAATTGCAAAAATGCATCCATCTTTGGAGAGCAATGAATATATATATATATATATATATATATATATATATATATATATATATATATATATATATATATATATAGTGCAGTTGGGAACTGTTCAGTGGTTTCAGTTGCCATATGTTGTGTCCTGCCAAGTCAAAATGTGCCAATGTGCCTCCAGCATTTAAACAAGATTCCCAACCAAAATGTCAATTGGTAAAATATTATTTAAACAGAATTAAAGCAGTAGAGTAGGCAACAATTCTTAGTTATTTAGTTATTTTATCAACATTTTTATGTCCTCTTTATTTTTGCAAAAGTTTTGGGACAAAGTGAAGTGAAGCTATGTTGGTTGTCAGTAGAGAGGAGCGAACTTCCAGTAATTCGATTTGTCATGAACTTCTCGGCTCGGCAGTTGCTGACTTTAGCCTGCATAAATTAGTTCAGCTTTCAGGTGTTCCGGTGGGCTGGAAAAGGTGAATACAGTCATATGAGACCCTCAGCAACTGCCGAGCCGAGAAGTTTGTGATGAATCGAATTACTGGAAGTTTGCTCATCTCTAGTTGTCAGCTATAATAGAACTAATAATAACTGATATACAGTAAACTGTACATGCTGATAAAAGAAGGGTTTACTGTCAGTTTCTGTGAAGCTGAGCGATTTAAAAAGTGGCAACCAATATGGTTGTACTTCCTGTGGTCCATTTGGCCACTTAATGTATAGTCATAATAGGAACTCTGAATTAAAGGAGATGTCCTGTTTAGCACTTTTTGTGTCGTTATGCCCCAGCTGCCAGCATCTAAAACAACAAACTGACCCCCCTGTCACCGTCCCCTAAGTGCACCGGTATCCCCAATCCAGTCCTTCGTTGTCATCTTTTTCCTGGTTGTCGTCTGCAACGACTTGCATGAAGCTGCGGCCGACACCCCCCCCCCCCCCCCCCCCGAATACAACTCTTTGGGAGACTGCCTTAGACAATCTCCGGCTCCGGCTCACAGCGCTTTATTGAGGGGGCGTGTCAGCCGACGTTTCGTGCGGTGGTCGACACACGCTATCTGGCCACAGAGTCGGGGCCCCATACGGGAGATCAGTCTTTTAAGACATTTGTCAGCTTAATATAGTTTGGTGTTCTGTAGTTGCGAAGAATATTCTCCATGACATACTTGAATGCTTCCCAGGCGATTTTCTCTGGACCTACTAACAGATCTTTTATCCGAGCTGAATTGCAAGTTGCTGAACCCCTACTTTTAGATCCCCACACATGTTGCAGCTGCATTTGGTGTACTAAATGTGCCTCAACAACAGTTTCATGTTTTCGTATATTTCTTTCGTGTATGCACCATAAACAACAAATATTGAAATATGGACATTGCCATGGTGTAACAAGACGACCATGAGGCTTAACAATGATGAATCAATGAAGGGACATCATTCTTGTGGGCCATACTCGCAACCCAAGCATGTGAACAACCCAAACGACATTGCCTTCTGAGTACCTCTGAGCCAAGCTCTAAGATTGACTGACAGCACATCTTGCACAACACATGTGAAGAGCCCAGATCTTGCCTTGATCACCAGTCTTACAACTAAAGTATAGTTCTTTTGCTTTCTTTCAATTCCAGTCTGCATATTTGAGGTTCATGTGTGTACTTGTCACAAATGTTGCAAAACATATCACAGCTGTTACAACATTGGCAAGGCATTGTCCTGAGCCTAGAACTAGCTGACATAACGTAACTTACAGTAGTCGATGGTATGAAACAATAGCACTAAAATACATAAAAACTGATATGAACTGAATGGGCCTCCTTTGCTAAGAGTGTAGGGTTTTTACTAGTTTGAAATGTTGTTTCAGACTTGTAGGATTCCTCTCTATTTGCTATGGGGATCACAGATTTACAAGTCATGATAATTATCTGACCAGCTTTTTCTAGGTGGAAATTTTCAGACAAATATTCACAGCATTTTCTGTTAATTCAATAATAAATAGGTCGGGTTGTGAAACCACACCCCTTTTTGGGTCAGTCACGCCCCTTTGCAACAGATTATGCCCCTTTTTCGGCTTTTCATGATGCAATGTCGGGTTAGTTGGATTTTCCTGGTGCACACTGTTGTACACTATCTAAGACATGTCTCATACAGTCTCAGACACGTCTCAGACACTATGCACCAAAATAACTTGGAAAAACCCTGACAAAAACCAGTAGGTTTTAGCTTAGTAAATTTGGGCCAATGTGTACAATCTGTGCACATGCGCTGCTTTTGTAGCCTCCCCAGGAAGTGTCTGTACAGCCTTGTTATGTCCAAGATGCATAAGTTCTTTACAACAAAAGATGAGCAAATTTTTGGAAAAATTGATTTGGCGGATTTGCCGAATTTTCTGAAAAAATGTGGTCCGATATGAATTTATTTGCGGTGAATCGCTATTAAAAATAGCTATTTCAGGGCTACAGAGACCCTCAATAGGGTTGTAGAACACTTTGCCTTGTCGTAACACGCATAATCAGTTATGGTTAAAAATTTCATTTGTCCCATTAGCAGAATTTGTTGTTGTTCGATATGAATTTATTTAAAGCATAAACATGGAAAAAGTCTGCTCACCTCCTCCAACATGCAGGATTACGATTCCCCCCTGGCCCAGGTGTCGTCAGGGCGTTGCTGCCACAAACACGGTAGGTAGGAAATAGAACTTCACTCACTGAAGACCATAGGATCCTCAGCACTTCTGGACACCAGTAATTGCAAAATACAAATTTCTTTCTTCATTAAAAACATAGTAGTGGTACAAAATAGGTAAAATCAGACTGACGCGTTTCAGCAAACAAAAGCCTTTATCAAGGTCCTCTCAGGGAAAAGATATTCAGCCGAATAAATATCCACCATATCACAAAAACCCCACCCCCACTAGCTCATCACTTCATGATCCTAATCTTGCAGTAACCCTTTATTTGCTTATCCATAGTAAAGGGCTTGATACCTGTGAATGTACATTGCTCATAGTAACCCTGGATAGGGATTGAACCTTTCAGCACAAACCCTATATATCAGTGTAATGCTTGATTCAGGACAATTCCTAAGACAGAGAACATGAGCAAACACTGTAGATCAATAAAACAGCGTTACATTGGATCTGAAATTCATTCTCTCTGGAGCTCAGGTCGCCATTTTCATGATCCAGTAGATCTCTCTTGTGTGTAATTTATGGACTCTGTCTCTTCCACTCGGTGACTTGGTAACGTGTTCAATTGGTATAACCTTCATATGAGTAATGCTTCCTCCATGTACTTCTCTAAAGTGCTTAGACGCATCGGACAGTACGCGTGTGTGAACGCCGCCCACTGACCGTGCGCCCGCAATATGTTCGGAGATTCTGCATTTTAACTTGCGGGTCGTGGACCCTACATATTGTTTCCTGCATTCTGTACACGAAATGCAGTAAACCACATGGTCGGTTTCACATGATATACATGTTTTGATAGGATAAGTACAGCTATTTGTATCTGAAGTAACATGTCCTGACTTTATCAAATGCTGGCATAGTGGACAGCGAGATCTACCACATGGGACGTTGCCAATATGTTTTAACCAGTTATTACCTTGCTTAACCTCTTAAGGACCCAGCCATTTTACACCTTAGGACCCGGCCATTTTTTGAACATCTGACCACTGTCACATTAAACATTAATAACTCTGGAATGCTCTTAGTTATCAATCTGATTCCGAGATTGTTTTTTTGTGACATATTCTACTTTAACATAGTGGTAAAAAAAAATTGTAACTTGCATCCTTTCTTGGTGAAAAATTTAAAAATTTTATGAAAAATTTGAAAATTTAGCATTTTTCTAACTTTGAAGCTCTCTGTTTGTAAGGAAAATGGATATTCAAAATATTTAAATTTTTTTTCACATATTCAATATGTCTACTTTATGTTTGCATCATAAAATTGACAAGTTTTTACTTTTGGAAGACACCAGAGGGCTTCAAATTTCAGCAGCAATTTTCAAATTTTTCACAAAATTTCCAAACTCACAATTTTTCAGGGACTAGTTCAGGTTTGAAGTGGATTTGAAGGGTCTTCATCTTAGAAATACCCCACAAATGACCCCATTATAAAAACTGCACCCCCCAAAGTATACAAAATGATATTCGGTCAGCCTTTTAACCCTTTAGGTGTTTCACAGGAATAGCAGGAAATTGAAGGAGAAAATTCACAATCTTCATTTTTTACACTCGCATGTTCTTGTAGACCCAATTTTTGAATTTTTACGAGGGGTAAAAGGAGAAAATGTATACTTATATGTGTAGCCCAATTTCTCTCGAGTAAGAAGATACCTCATATGTCTATGTAAAGTGTTCGGTGGGCGCAGTAGAGGGCTCAGAACCGAAGGAGTGACAAGGGGATTTTGGAGAGTACATTTTTCTGAAATGGTTTTTGGGGGGCATGTTGCATTTAGAAAGCCCCTATGGTGCCAGAACAGCAAAAAAAAACACATGCCATACCATTTTGGAAACAAGACCCATTGAGGAACGTAACAAGGAATAAAGTGAGCCTTAATACCCCACATGTGTTTCACGACTTTTGCATATGTAAAAAAATAAATAAAATTTTACTAAAATGTGTGATTCCCCCAAAATTTCACATTTTTGCAAGGGTTAATAGCAGAAAATACCCCCCAAAATTTGTAACCCCATCTCTTCTGAGTATGGAGGTACCCCATAAATTGACCTGAAGTGCACTACGAGCAAACTACAATGCTCAGAAGAGAAGGAGTCATATTTGGCTTTTTGAGAGCAAATCTTGCTCGGGGGGCACTTCGCATTTAGGAAGCCCCTATGGTGCCAGGACAGCCAAAAATACCCACATGGCATATCATTTTGGAAACTAGACCCCTTGAGGAACGTAACAAGGAATAAAGTGAGCCTTAATACCCCACACGGGTTTCACGACTTTTGCATACGTAAGAAAAAAAAAATGTCATTAAAATGGGTGTTTCCCCCCAAATTTCACATTTTTGCAAGGGTTAATAGCAAAAAATACCCCCCAAAATTTGAAACCCCATCTCTTCTGAGTATGGAGGTACCCCATAAGTTGACCTGAAGTGCACTACGAGCGAACTACAATGCTCAGAAGAGAAGGAGTCATATTTGGCTTTTTGAGAGCAAATTTTGCTCGGGGGGCACTTCGCATTTAGGAAGCACATATGGTGCCAGGACAGCAAAATAACCCCCACTTGGCATACCATTTTGGAAACTAGACCCCTTGAGGAACGTAACAAGGGGTACAGTGAGCATTTACCCCCACTGGTGTCTGTCAGATCTTTGGAACAGTGGTCTGTACAACATTTTTAATTTGCACAGCCCACTGTTCCAAAGATCTGTCAGACACCAGTGGGGGGTAAATTCTCACTGGACCCCTCATTACATACCGTGAGGGGTGTAGTTTCCGAAATGGGGTTACATGTGGGGTTTAGTTTTTTTTGCGTTTGTCAAAACCGCTGTAACAATCAGCCACCCCTGTGCAAATCACCTCAAATGTACATAGCGCACTCTCCCTTCTGGGCCTTGTTGTGCGCCCCCAGAGCACTTTACGCCCACATATGGGGTATCTCCGTAATCGGGAGAAATTGCATTACAAATTTTGGGGGCTTTTTTTCCCTTTTACCTCTTGTCAAAATGAAAATATAGGGCAACACCAGCATGTTAGTGTAAAAAATTAATTTTTTTACACTAACATGCTGGTGTAGACCCCAACTTCACATTTTCATAAGGGGTGAAAGGAGAAAAAGCCCCCCAAAATTTGTTAGGCAATTTCTCCCGAGTACGACGATACCCCATATGTGACCGTAAACTGTTGCCTTGAAATACGACAGGGCTCCAAAGTGAGAGCGCCATGCGCATTTGAGGCCTAAATTAGGGATTTGCATAGGGGTGGACATAGGGGTTTTCTACGCCAGTGATTCCCAAACAGGGTGCCTCCAGCTGTTGCAAAACTCCCAGCATGCTTGGACATTCAACAGCTGTCCAGCAATATTGGGAGTTGTTGTTTTGCAACAGCTGGAGGCTCCTTTTTGGAAACAGTGGCGTACCAGACGTTTTTCATTTTTATTGGGGAGGGGGGCTGTGTAGGGGTATGTGTATATGTAGTGTTTTTTACTTTTTATTTTTTGTTAGTGTAGTGTAGTGTTTTTAGGGTACAGTCACATGGGCGGGGGGTTACAGCGAGTTTAAACTGCCGCGCAAAATTTGCTGCATCGCAAACTTGCAGCCTGATACTCACTGTAAGTCCCTGCCCATGTGAAAGTACCCTGTACATTCACAGGGGGGGACCTCCAGCTGTTGCAAAACTACAACTCCCAGCATGCACAGTCTATCAGTGCATGCTGGTAGTTATAGTTTTGCAACAGCTGGAGGAACACGGGTTGGGAAACACTGAGTTAGGAAACAGACAATGTTTCTCAACCAGTGTGCCACCAGTTGTTGCAAAACCACAACTCTCAGCATTCTCAAACATGCTGGGAGTAGTAGTTCGGCAACATCTTTAGAGCCAGATGTTGCCGAACTACAACTCCCAGCATGCTTGGAGTTGTAGTTTTGCAACATCTGGAGGCCTACAGTTTGCAGACCACTAATACAGTGGTTCTCAATCTGTGCCCTTCCAGATGTTGCAAAACGACAACTCCCAGTATGCCCTTACTGTCCAGGCATGCTGGGAGTTGTAGTTCTGCAACATCTGAAGGGCCAGATGTTACAGAACTACAACTCCCAGCATGCCTGGACAGTAAGGGCATGCTAAGGATGTGTAGTTTTGCAACATCTGGAAGGGCACAGTGGTCTCCAAACTGTGGACCTCCAGATGTTGCAAAACTGCAACTCCCAGCATGCCCAGACGCCAAGGGCTGTCTGGGCATGCTGGGAGTTGTAGTTTACAGGGTCCCAATACAGCAATGCATGTCGCTTTACGGCGACGTGCATTGCTGTAAAGGGCCCGACCGCGGCTGAAGATATACTCACCTGTCGTCGCCATCTTCCTCGCCGGGATTCGGGTCTTCAGGGATGAGGTAAGTACCGGGGCCGGTCCCCAGCACTCCCCCGTCCCCCGCAGCGTCCTCCGGTCTTCCTCCCGTCCTCTCCGGACTTTCAGGGGCCGGGCAGGACGGGAGGAAGTAACCGCCCCCCCCCCCCCCTGCGATTGGTCGGTTAACTAACCGACAGATCGCAGGGTATAGGAGGAGGTGGCCGGCTTGCCACCTCGCTCCTAGTCTCCAGCATGGTCCTGGCTGTCTGTGACAGCCGGGATCATGCAAAATTACCGGGAGGTCGGGTCCCAGAGACCCGATCAGCCCGGTATCGCCGCAGATCGCAAGGGCGATTTCCCTTGCGATTTGTGGCGATCGCCGACATGGGGGGCCTACATGGCCCCCCTCGGCGTTTGCCCTGGATGCCTGCTGAAGGATTTAAGCAGTACGCCCTGGGTCCTTAAGGCCCAGGGTGTGAGGGCGTATCCATACGCCCTGGGTCCTTAAGAGGTTAATGTTTGATGGATCTCTCACAAAAAAACTAGGGGAAATTCTATTACCAATAGTGGTGTTTCTCTAAGCAACGCAACGCCATCCAGATTTTAGTATTTCACCCAACTGTGAATCCTGTTTCAAAATAGATAGATTATCTTGTATAAGATTTTTTTCGTGTAAACTGATTAGAAAAAACAGTGGAAAATACCACTGGATTTTTGCCGGACCCCTTTTGTGTGTATGTGATAGTGAGCGTCTGTTCTTGCCCCCCAGATATAAATCTTCTGATCTGGGTTTAGACCTGGCAATACCTCCAGCTCTAAAAATAGTGCTATGATGATAGCCCCTATTTAGGAGTCTCTCTTTGATAATGGCACATTTCTGATCAAACAAAAAAATCGTTAGAACAAGCACCTTGTGCTCTGATAAATTCTGAATGGTTTGACGTTCATGACTACTGTTAGCGCGTAATAGGGAATTACCAGAAATGGGTTTTCTATGTAATTTTGTTTCTAGCTTCATGTTTTCCCTGTCAACAAAAAACGAATGTCCCAAAAAAACATGTCATATTTGCTGTAACTCAAAGCGAACTGTAAATGATCATGGTTATTATTGAGATATTGTTCAAATTGAGTTATGATCTGTTTGTCCAAGGACCACCGCCACACCACCAGTAGGAAGAAGGAAGGAATGTCTGGAGTGTGGATGGATCTTTCCTCCCACCAGGTCATGTATAGGTTTGCCAAGGAGGGCGAGAATTTGGCCCCCATTGGACAACCACATACCTTTAGGAGGAAAGATCCATCAAAAGTTGTGTGTCAAAAGGAAACCGGTTATGTCCAAAAGGAAATGCTGCAAGATAGGTGACTAATTACTGTAACGTTTTAAATTGTGTTCCAGTGCAAAGATTGCCCTATCATGTGGTATTACACTGTACAGCAAAGTTACATCACAGGACACCCAGGCTAGATTGTCATCCTACCCAAGATCCTGTAATGCTGTTAATAGATCCTTGGTGTCTCTGATATTGTCTGGTGTCCTGACAACCATAGGTTGGAGGAGACTATCCAACCAGGTGGAAAGAGGTTTATATGCTGAGCCGATCCCCGACACTATCGGGTGTAATGGAGGAGGGAAAATGCCTTTATGCGTCTTGGGCAAACAATGAAAGGTAGATCAAATGGGTTTAGAAACATATCTCTTCATCTTATTATCCCAAATGCCTAAACATAGACCATCATCCAATATCTTGGATAATTTCATCTACACTGTAGGTGTGAGGTCAGCCTGAAGAATTTTATAGGTGTTAGTGTCCCTTAGCATATTCCAAACCTCTTGTCTGTACAGTTCCATGTCAAATATCACCAATGAGCCACTTTTATCTGACATTCTAATGATGACGACACTAAATTGTTCTAAATCCTTCATTGCCTTTTTGTCGCTCAGGGTGATATTGGAACAGGGTGGAGATGTAGTGTTGCTAGTGTGTTCTAACTCCAATAGTTCTGCCTCAATCCTATGCTGAAAGGTATCCATATCCTGAAAAAAAATACTAATTTGTAATTTTGGTTCTATTTTTTAGTGGACAAAATATTCCTTGCATGTAAGATGTCATATTTTGAATCATTTATCTCCAGGACTGCCACCTGATCCCTAAGAGACAAATGGAGTGGAACTTCTGCACTACCCAGTTCATTTAAATCAGGAATACTGATATCAGGTTCGATCTGGACACTTGTTTATTCTATCTCCAAACAATGTTTCTCAACCGTAAGGGAACAAATAAATCGGTTAACATCCCATAAAGTCTGATACATGTAAAAATTCTTGCTGGAGACAAAGTTCAAACCATGTGACAGGACAGTCTCTTGTTCTTTGGAAAGGATCATAGTAGACATATTCAGGACAGTAAACTGATTGCAATCGGTTTACTTGTTTCTGCCATTGTTTCTGTGTTTCCTCCTCTGAAAGCGCTTGCACGCTCTTCTGTTTTTTTCTTTTTCCTTCTTCGTTTTCTGTTCTACCTGTTTGCGGCTGCCCCCATTTATTTTTATTTTTTTGCAGATTACTCTGTTGTGAGGCATGTGGAAGATTCAGCGTGGAATCAGAATCCGAGAGCTCATTGGACGAATTTTGTGACTCGCCCTCTGAACAGGAAAAGGTAACGTGCATATCAGTGCTTTTTCCGTGCTACTTTTTTAGAATGGATTTTGGCCTTTTATGTTGCGTTTTCAATGTATATACTTTATTGTTCTTCATCACGGTCGCGTGCACATGTCTTTTGAGTTATATATTCCTCCAATTTGTTGAGTTTAGATTTCATTTTGTCATTCATGACACTAAACTCTTCTGTCACAGAAGAGTACCATATATATCATGTGAAACCGACCATGTGGTTTACTGCATTTCATGTACGGAATGCAGGAAACAATATGTAGAGTCCATGACCTGCAAGTTAAAATGCAGAATCTCCGAACATATTGCGGGTGCACGGTCAGTGGGCAGCGTTCACCATCCGGTGTGTCCAAGCACTTTAGAGAAGTACATGGAGGCAGCGTCACTCATATAAAGGTAATACAAATTGAACACATTACCAATTAACCCAGAGGAGGTGACAGATTCTATAAATTACACACAATTGAGATCTACTGGATCATGAAAAGGGCGACCCGAGCTCCAGAGGGAATTAATTTTAGATCCGATGTAATGCTGTTTTATTGATCTACAGTTTTTGCTCATGTTCTCTGGCTTAGAAATTGTCCTGAATCAACCACTACACTGATATATAGGGTTTGTGCTGAAAGGTACAAACCCTATCCAGGGTTACTATGAGCAAAGTACATTCACAGGTATCAAGCCATTTACTATGGGTCAGCAAATAAAGGGTTACTGCAAGAATAGGATGAGGAAGTGATGAGCTAGTGGGGGTGGGGTTTTTGTGATATGGTGTATATTTATTTGTTTGAATATCTTTTCCCTGAGGGGACTTGAAAAAGGATTTTGTTTGCCAAAACACGTTGGTATGATTTTACCTATTTTTGTACCCCTACCATGTTTTTAATGAAGAAAGAAATAAAGTGTTTGCATTTTACAATTACTGGGGTCCAGAAGTCCTGTGGATCCTATGCTCTTCAGTGACTGAAGCTATGTTTACGTGAATTTATTTTGGTCCAATAGCTAAAAAAAAAACTGACATGAGCCAGTGGAGACCAAATGGTGGCAGAATGACATAGCCTGGAGGTAGGTAGGAGGAGAAGGGGAAAAGGGAAGCTGTGTCAGTGCTGCTGGCAGGTTTGGTCAGGATCAATAAGGATCAGGAAATCCTTATCCTCATGGGATAAGCTGGATATACTTTATTATTGTCATACAACGCCTTTCTGGGAGTAAACCCTTTCACCAGGCGTGATACAATGGTACAGAAATACAGAGGTTATATACATACAGACAAGGGAAAATTTACATCAGGACCGGAAGTGATGTATAGGAACTGGTAAAAAAAAGTCATATTACTCCTGCAGATTATAAAGTTAAATAGTGTAAAAATAGTAAAAATGTATAATAAAAGATATATATATATATATATATATATATATATACACACATACATATACACACACAGGGTGGGCCATTTATATGGATACACCTTAATAAAATGGGAATGGTTGGTGATATTAACTTCCTGTTTGTGGCACATTAGTATATGTGAGGGGGGAAGCTTTTCAAGATGGGTGGTGACCATGGTGGCTGTAACGCCGAGCACTCCGGGTCCCGCGGCTTCCCCGGAGCGCTCGTGGCGTTCTGCTAACAGCAGTGCTCCGGTCTCTATCTCTGACCTCGAGCACTGCTGTGTTCATGCCGGCGGGGACGCGATCCGCGTGGCGGGTCAGGTCCGCTCGCGGATCGCACCCCGTTATTCTCACCCTCCTCCTCCGGTGTCTGTCTCGTCCCTGCGCGTGGCCCCGCTCCCTAGGGCGCGTGCGCCGGCTTTCTAAGATTTAAAGGACCAGCGCTAATTGGTGCCTGGCCCAATCAGTTCAATCACCTCCCTACACTATATAAACCCACTTCCCCTTTCTGTCCCTGCCGGATCTTGTCGCCTTGTGCCCTGAGAAAGCGTTATAGTGTGTTCCCTAGCCTGTGTATCCAGACCTCCTGCCGTTGCCCCTAACTACGAACCTTGCCGACTGCCCTGACCTTCTGCTACGTCTGACCTCGCCTCTGTATTGTCCTTGTGTACCGCGCCAGTCTCAGCTGTCAGAAAGGTCGAGTCGCTACTGGGGAACACGACCTGGTAGTTACCGCCGCAGCAAGTCCATCCCGCTTTGCGGCGGGCTCTGGTGAACACCAGTAACTACTTAGAACCGATTCCTCAGTACGACCCGCGTCATCACCTCTCTGGCACAGAGGATTCATCTCCTGTGTCCTCACCAGCCACCAGTCCGGATCCTGACAGTAGATCCGGCAATGGATCCCGCTGAGGTGCCGAGTGTTGCTGATCTGACTACTGTTGTTGCCCAGCAGTCCCAACAGATCGCCCAACAAGGACAACAGCTGACGCAGTTGACCGCCATGCTCCAGCAGCTTCTGCCTGCCCAGCGTCAACCATCACCTCTGCCAGCTCCAGCTTCTCCTCCACTCCGAGTTCCTGCAACTACCCCTAGAGTCCGCTTGTCTCTTCCAGAGAAATTTGATGGGGACTCTAAGATGTGCGGGGGATTCCTGTCCCAATGTTCCCTGCACCTTGAATTGATGTCGGACCAGTTCCCCACAGTACGGTCGAAGGTGGCTTTCGTGGTCAGTTTGTTATCTGGAAAAGCCTTGTCCTGGGCCACACCGCTCTGGGACTGCAACGATCCCGCCACTGCTTCAGTCCAGTCCTTCTTTTCCGAAGTACGCAGCGTCTTTGAGGAGCCAGCCCGGGCTTCCTCTGCCGAGACGGCTCTTCTGAATCTTGTCCAAGGGAGCTCTTCAGTGGGCGAATATGCTATCCAGTTTCGCACCCTCGCCTCTGAGCTAGCTTGGAACAATGAGGCCCTCTGCGCGACCTTCAAGAAAGGTTTATCAAGCCACATCAAAGATGTTCTGGCCGCACAAGAAATTCCTGCTACCTTGCCTGAACTCATCCAGTTGGCCACCCGCATAGATATGCGTTTCACGGAAAGACGCCAGGAGCTCTGCCAAGAAAAGGATCTTGTTCACACCAGACGGTTCCCTCGCTTGGGACCTCTCTTCCAGAGTCCTCTGCAACCTACCCCTGTGCCTCCCGCCAAGGAGGCTATGCAAGTGGACTGATCTCGCCTGACCCAAGAAGAGAGGATTCGCCGCAGAAATGGAAATCTGTGCTTGTACTGTGCCAGTACTGAACATTTTCTTAAAGACTGTTCTATTCGTCCTCCGCGTCAGTGGAAACGCATGCACCCAATTAACGTGGGAGAGGCGTTACTAGGTGTGAATTCCCCCTCTCCACGCCTGACTATTCCAGTGAAGATTTTTCCATCCGCTAACTCTTCTTTCTCTGCGGTGGCCTTCCTGGACTCTGGTTCTGCAGGAAACTTTATTGAAGCCTCATTCATCAACAGATTTAATATTCTAGTTACCCGTCTCTTCAAACCCTTCTTCATCTCATCTGTAAACGGAGAGAATCTGGACTGCACCGTGCGTTACCGCACAGAACCCTTGCTCATGGCTGTTGGAGTACTCCATCAAGAAAAGATTGAATTCTTTGTTTTGCCGAATTGTACCTCAGACATTCTGCTTGGCTATCCCTGGCTCCAGCAACACACTCCTATCCTCGACTGGACCACTGGGGACATTAAGTCCTGGGGCGCTTCATGCCCCAAACATTGCCTTAAGTATGTACCAATCTGCCAAGTCCCCGTCGCTACTCCACTGCCTGGTCTTCCCAAGGCCTATCAAGTCTTTGCTGACGTCTTTAGTAAAAAACAAGCGGAGGTCTTGCCCCCACATAGACCCTACGACTGTCCTATTGACTTGCTCCCTGGTGCCACACCGCCCCGTGGCATAATTTATCCTCTCTCCGCTCCAGAGACCAAGGCCATGTCTGAGTACATCCAGGAAAATCTTGAGAGAGGTTTCATTAGGAAGTCTTCACCTGCCGGAGCGGGGTTCTTCTTCATGGCCAAGAAGGATGGCTCACTACGCCCCTGCATAGACTATCGTGGCCTCAATAAAATTACAGTAAAGAACCGTTACCCTCTGCCTCTCATCTCTGAGCTCTTCGACAGACTGCGCGGAGCAAAAGTGTTTACAAAGCTTGACCTCAGGGGCGCCAATAACCTAATCAGAATTCGTGAAGGAGATGAGTGGAAAACCGCTTTTAACACCAGAGATGGTCACTTTGAATACCTCGTCATGCCATTTGGTCTTTGCAACGCCCCTGCAGTCTTCCAAGACTTTCTCAAATGAAATCTTCCAGGACTTATTGTATACCTGTGTAGTGGTCTATCTCGATGACATACTAATCTCCTCCAACCTTGAGGAACACCGCCTCCATGTTTGTCAAGTGCTTCAGCGCCTCCGTGTTAACCATCTCTACGCCAAAATTGAAAAATGCCCTTTTGAACGTAGCTGTCTTCCTTTCCTGGGATACCTGGTCTCAGGACAAGGTCTTCAAATGGACCCCGACAAGCTCTCCGCGGTCTTGGATTGGCCATGCCCCTCGGGACTTTGCTCTATCCAGCGCTTCCTCGGATTCACTAATTACTACCATCAGTTGATTCCCCACTTCTCCACTATCGTGGCTCCTATTGTGGCACTGACAAAGAAAGATGTGAATCCGAGATCCTGGCCTCTCCAAGCGGAAGAAGCCAAGCGGAAGAAGCTTTTACTCGCCTTAAGGCCGCCTTCGCCTCCGCCCCAGTCTTGACTAGGCCCGACCCTCTGAAGCCATTCTTCCTTGAGCTAGATACCTCTTTGGTAGGAGCCAGGGCGGTTCTTCTTAAAAAAAACGCTAAAGGAAAAAATGTCACTTGCGTTTTTTTCTCTAAAACTTTTTCTCCTCCTGAAAGGAACTACGCTATTGGTGACCGTGAATTACTGGCTATTAAGTTGGCACTAGAGGAGTGGAGACATCTCCTGGAAGGATCCCTTCACTCTATCACAATCTACACTGACCACAAGACAAGAATGTCATGGCGGATGCCCTATCACGTTCCACCGATGCCACGGAAGCTGAAGCCTCTCCCCAACACATCATTCCCCCTGAGTGTCTGATCTCTGCTGCTCCTACTTCTCTGGTGCCAGTTCCTCCAGGAAAAACTTATGTCCCCCACGTCTTCGCCTCCGGACTCTCAAATGGGGTCATTCCTCCCACTTGGCGGGTCACGCTGGAATCAAGAAATCCATTCAGTTGATTGCCAGACACTATTGGTGGCCTGCCTTTGAAAAAGATGTGACTGACTTCGTACGCTCCTGTACTGTCTGTGCACGTGACAAGACTCCTCACCAGAGGCCTGCGGGTCTTCTCCTTCCCCTGCCGGTGCCCGAACAGCCTTGGTCACACATAGCGATAGACTTCGTCACTGACCTTCCTGTATCCCATGGCAACACTGTCATTTGTTTGGTCGTTAATCGATTCTCCAAAATGGCCCATTTGTTCCGCTTCCTGGTCTCCCTTCTGCGCCACAGTTGGCGAAGCAATTATTTTTGCACATTTTTCGTCTCCACGGACTGCCTATGCATATCGTCTCTGATAGAGACATTCAATTCATCTCTAAATTCTGGAGAGCACTCTGCACCCAATTGAAGATTAAATTGAATTTTTCCTCTGCCTACCACCCGCGTGGAGAGAGTGAACCAGATCCTTGGTGACTACCTGCAACATTTTGTCTCCTCCCGCCAAGATGATTGGGTCGACCTGTTACCCTGGGCTGAATTCTCGTACAATTTCAAAAACTCTGAGTCATCCTCCAAGTCTCCATTCTTTGTGGTGTAGGGCAGTCACCTGCTTCCCTCCCTCCCCATTACCACTTCATCTGGAGTTCCTGCCATAGAGGAATTGACCCGGGACTTTTCCTCGATTTGGAAATAGACTCAAAAGTCGCTCTCACTGGTCAAATCAACTCTGTGTCCTACAAGCTCCATTTTCCTCCTTCTCTTCGTATTCCTAACTCCTTTCATGTTTCCCTTCTCAAACCTCTCATTCTTAACCGCTTTTCCCCCAAGGTCACCGTTCCTGCTCCTGTCTCTGGCTCCTCTGACATCTTCTCGGTAAAGGAAATCCTTGCCTCCAAAGTTGTCATAGGTAAAAAAAAAATGTTTTCTTGTTGACTGGGAGAATTGTGGCCCCGAAGAGAGGTCTTGGGAGGCCGAGGACAATATCCTCGACAAGGAGCTCATCCATAGGTTCCTGGGCTCCAAAAAGAGGGGGAGACCTAAGGGGGGGGGGGTTACTGTAATGCCAAGCACTCCGGGTCCCGCGGCTTCCCCGGAGCGCTCGCGGCGTTCGGCTAACAGCAGCGCTCCGGTCTCTATCTCTGACCGCGAGCACTGCTGTGTTTATGCCGGCGGGGACGTGATCCGCGTGGCGGGTCAGGTCCGCTCGCGGATTGCACCCCGTTCTTCTCACCCTCCTCTTCCGGTGTCTGTCTCGTCCCGGCGCACGGCCCCGCTCCCTAGGGCGCGCGAGAGCAGGCTTTCTAAGATTTAAAGGGCCAGCGCACCGCTAATTGGTGCCTGGCCCAATCAGTTCAATCACCTCCCTAGGCTATATAAACCCACTTCCCCTTCCTGTCCCTGCCAGATCTTGTTGCCTTGTGCCCTGAGAAAGCGTTATAGTGTGTTCCCTAGCCTGTGTATCCAGACCTCCTGCCGTTGCACCTAACTACGAACCTTGCCGCCTCCCCTGACCTTCTGCTACGTCTGACCTCACCTCTCTCTAGTCCTTGTGTACCTCGCCAGTCTCAGCTGCCAGAGAGGTCGAGTCTCTACAGGGGAACACAACCTGGTAGTTACCGCTCTGGAGAACACCAGTAACTACTTAGAACCGATTCCTCAGTACAACCCACGTCATCGCCTCTCTGGCACAGAAGATCCTGTGTCATCACCAGCCGCCAGTCCGGATCCTGACAGTGGCCATTTTGAAGTCAGCCAATTTGAATCCAACTTTTGTTTTTTCAAGAGGAAGAGGGTCATGTCACACATCAAACTTATTGGGAATTTCACAAGAAAAACAATGATGTGCTTGGTTTTAACGTAACTTTATTCTTTCATGAGTTATTGACAAGTTTCTGACCACTTTTAAAATGTGTTCAATGTGCTGCCCATTGTGTTGGATTGTCAATGCAACCCTCTTCTCCCACTCTTCACACACTGATAGCAACACCGCAGGAGAAATGCTAGCACAGGCTTCCAGTATCCGTAGTTTCAGGTGCTGCAGAATGGGCAAAACAAAAATTGGAACAGGACCTTCAGTTTACGCAGAAGATTTTGTTCAGTGATGAGGCAAACTTTTATGTGAATGGTGAAGTTAACAAACAAAAGCATTGCTATTGGTCTGACACTAACCCACATTGGATAGATCCCTCCAAGACTGTTGGAACACAAAAATTGATGGTATGGTGTGGTATAAGGGGTACAAAGATATTGGAGCCATTCTTCATCAATGGAAACCTCAAGGCCACTGGATATGCGAAATTGCTACATGATGATGTGTTTCCCTCTTTATGCACTGAAGCTGGCATGTTTCCTGAGTTTTTCCAGCAAGATGGTGCACCACCACATTATGGGTGTCAGGTCCGAGCATTCCTAGATGAACAGTTTCCTGGATAGTGGATTGGTCGTCGGTTGAATGGCCCCCAAGGTCTCCTGATCTGACCCCCTTAAACTTTTATCTTTGAAGTCATCTGAAGGCAATTGTCTATGCTGTGAAGATAAGAGATGTGCAGCACCTGTAACTATGGATACTGGAAGCCTGTGCTAGCATTTCTCCTGTGGTGTTGCTATCAGTGTGTGAAGAGTGGGAGAAGAGGGTTGCATTGACAATGCAACACAATGGGCAGCACATTGAACACATTTTGTAATTGGTCAGAAACTTGTAAATAACTCATGAAAGAATAAAGTTACGTTAAAACCAAGCACATCATTGTTTTTCTTGTGAAAATCCCAATAAGTTTGATGTGTCACATGACCCTCTTCCTATTGAAAACACAAAAGTTGGATTCAAAATGGCCAACTTCAAAATGGCCGCCATGGTCACCACCCATCTTGAAAAGTTTCCCCGCTCACATATACTAATGTGCCACAAACAGGAAGTTAATATCACCAACTATTCCCATTTTATTAAATGAAAACTGTCACATATTTTCTCCCGCACTAACCACCGGTATTGGTGGATAGTGCGGGAGACGATGATAAAAACGAGCCCTACCTTGGTCTGATCCGCGCCGCCGTTCGCCCGCACTTGTAGTTTTAATCTCTGTGTATATCCGGCTGTAACTGGCAAAGGCGGTGCTTCTGCGGGCTAACTGACACTGTAGTCAGCGAGCTCATGAATATTCATCCCTCCTGTTCTCCCTCTCATCGCCGCTCCTAACCAGAGGGAGGGATGAATATTCATGAGTGGCCCGCAGAAGCACCGCCTTTGCCAGTTACAGTCGGATATACACAGAGATTAAAACTACAAGTGCGGGCGAACGGCGGCGCGGATCAGACCAAAGTAGGGCTCATTTTAATCAGCGTCTCCCGCACTATCCACCAGTACATGTGGATAGTGCGGGAGAAAATATGTGAAAGTTTTCCTTTAAGGTTCATCCATATAAATGGCCCACCCTGTGTGTGTGTGTGTGTGTGTGTATGTATATATATATATATATATATATATATATATATATATATATATATATACACACACACACACATTACTTGGTATGCAAATAGTAAAAAATGAAGGAAAAAATAAGAGAAGTAGAAAAAATTGAAATAAAAAGGAAAACCTGAGTGTCACAGAAATTCAAGTATCTGTTCTTTGAATGCATTCATTAAGGCCCTCCGGCCAAAGCGTATTAAAGCGAAAAATCCAGAACGACTCTCTGTTAAGAAGATGCTGGAAATGATTTGGTACATCAATGTCAATTGATTCTATGACAGAGAGCGTGATATAGTCGGTGTCACCAGTGTGATTTAGTGCAATATGGGGAGACACTGTGCTGCATGAAATTAATATTGATATTGTGCCGATGTTTCTTCATTCTCATCTGCAGTAATTATATGGTGCTTCCCATATATTGGACTCCACATTTGCAGGATAGGAGATAAATAGTGTTGAGCGGCATAGGCTATATTCGAATTCACGATATTTTGGGAATATATGGACGAATATTCGTTATTTATTCGCTAAATTCGCATATTCGTAATATTCGTGTTTATTTTCGCAAATGTGAAAATTAGCATATGCGAAAATTAGCATATGCGGAAATTAGCATATGCGGAAATTAGCATAAGCGACAATTTGCATATATACATTTTTGCATATGTGAAAATTCGTACCCCAGTATCACACAGTAGTATTAGAGCCTTCTTTACACCACACAAGCTGGAAGCAGAGAGGGATGATCACTGTGATGTGTACTGTGAAAAAAAAAATATTCATAATTGCGAATATATAGTGCTATATTCGCGAATATTCGTGGATTCGTGAATATGCGATATCCGCGAATAAAATTTGCATTGCGAATATTCGCGAGCAACATTAGAGATAAATCACATAGGAGGAGGTGCAATTGTACTGCTCCTTTGCAGTTATTATTTTACCAGTAGAATTTGGAGACATGCTTGAGATGCCATCCGCAGGTATCCATTTACTGCCACTGCAGAGTTTTCTTTGTATATATAGGACAATTACCCTCCCCTTAGGCTTTGCACAGTAGTTATGATAGGATCAGCACCTGACTACAACACCCTATGATGTGCCTATACTGGGGATGACCTGTTTTTGCCATGATCACTTTGTGTACTGTCGGCTACTAATTATTGAGGAATAGGCTAATATTGCTGAATAGGGCTATACAGCATAAGCCCCTTTTACGATATTAACCATCTTAGTATATGTGATTCTACTGATGTGAGTTGTGCAATGATTGGCGGACCCTGTTGTTATGTGTGTCCCCTGATGAAGTTTGGGGGACCCGCATTGATTTATCCCTCACACCGAAACGCATTGGAACAGGGACAACTATATATGTAATATTAGTAAAATATCCGCTGCTGGATGCAGTTCTGGTTAAGAGACAGTTAAGTGTTATATACATCTTATTCCTGTAAGTTATTTAATACTAATTGCTGCTGGATGCAGCTTGGTATATTTATTGATCAGTGGCACAACTGGACTTTGTGGTCCCTTGGGTGACCAATTACTGTGACTTTTGCACACTGGCTCTTATTTACAATACCACTTCTTTGTTTGTTTGGTAGAGCATATTTTGTATATTTTAATAAGCATGTATATTAAAAGGGGGACTGTATTAATACCTTGCTGGTATATGGCAATACCTTCATATACTCTTTCTCTTGGTATTTTTTATCCATTTTGGAAAATGACAACTGTTAAAATTCGAAAAAAAACTATTTACATCTACTTTTAAGTGCGTAAGTGTCTGAAGGTCTGGGCTCTCGTCTTTAAAAATCTAAAGTTCTAAAAAAAATTGGGATTTTTTTGACATAGTTGGGGTAAACACCAAACCCCACTAATATTTTATTTATATTTAAAACAAATTCAGTGGCTTCTTCTTCCGAACCATTCCATATAATGATTCCCCAAATCCTGTTCTACAAAAGTTATATAGATGACCTCATCATTATATGGAATGGTTCGAAAGAAGAAGCCACTGAATTTGTTTTAAATTTAAATAAAAATGAGTGGAGCTTTAGCACCCAGCAGGCTGAGTAAGCTGAGAGAGACACCTATTACCATCCACTCCAAAACTTCCCATAGTGGCACTTTTCGATGTGGAACACATAGATGCCTATGTTGTAAATGGATACCTGCAAATGGCATCACTAGCATCTCTTCCAGTTCTACTGGTGAAATAATAACTGCAAAGGAGCATTACAATTGCTCCACCTCCTATGTGATTTATCTCCTATCCTGCAAATGTGGAGTCCAATATATAGGAAGGACCATACAATCCCTGCGGATGAGAATGAATAAGCATCGGCACAATATCAATATTAATGTCAAAAAATCCAAGTAAAGAAAAATGAGTGGCACCAATGACTGATATCCCTAGGTACAGCAATTTCGGAGCAGTTTGGGGAGATACTATCCTGGAGCTTCAGATATAAGTAATACTTGGGGGTGCAGGTGTAATTTCAATAGTCCATAAATATGACGATGATTCAAGAGAAAGTAGAGAGACCGCACTCACCCACTGTATAGACTTGTAAATGTAGATATATTCAGATCATCGGAGGTAGATCCATGAGGTGGAGAACATGGAGGGGAATAAACGCCAGGACCAGTTTCGCGCCGGACGGCGCTTCCTCTGACTGGACTACATCAGCTGGCAGGAAGGGGAGGAAATTTCACTCGCCAGAACTGATGACCTAGATGTATGCAAAAGAGGGGGTTAATTAAACACAAGAGCATACATCAAGAAAATAATATACAAAAAAGAAGAGAAAATGATAATAAAGAACAGAGTTATGGAAATAGAGAACAAGAAAAAATTGCAAGAAGAATGGAAAAAAGAAAAAAAGAAAAAGAGTTATAAGTAGACACTCAGGTCCTGCCGATCATTCAGTCCCATTCCTTCTAGCGCTCTAGTGCGCATGATCCAACGCTCTTCACTACGAAGCAGAGTCCTGTGCCGATCAATTCCAGGTGAGTTGTTTCTTATTCTTTCAATGCTGAAAAATCGCTTAGTGTCTGCCGCTCCTTTGTGAACTGACCTCATGTGTTCAATTAGACGGGCACATCCGTGTCCAGTGTGTATAGACCTAATGTGTTCACGGAATCTGATCCTTAGTGGTCTGATCATTGATCCAATGTAGAAGCACTTACCATATATACTCGAGTATAAGCCGAGTTTTTCAGCACGATTTTTCGTGCTGAAAACACCCCCCTCGGCTTATACTCGAGTGAACTCTCCACCCTCAGTGGTCTTCAACCTGCGGACCTCCAGATGTTTCAAAACTACAACTCCCAGCATGCCCGGACAGCCATTGGCTGTCCGGGCATGCTGGGAGTTGTAGTTTTGAAACATCTGGAGGTCCGCAGGTTGAAGACCACTGCCCGGGCCTTCGTCATCATCCAGCCCCCCATCCCCCCTTTAGTTTTGTACTCACCTCCGCTCGGCAGGACGTTTTGGTGAGCTGGTCCGGGCCATCTGTGCTGCAGGGACTGTCCGGTGGGGAGGGATAGTCGCTCAGGGCGGTCCATCTTCACCGGGGGGGGCCTCTTCTTTGTGCTTTGGGCCCGGCCCCTGTATAATGACGTTGCCTTGATGACGACGCACAGGGATGTTGCGTCCCTGTGCGTCGTCATCAAGGCAACGTCATTATTCTGAGGCCGGGCGCAAAGCGCGGAGAAGAGGCCCGTGAAGATGGACAGGCCGGTGAAGATTGACAGCCCGGAACAACTATCCCTCCCCACCGGACAGTCCCTGCAACATAGATGGCCCGGACCAGCTCACCCGAACGTCCCGCAGAGCGGAGGTGAGTACATAACTAAAGGGGGGATGGGGGGCTGGATGATGACGAAGGCCGCAGTGGTCTTCAACCTGCAGACCTCCAGATGTTTCAAAAGTACAACTCCCAGCATGCCCGGACAGCCGATGGCTGTCCGGACATGCTGGGAGTTGTAGCTTTGAAACATCTGGAGGTCCGCAGGTTGAAGACCACTGTTAAATCAGACATTGACAAGCGGTGATGATGAAGGGGGTGGTATGGGATGATGACAGGGTAATGATGAAGGGGGGATTATGACAGGGTAATGATGAAGGGGGGATGATGACAGGCGTGATGATGAAGGGGGGATGTTGAAAGGGTAATGATGAAGGGGGGGATGATGACAGGTGATGATGATGAAGGGGGGATGATGACAGGCTGATGATGATGAGGGTGTTAATGACGGGGGTCTGGATGATGATGTATTTCCCACCCTAGGCTTATAGTCGAGTCAATAACTTTTCCTGGGTTTTTGGGGTGAAATTAGGGGCCTCGGCTTATATTCGGGTCAGCTTATACTCGAGTATATACGGTACACGGGCAGACAATTGCATATACTATGTGATCGGTACGACAGCACATAAAATCTTTTATTGTGATATCAGTTCCTCCTAGTTTATAAGATTTACCGGGAATGAGGAATTTACAATGAGGACAATTTCCGCATTTGTGGTCGCCAGGGGGGATGGTAGCTGTAAGCCAGTCTTTTTCTTTTGTTGCTGTGGTTTTACCCACAGCAACAAAAGAAAAAGACTGGCTTACAGCTACCATCCCCCCTGGCAACCACAAATGCGGAAATTGTCCTCATTGTAAATTCCTCATTCCAGTTTCCATTTTCACTTTCTCCACCTACTTATGTTCAACACTGATGCCCTCAGTGTGGGAAGCCGCAGCAGCAGATATCTCTTTGATACGCGCTTGTAAGTGTTGTGCCTGTATTCTGCACAATCTCTCGAGGTGAGCACGTTACCTTCATCTACTTATTTTGATTGTCCGGTTATGATCCCGCACAAGGAAGCGTTTTTTGTCTATTCTTTTACAGCCTGGAGTTGGCAGCAGCAGTCGCGGTAATTCCAGCTCCAATAGTGTATAATTACTACTACAAGATCAATACAAAGGATATCCCATGGCAGCACACTGACAGAGCCTAGAGGTGGCAGCAGCCTGACGAGACCATAGGGCCTCACAATTGAAAAGATTAAAGATATTTTCATAAATGTAAATTGAAGATTTTAACCTCTTAACGACCCAGGAAGTATGGGTATGTCCTGGGTTCAAGTCCTGCGATATAACGCGGGGTCACACGGTGACCCCGCATCATATCGCGGCGGGCCCGGCGTCATAGTGAAGCCGGGACCCGCCGCTAATAGCTGAGCCGCTCGGCTAAAAACTAAAGTAAAAGTGCCCGGCTAGCTCAGGTAGCTGTTCGGGATCGCCGCGGTATAATTATATATATATTATACCGCGGCATCCCAAACAGCTGTAGCACAGGAGGAGGTCTTCTTACCTTCTCCTGCGCTGTCCGATCACCGAATGAATGATTCAAGCCTGAGATCCAGGCATGAGCATTCAATCGCCGAAAACACTGATTAATCCATTCCTATGGAGATGCATCAATCAGTGTAAAAGATCAGTTAATGCAATGTTATAGCCCCCTATAGGAGCTATAATATTGAATAAGAAAAGTGTAAAAAAAATCATTAACCCTTTGAATTATCCCTTCCCCTAATAAAAGTTTGAATCACCCGGCATTTCCAAGAATAAAAAAAACACAGTGTAAATAAAAATAAAAATAAACATATGTGGTATCGCTGCGTTCGGAAATGTCCGAATTATAAAAATACATCACTTTTTAAACCGCACGTTCAATGGGGTACGCGCAAAAAAATTCCAAAGTCCAAAATAGTCCATTTTTGATCACTTTTTATACCACAAAACAGTGAGCAAAAAGTCTGATTAGAACAAAAATGGTACCGCTAAAAACCTCAGATCACGGCGCAAAAAATGAGGCCTCAAAGCGCTCTGAAGACAGAAAAATTAAAAAGTTAGAGGGGTCAGAAGATGACCATTTTAAAGGTATAAATTTTCCTGCATGTATTCATGATTTTTTTCTGAAGTGATACAAAATCAAACCTATACAAGTAGGGTATCATTTTAACCGTATGGACCTACAGAATAAAGATAAGGTGTCATTTTTGCCGAAAAATGTACTGTGTAAACACGGAAGCCCCCAAAACTTACACAATAGTGTTTTTTCATCAATTTTGTCGCACATTGATTTTTTTTCCCCTTTCACCGTAGAGTTTTGGGTAAAATTACTAATGTCATTACAAAGTAGAATTAGTGACACAAAAAATAAGCCATCATATAGAATTTTAGGTGAAAATTTTAAAGAGTTATGATTTTTTAAAGTTAAGGAGGAAAAATTGAAAATGAAAAAACGGAAAAAGCCCGGGTCCTTAAGGGGTTAAATAAATCATGAACAAAAATGTTGTTATTTAATGTCTGAGCAGCATGAGGGGACCACATGGTGGCAAAATGACACAGCCTGGAGTGGCGGCAACATGAGGAGACCATACAGTGGCTGAATGATACAGCCTGGAGGTGGTGGAAGCATGAGGAGACCATATAGTGGCAGAATGGCACAGCCTGGAGTTGGCGGCAGCATGAGGAGACCATATAATGGCTGAATGACCCAGCCCGGAGGTGGC